>NW_025999963.1:368729-480638 GCF_001458135.2 Marmota marmota marmota | reverse complement strand
AAAACTCCTCGTGAGCATTCAATGCGAGAGAGCATTGAAAGTACCGGTCCTTGGTCCCCCGGCGGCGCTCCGCTTTCTCCGCATTGTGAGCCCGCTCCGCAGCAGCTGCAGGCAGGTCCCTCAGCCGGCGGCCGTAGTGACGCCGGCGGCTGCTCGCGCTCCAGTTCGCGGGCGCTGGGACTGTGGCGCAGAGCGCTGTCCGCCGCCGTTACCGCCATCCTCATACCCAGACCGCGGCTGTGGTCTTGGCAGCTTCTCTCAAAAACATCTGCAAAGTACTATGTTTCATTTCCAGACCCTTGGAACGTAACAGGCCATCTAGGGCCAGAAGAAGCGGACTTGAAGATGCGGCACCCATGACACAACAACAAAAGAAGCACAAAAAACAAAAGCAAAATGACACAACAAAAGAAACACAGAAAACAAAAGCGAAAGTACACAATGCAGCTGCTGCCCCGCTTTGGTCGCGGATCCCACTTACTTGGGACTAACCCCGCTTTGGTCGCGGATCCCACTTACCTGGGACTACGGTGCACCACCCCTGACTGCTGAAAGTTCTGGTTCCCGGGTTTCGGCACCACTTGTCGCGACCCCTTGCCCGCAAGGAAGACACAACTCAGGAATCTTCTTTCAGCAGTTTTTTCAGGCCCTTGATAGTTCTTCTTCTCTCCCCCGGATGCCCCTCCCAGCCTTAATAAAGCATCTCAAGCCCCACCAATGCAAAGCTGCCACATGGAGCTTTCTCATAGGGTGATGAAAAGTCATGCGCCAACTCTCCCAAATTAGGAGTTGTTTGTCACAGACCACAGCGGAGCCAGCGCCATCTTGTAATGGCGACCATAGTCTGCAGAAACGGCAGAGGCGGCTCACCACAGTCAATTTAATGACTTATTAAAAAATAAATTTTAGAATTTTAGAGGGAGAATGTATACCTTGGAACAAATATTAGGAGATACCTAGTAATGCATAATTAAAAGAAGTAGCTCTAATATAAAAGTCATGTCAAGATTATCAACATAATAATAGACTGAATTTAACATATACAAAAGAGACAGTAAATACTACTAGAGAACATAAGCATGATTAGGTATATTTTTTTCAAATTTCATCTTAGTTTAAGTTGCTAGAACAAAATATTATAGCCTAGGTTACTAGGACAACAAACATTATTTCCAATGGTTAGAGATGTGATAAATCTGAGATCCAAGTGCCAGCATAGTGAGGTCTGATGAGGGCTTTCTTCTGGCTTGCAGATAGTCAACTTCTTGGATTCTCACACAGTGGAAACAAGGACCAGCTCTCTGGTATCTACTTATATAGGCATAAATTCCATTCATAAATGTCCCCCCCCATGCCCTAGTTAATACACAAAAGACCTATTATTTAGTCAGCTTTTTCATTGCTATGTTTAAAAGACTCTACCAAAACAAAAGTAGAGGAGGAAAAGTTTATTTGAGAGCTCACAGTTTCAGAGGTCCTAGTACATACTATGCTGGCTCCATTCCTCGGAGTCCAAGGTGAGGCAGAACACCACGGCAGAGTGTGGCAGAGAGAAGCAGCTTGCATGGTGATCAGAAAGGAGAGAGAGAGAGAGAGAGAGAGAGAGAGAGAGAGAGAGAGACTCCACTTTTCAGATACAAAACATACACCCCAAAGCCATGCCCCCAATAAAAACTTTCCTCCAGCCACAACCCACCTGCCTCTAGTTACCACTCAGTAAATCCCATCAGAGAATTAATTCACTAATAGGTCAAGGCTATAACCCAGTCATTTCTACTCCCAATCTTCTTGCATTCTTTCCCCCATGAGCATCAAAACCATAACAACCTACTTCCAAGTATCGTAACAATAAAGATTAGATTTCAATTTTTGAATTTTGGAGGGTCACAAACATCCATACTAATTGTCTTGGTTAAATCATTTCAAAATTTCTCTGCAAATTATATTCCTCAATATATTAACTGATATCTAAGAAAACAGAAAAATGAGATTTTGGTCTAAATATGCTTGATAAATGTTCAGTTCAACACACTGACATTATGTATTCAACAAACAACACAATGCATATATTAATGCCTATCATTAATCTTTGAGAGTGAAAAATGTTTCTTCTAATGGATTTTGGTTATAGGAAAGATGAAACACATGCACGCACACACACATTTTGGATATTGAGAATAGATCATAAACCTATACTTCTATGAAGAACAAACAGAAAGATGAATAACTATAAAAGAATATACATTGAAAGCTACCAAGAAAAATAGTATCTGAATAACCCAAAACATGAAAATTAGGGAATTGCAGAAAACGAGCTGACATCTGACAGATGCATTTTCTCCCATGACATTTGCCAATTTGGGCACAAAGTGAAGATCCAAAAATCCACACTGTTAAGAGGCAGTGGAGGAACCAAAATGGGTGCAATTTAGAGGGATGATGCCAGTTTGAGATGATACAGGACAGTTAAGTCCCCTATATGAAGGGAGGCAGGAAAATGAACAAGAATGTTTACTCTCCCCCGACACCAAGGTTTTTTTTTTTTTTTTAGCATTTTCTAACTGCACAAAAGGGGAGGTCAGAAAAAAGGAAAAAAAAATCTCCAAAAATAAGAATGACATTTACTGAATTTCACAGTAAGAAAGAGACAAAAAACACTGATTCACAAAGTGTTTTGGTATAGTCAAAATTCCAAAACCCCAGTTTTGTTCTGTGAACACTACAAGCAGAGAACAAGAACAGATGAATATTTATGATGAATGTAGCCCAGGCATGTGCTGGCTCAGTTCCTAACTAGACTAAGTTTTTTTCCACAATTCTCTCTGCCAATAAGAAGACAGTGCTGGCTCTCTGACAAAATTGGTATTATGCAGAGAACCAACAATGTATCACAAGAAAGGTCACAATTTACCAGAGTACCAGTGTGATGAGGAATTGGTTGAGCAATATCTTCCCTAAAGGATCATATGTTCTTATGAGGAGGTCAGGTAAGGAGTCAAGAAACATCAGTGAAGGATTATTCATCGAGAGAGAGAGAGAGAGAGAGAGAGAGAGAGAGAACATAAACTTGATAAGTAAATAAGTTTCTTGGTGGGTATTATTTCTAAATTGAGAAGTAGGACCTTGTCGGACCAACAGACTTACATGAGAATTCTAGGCAAAAGTCAGGATTCAAAGAAATCATGTACTTTGGTGTGGCTTTCAAAGTGAAGGCTGGAAGGGGGAAAACCAAGGGGGAAGTCTTGGGAGGTATAATAATGTCCTCTTTTAAAAACATGCCAAGGAGGTTTTGTTTCAGGCTATCATTATGTGTGTATAAGAAAAAGAAACCTAGTAACAAAACTGAAGAAAGAAAAAAGCTAGTATACACCTACAGTAACTGAATGGGAAATTCTATGGTCTGAACCACTTTGTCCCCCAGATTCACTGAGTAAAATCCTGACCCTCAAGACATTAGGAAGCAGGGCTTTTGCAAGGTGCATTTGTCATGGAGGTGGAACCCTGGAGAAAGGCAAGTGTATTATAGAAGTACCTCAGAAATGAATTACAGCAATGTTTTCCATGCTTGTATAAGTACATCAAAATGAACCCTGATATATGATTAAAATGAACTAATAAAAAAAGAACCCCAGGACCATCTGAGGATTCATGCAGAATTCAGTGTCTATATACAGGAAATGGGGTCTGCAGCAGACCATGAGTTAGTTGGCACTTTGATCTTGAAGAGTGTCCAGGATTGGGAGAGGTCTCTGCTGTTCATTACTACCCATATTATGGTATAAATTATAGCAGCTTGAATGGACAAAAATAGGGAATCATAGTAATTTTCATTAAGATAATGGCTTGAGAATAGCAATGAGGTAGAAAAGGCCAAAACTCATAATCAATTTATTGAGGGAATTAGGGGGATGGTGATTCTTTTATGAACTTATGCTCTTATAAACACTTTGTTTTATTATACATTTTATATGTATTATTGCCTAGTGACATTTAAAAAAGAAAATGTATAGTTATGATTTACATGGACTTTTTTCAACTTAAACATTTAAATAGATCCTAAGCAGCAATAAATAAAACCCAGCTCCTGCACAGGAGGGCACTCTTATTCCTCACTTCTTCCCTCTACTTTTTTGAGGATGTTTCATTCACCTGCTCTTAGACAGAACTCACTCTGGACACACAAAAAAAGGTTATCCAGATTTGGTCTGATAAGGGCTAATGGGGGAATAATGGAATGGTGGAGACTGTGAGTGGGAGAGGACCACTCTCTAATTACTAAGTAAGCCCTTGATGTCAGCACCTCATGGTAGTTTCTTTCTGTAGATGAAGGCTTGTTTGGGGTATAGATATGTAATATATATCTCATGAGAATAGTAAAATAATTAGACAAAGATAGGTAAATAATTGCTACTTCATGGAGAAGGGAGTTAGATATTTCTTTGTATCAACTTAATCTTTAGACTACAGAAAATTCACCTCATTATGTGGATTTACATTTTGTAAAATCTCAGTGCAAAGCAAATTAACATTTTAGAAGTAATCAAGAAAAATCTAATTGGTGTATTCTATGACCTCCATGATCCTCATTTCCTAATATTCACATATCGGTGTTCAATCCTTGATATGAACTGTTCTTTTTAAGTATGCACAGGATCTGGGATCAACTTCCATTAAATGAGATGTCTACAAGGTATCATGATGATAGTGAATATATGTGCATAATTGTATAACATATAATTTTAACACATGTAACAAGAAGAGTGTCTTGACTAGGGGCTGTGAGAAAGCAATGCTAGGGGCTGTAGATCAGTGGTAGAGCACTTGCATACTATGTGAGAGGCCCTGGGTTTAACCCAGTTTTATAGGTGTGGGAATGCATGCCAGTGAGAAAGCAACATGGGGCACCATGGCTTAGACATTTTCCCAAAGGTTCATGCATGAGAGACATAATCTTCACCATGATAATAATTGGGAGATGTGACCTTTAAGAACTGCAGCCTAGTACAAAGTCCTTAGGTTTTTAGGGGAGCTGTACTCAGAAGAGACAGAGACCCCAGAACTCTAGAAAGAAGATGCTCTTGTAAGAGTGAGCCTGAACTCATGTATCTTCATTCCCTGGCTTCCTGTTTTGTTGTCTGCTCCCCTACATGTTCCTGCCATGAATGCAATTTGCTATGATGAGACAAAGCCCAGAGCATCTTCAGCATAGCTGAGCCACTCATGGTTCATGCCCTTTAAAGCTCCAGATCATGATTTTACTAAATGTCTTTACAAATTTAACTCACCTCCAAGATTTTACTACAGTAACAAAAAATGTGCTGATACATTGGGAAAATCACTTGTGCTCAATTTTATTTCCAGAATATATGATAAATCTTCAGGAGAAATGTAAGGCACTAAAACTTTCCACAGAATGCTGAATAGAAACTAATATCCAAATCTAGTAAATAACTTTAATTTTATATTTAAAATGACCATTTGAAGATTAAACTTCTAATAACTCAAAAAAAAAAAAACCCTAGTAATTCCAAGGACTTAAGCATTTCAGAAAAATATGTCTATGAAACACTCATAACTTGCATTATAGTATAAAATATTATTATATACTAATTTTACCACAAATTTAGTACTTTAAGGAACACATATATTATCTTAAATTTTCTATCATTCAAGAGGCTGGGTACAATGTTGCTCTGTCATTGGTTTAGTGTCTTTTAAAGCAATATTAACAATCTAAAAATGAAATGCTGGCATTTAGCATTGTTAAAACTAATGATATGTCTCCAGATCATCACACAAAAATTCTGTGAAAAACTAACAAATTATAAAAGGAACAATGATGTTTTGTGCATAAGAAAATGATGATTCCATAAATAAACTCCCAAGGGACTGAAACTAACAGGCTCATAATCTTCTGTCAAATTTCTGTCTTGGAGGGAATTTTTTGGAATGGGAATAAAGAAAATGTGGAAAGTCACCTTCATAGTGTTATTCCAGTGGTGTGGTGGGAGGAAACCCTCATCTATAGAATCATGTCTGTGACCCATGTTTGCTTCCCTACTGAACAGCTGTACTAGGAAAAGAAGAATTTGATGCCTAGGCATGAGGAAAATCTACTTAGTCAATACATTATAGAAATGCCATTTCTGAAACCAGAAGTGTGTAAATCATTCTTTGTGTCTTATATAATATGATATAGTATTCTAAAAATTATTAGCAGAGCTAAATATTAGGTGCCCTTATATGTTCTATTCAAAACAAAACGTGTTTGAAAAGTATTATTTGAATAAATTAAAAAAATAGAAGAAACTGATGAATAGAAACACTAATAGAACCTTATGTGTAAGGCAATGAATTGGGATTTCAGGTTTAAATTTGCGTTGTTAGTTTTATCTCCATGTTAAAAGTCAATCTAATTTTCTTGGTTGAGAGGATAGCCAAATACGACTGAGACACTAATTTGGTAATTTGATTGTTATAATCATTGTTTTCAATTTAAATGAAATTGAATGGCTGGAATAGAGATTTGAAATGGAATTTATCTGGACATAGGTACTTCTAAACTGTTCCTATAAAGAGAAAGGGTAAGACATAATGTATCTTAATATAGCTGCCAATAAGGACTCTTATCTACTTTCAGATGTAAAGAAAGCTACTAGTTAGATCTTAATGTGTTAATTAAGAAAATTCTACTTCTAGATTTGATTTGGTTTTTATTTTAATTTATCTGGTTATAATATAAAATCTATTATCTTTTGTTTAATTATAATACATGTTTAAGCAGTTTAATTTTTAAAAAGTGGTCAGCAATGCATGTAATATGCATTTCTAATCATCTTGATTTGCTCTTAAAATCTCTTGTTTTCTCAATTATTCTTAAAGGTAGGCTCATATTTTAGATCTCATTATATTAAAAACAGGCACAGTACAACAAACAAAAATAATTATTTTATTGTCTAGTTTAAAGTTGATCATTGATATTTGTTGTTCAATTTCTGATTTAAATTTTAGTGTGTTGACTTGATGATGACAAAGGGTTTTTCTTAATCTGGTTATGGTTATGAGAGGTTAGGGGTTATGGTTATGAGAGGTAAAGACAGGATTATTCATCAGGACCTCTCCTAGAGTTGCTCACTTATTGACACTCTCATTCTTACATGAGCACATTATAAGCCAGGTGCTAATGCAAAAGTCTTAAAAGTCAAACTATATTTAAAAAAAATCTTCATTGGAATTCAGGCAAAACCTTCTTGCACAATTTTAAATGTATTTAAACAGAGAGGATTATAAATGCAATATAATTGGTAACAAAGTGGTATGATTATACCAAAAAAAAAAAAAAAGACTTCTCTCCTGTTATGTTGATTGCCATCAAATTTGTCATGAGATGTTAAACTTTAATTAAAGAGTGATCATTGCCAGTTGTGTTGTTTCTTGGTTTTAAATAGTGATTGTATTATCATTTTCAATTAAATTGACATTACTCATTGTCAGAAGAAGCTTTTCTGTTTTTATTAGTGCACTATAATCAAACATATTATTAGGGTTCATTTTGACATAATTATCATGCATGGAATATAATTTGCCCCATGTTGGTCCCCAGTATTTACTCTTGTCCTACTTTCCTCTCTCTCATCCTGTTCCCCTTCCTCTATTCTGCTGTTCTTCCTTCTATTTATTCATAGTTTTTCAAATTAATGTTTGTAGATATACATAAAGCTGAAATTCACTGTAGTATATTTATATATCTACATAGCATATATTGGTCAACTTCATTACAGCATTCCTCCTCTTTCCATCTCCCCTATCTCCCCTTACATCTTCTTTCCAATGTGATCTCCATTCTATTTTCATGAGATCCTCTCTCCCCATTCCCCCCTTGTTTTGGTCTAGCTCCCCCATATGATATTTTTTTTGTGTGTGTGTGCTGCTGGAGATTTAACCCAGGGCCTTGTGCACGCAAGGAAAGCACTCCAGCAACTGAGCTATATCCCCAGCTCTAGCTCCCCCATATGAAAGAAAACATGTGAACCTTGACTTTTCAGGTCTGGCTTGTTTTACTTAGTATGGTGTTTTCCAGTTCGCCACTTACAAGCAAAGGCCATAAATCCATTCCTCTTTAAGGCTGAGAGAAATTCCATTGTGTATGCACCACATATTCTCTATCAATTAATCTGTTGATGAGCAACTGGACTGGTTCCATAACTTGGCTAGTGTCAACTGAAATTCTACAAAAATCAAAGTATGGTCTGCGGATATAGCTCATTTAGTAGAATGCTTGCCCCACATGCTCAAGGCTCTGGATACAATCCCCAGCACCAGAAACAAACAAACAAATAGACAAAATACTGAAGTACCTGGGGAAAAAATCTGCATTGCTAATATTCCATTTCTGGGGAACAGGAAGATGGAGTCAAGTCAATGTCATCATAAATAGAGAAGAACCCTCAGAAGTACTGGATGTTGGGAGAAATTTCAAGAAATTCTAAGAGTTGAAAAGTATTAGTTCTTTAGTCATTTCATTTGTAGGTATTACTCAAAACAAGGTAGGGGGCAAAATAAAGAAAGAATATTAAAACAGCAAAGTACCCCCAACAGTCAGGCCAAAAGGCAAGGAGAATTTTCACATCTGTTGACATAAAAATAGGAAACAGATCATTTAAAATCAAGTTAAAAGGAGCAAATCATCTAAAAGTAATTCTTTTTAAGAGAATTTCAAACTACAAAATGATCCAACTTTGTTTTCTTGGCAGTCTGTGGAGTTTATTTCAACATTTGCAGTCAGACTAGAAAAAGAATAAAGTAATGATACATCACTACACAATTAAATTCAACTTACTATTTACATGATTCCTCTTCCTTTGCTGATTCTTCAACTTGAAGGGAAGGGAGCTACTTTTAACAGATATTAGGTAGTAGATTTAGATGGATTGACCTAAACAAAAATTAGTTCTTATGGATGAAATTCTTTTTTGTTTTTAATTTTTTAGCTATGAATGGACCTTTATTTAGTCATTTATTTATATGTGGTATTGAGAATTGAACCCTGTACTTCACACATGTGAGACAAGTGCTCTAACACCAAGCCACAACCCCAACACTAGATGAAATTCTTATACTTGAAAATAAAGAGACTAATTCAAAATATGCCTTGGATATATTCAAATGTTAGGGAAACAATAAGTCACAGTGCATGTTAGAAGACTGATTTAGAAAAATCAATCTGTTTACTATACTATTTCTTCTTTAGTCCATTTTGTGTATTATTTATATTTCTCTAGGCAGTCTTAGATGAATAGAAATGAATAGAAATGATTCAACAGTAATCTCAGTGTCAGTGTTGTTTAGTTAGAAAATGTCCACAAAGAAGAAATACAAACATTGTCTCTTCTCATTTTGCAGGGACAGGTTTTCACATGCAGAGTTGCTAATTAGTAATTCTTACAATTACCTATATTTTTTTGTTACTAATGGTTAATAAACAAACTCAACCACTGAAAAGAAGGAAAATAAAATAAGGTGCCAAGAGTCTAGCCTACTTTTTATTTTTGCATTTGAGTCTTGTGGGATGGTATTGAAGGAGGAAAAAGCATTAATTTTCTTTCTTCCCTGTTTCTTTTTCAGACAAGATGATACTTTCCTTGCAGAACTGTGGAGCAATACCTCAATGAGGAAATTGATGATCTCATGACCAACTCAAATACTCTTTAATTTCAGGCACCTTCAGATTATCTTTATCAGGTATCTGCATTTTAATACATTATGACTCCAGTAAATGAGGCCCTGTCTTCTTTTCCATAAGTCTGGAAGCTGTACCTAAAACGTAACTTTTGGTTATTTTGGTGCTCAGTTCATTGTTCAAACTAAGGTACTGCTCACTGATACCTGGAGGTTTCAGGTAGAAATGATTGTGGCAATTTCCTCTGGATAAGACTTTTGCCATTTCTTCTTAATAGAGCTCTACTTTTACTTGAAGGAAATAAATATCCAGACCTATTATACTTCATAGTAAAACTATCAAAACTTAAAACTTCTACAATTTGACATGCATCCTGTAGAGTTCTTTGTTAAATGAGAGCTATAATTTGGAAGTGACCTTAGCCTAATTTAAACTGATATCCTTTTTTCCAGGTTTTGAATTAAAAATAGAAATTTAAAATCTATACATGATGCAATAAAATTTTTATTCCAGTTAATGACATTAATCACTGAAAATGTGCTCTATAACAGATAATATGTGTATTTTTAATATTTATGTATCAAACACAGAAATGGTGCTTTAAATCATCTATTTTTTATGATTTGGTCATTAACCCTCTATATGAAAATATCTCTACAAACATGGATAAAAACTAAGCATTTTGCAGTTTATTATAATTTTGCTTCATTCATCCATTTGCAAAAATAGATCTGGACAATATTACTCTGTAAGCAATACAGATCCTCAATAATGATATCTTTTTTCCTGCTTTAAGTTTTCTGTTTTCATTTACAGTTTATTGTAACTAGACAGGATATACTTTCCTTTATAACCAAAGACCCTCACTAATCAGATTTTTTAAAAATATGTATTTTTTTAAGTTATAGGTGGACACAATGCCTTTATTTTATTTTTATGTGGTGCTGAGGATCAAACCTAGTGCCTCACACATGCCAGGGGAGTGCTTTACCACTGAGCCCCAGACCCAGCCCCACTATCAGACTTAATAATCTCATCTATGGACCTATACGGTTTTCATTTCTACACAGATCCATTATTTGGTAATACATTATTTAATAATTAGTACTTTAAAATAAAGAATTAGCATTTAATGAAGACTTATTCTAGTACTTGACTAGCATGGGAGATACCCTGGGTTAATTCCTAGCTCTGAAAAAAAACAAAACAAATGATAACAACAACAACAACAATAATAATAAAGAATTGCACAAATCGATGCCAAGAAAGGATGTCCACATTCAACTTTAAAGTGAATAAGTAAATAAATGCAATATGAAAAAAAAATGGTAACACCATTCTTTGTGGAAAGTTGTTGTTGTTTAATTTCCTCAGAATATGTCAAACAACAATAATCTTCTTAGAATTGGAAAATAAACATAAAATATAGATTCTTTTTAAATATTGCCTTCTCATCATGCAGTCCTACTTTTTTTTTTTTTTTCTTCAACTCAAACTTGGTGTGGCAAATGAAAGTCTGGAAACTAATGGGATTTACACTGTGGTTGATATCCCAGAGCACGGCTTTTAGAACTGACACTTTGTAGAAAATGAAGCAAAAACTCATTAGGAAAGAAAGTAAACTGTTAAATGAAAAAGTAGCAGCTGGGCAATGCAAGATTTTATATGAAAATCACAGCAAAGCATTGCTAAACTTTATGGAAGCAGATTTGCAAGGGATTGTTCTCTGTTGTGGAAGACTCAAAGGAGCAACTCAAATGTTACTACTCATAGGGCATATTCATTTCTGCAAAACTATTCCCTTCTGGGTGAAAACACCATTTCATTTATGATAAACCAATAGAAAAAAGTTATTTGATTTGAAAATACACACACACACACACACAGACACATACACATTATAACCTTGTAATGTATACCTAAAAACCTGCTAATTATAGTTTATTAAAACTTGAGTAGTGCATTATAATTTTAATATTGGATACTTTCAAATAAGTAATTATTAAGTGGTATTTGTATGTGAACACTTATTTAAAATGGTTAAATATGTAATATTTATTAATATATTTGTACATGTATAAAATTTTACTAAACATCTTTAATAGAGTTCTGACTTGAAATAATTCATACCAGTTTTGCTCTAAGTACAGATTTAATAACATGAAATGCTTTTCTTTTATTTGTAAAGGTAATTCATGAAAATATATGCTATATTTGTTGAATCAAGATTTTTATTATTCATACTAAAACAACTTTTTAAGGTCTTAACATATCCTAACTCTGAATTGGTTTGAAATCAACTGTTTAAAATAATTATAATTTTCTTTTTTTTTCTTTATTTTTATAAAATGATGGAATAATACAATCAATATTGGTGTTTTCTGATAAATACATGCTAAATAATTATGATATATATTTGCAAACATTTTTTACATGTACCACCTTTAATTACTTCATTAAGCAGGTTGTTATTAAATATCTAATACATTATCATGAATAATGAAAAAATTTGACAGCAACCCAGTCTAGTGTGAGAAACATTCAGGATAGTTTTGCAATGTTATGTAATATTATAAAGTTACCTAAAACACAATGGTCAAACAAATTCTTTTGGGTGGTAAGACAAATAGTTTAGCCCTTAGAAATTACTATTTATCATCATTTAAAATTGTGATATTTCAAGAAGAAAAATTAATGTCTGTTTCCTTGAAATTTGATAAAACAAACAAACAAACAAAAAAACAACTCAACCCTTCCCCCCAATACATACATGCACATACACACACAATGGTGACTGTAATTGATAATGTAATGGTAAATAACTTGATTGTAGTAATCAGGACACAATGTGCACATATATTAAATCACCATATTGTACACTTGAATATATAGTTTGTTTTATTTAATTTTAATTGACAAATAGAATTACATATATATTTATAATATTGAACATAATATTTTGATACACATATAAATTATGGAATTACTTAGTCAAACTAATTTGCATACATATTACCTGACATATATTTTTGTGAGAACACTTAAAATTTACTCTCAGCAATCTTTAAATATATGTTGTAAATAACTGTATTCAATAAAATCTTATTGTGATGTCAAGTACATGTTGAACTTACTCATTCTAACTGAAATACTTGTCAATCAAATATTTTAAAGTAATTTTTACAAGAGTTTGGAGTAACTGAGTTGAGGGGAAGGCAAAGGCTGACAGAGAAGCAGGAAATATGGCAGAAGAGCACCTAGAGTTCTGGCAAATGCTTCAGGTTGAGTCCATACAGTGGGGAGCTACAAAGCTGAGCAGCTTCCTTTGATTGAAAATTTTTGTTGAATCTTTGTCCTTTGAAGAGATTTTTCAATCTTTTCCCACATTCTTTAATAGGATGTGGCAGGTAATGATTCTAGTCTCATCAGGCCTTCCATTTGTGGAATCCATTTTCTTCAATTTTTGCTCAAAAACTAGCCGATTCCTGTCAGTGCTCATCTCTATCATGTAATAACCAATAATAGTTCCCGCATGGTATTATTTTCATTTTTTTGAAATCACTTCACAGATATCCAGAGTTCTTTCAACTTTCTAACATGAATTCTAAACTTTTTTAAACTTCTCTTTCAGTTTTATTGCCTTCCATGTCCCATGTAGTATACAATGTATTTTAGGTTTTTGTTTATGTATGTACCCAGTGATATGCTACAAATATTAAACAAGCAGCAATCAAAAAAAAAAAATCCTCTGACTTAAAACCCTTAATTTACGAGTGTGTGTGTGTACTACCACTATGGGTGACTTAAAGTTGCCAACTTTCTATCAATGAATGCAGAGATGGATTTCATGAACCTATAATAGAAAGCCCAATACAGGACACCAATTTCTTCATTAATTCTGGTAACATTAACAGAAGACAAGATTCCCTCATTCCGATTGTATCAGTAGATTGAAAAGAGTCCCAGAGTTTTCTTCTCTTTTAAAGTTTAACTTTTCATTTTTCCCATGATGAAAGGAGTCTATTTCTTAGGTTGAATTCAGGTTGACCTTATTTCTTGCTTGGGCTTTTGCCTACCTGCCTAGGTTTCAAGAGTGTTCACACACTTCCATCGCACATCTGCATTTCTCCCCTGCCTTCACCTTAAGAGCAATGTCAAACCAGTCAGCCTGGGAATATGAG
This sequence comes from Marmota marmota marmota, assembly GCF_001458135.2. NCBI lineage: Eukaryota > Metazoa > Chordata > Mammalia > Rodentia > Sciuridae > Marmota > Marmota marmota. Next base: position 466,778 of record NW_025999963.1, on the reverse strand, counting down.
TGCCCAGACAAGAGATGGTGAGCAGTCACCAGATAATAAGCAAACAGCTATCCCCTAGCAAGCTCACACAGAAGAAATAGCAGGTCAGTTATGACCAGGAAAATTCAACTCCGATGAGGAGAACCATACAGACACTCTGAAGACGATTGAAAAATAATTGGTTGTTTAAATTCAGTGAGTTTCAAGTTGGCATTTTATGCAGTAAGTACTCCCTTACAGATTGACAGTGACACACTAACTGGTCCCCAAGTGAAACCCAAACTGCTCTTCATCTCTGTCTCTCTCTACTCCATCACCAAACACGCTCTTGGAGCACTTTGTTATTTAAGGGAGATCAGTAGGTTTTAGAAATAATGGAAGTAAGCCAGGTGCGGTGGCACATGACTGGAATCCCAGAGGCTCCAGAGGTCAAGGCAGGAAGACTGCAAGTACAAGGCCAGTTACAGCAATTTAGTGAAAATAGCTATTTCAAAAAAAAAAAAAAAAAAAAAAAAAAAAAATTAAAAACGGGCTGTAAATGTAACTCTGTTGAAGAGCATCTCTGGGTTCAATTCCCAGTACAAAGAAAAATAAATCATTGAAATATCAACCATTTTTATTATATGAAGTTTTGAAGGATATTGCTACAAGGTTTGCTTGATTGTTTTTAACATTTATTTTTCATTGGCTTTTTTTTTCTTTTTTTAAACTTTTTTTGTTATACATGACATTAGATTCAAATTTGCAATCATTATACAAGCATGTAATGTGTCTTGTTCTAATTGAGATCCCAGTGGCTACTTAGTTTAAAATTTATTAAAAGTAGATGGACAAAATAACTTTATTTTATACCTTTATTGTAGCTCTATGTGGTGCTGAAGATCAAACCCAGGGCTTCACATGTGCTAGGCAAATCCTTCACCACTGAGCTACAACCCCAGTCCTCTACAGGATATTAACTGAAAAATTGTTAACATTTTTCTGGCAGTTCTCTTTTTAATTTTTTTTATTTGTTTTAATTAGTTATACATTGCAATAGAATACATTTATGCACGTTGATAAACATAGTTGGAATATAGTTTCTCATTTTTCTGAGTGTACATGTGATAGACTCATATTGGTCATGCAGTCACATATATATATAAAGTGATAATGTCTGTTTTGTTCTACTATCCTTCCTATCCTCACATCTCCTCCCCTCCCCTCCTTGCACTTCCCTCTACCTGATCTAAGGTAACACTATTCTTTTCTAGTATCCTCTGCCTTATTGTGAATTAGCATCCACATATTAGAGAAAACATTCAGCCTTTGTTTTTTGGGGAGTGCCTTATTTCACTTACCATGATATTCTCCAACTTCATCCATTTACTGGCAAATGCCATGATTTCATTCTTCTTTAAAGTTGAGTAATATTCCATTCACTATATATACCACATTTTCTTTATCCATTCATCTATTGAAGGATACCTAGGTTGGTTCAGTAGTTTAGCTATTGTGAATTGAGCTGCTATAAACATTGATGTGGTTTCATTACTGTAGTATTCTGATTTTAAGTCCTTTGAGTATAAACCAAGGAGTATGATAGCTGGGTCAAATGGTGGTTCCATGCCCGGTTTTCTGAGGAATTTGCTTTCCAGAGTAGCTGTACCAATTTGCAGTCCCACCAGCAATATATGAGTGTACTTTTTTCCCCACATCCTCACCTACATTAATTGTTGCCTGTTTTCTTGATGAATGCCATTCTGACATGAGATGAAATATTAGTGTAGTTTTGATTTGCAGTTCTCTAATTGCTAGAGATGTTGAACACTTTTTCATATATTTGGTGATAGCTTGCTTGCATTTCTTCTGTGAAGTGTCTGCTTAGTTACTCAGCCTATTTATTGGGTTATTTGTATTTTTGGTGTTAATTTTTTTTTGAGTTCTTTAAATATCCTCGAGATTAATGCTTTATGAGGTGCATGTGGTAAAGACTCTCTCCCAATCTGTAGCTTCTCCCTCACATTATTGATTGTTTACTGAGAAGAAGCTTTTGAATTTAGATACATCTCATTTATTGATTCTTGATTTTACTTCTTGTGCTTTAGGAGTTTTATTAAGGAAGGCAGAGCCTAGGCCAACATGATAGAGATTTGAGCCTACTTTTTCTTATGTTAGATGCAGGGTCTCTGTTCTAGTGCCAAAGTCTTTGATTCACTTTCAGCTGGTTTTTGTGCAGGATGACAGATAGATATTTAATTTCATTTTGCTATCATATGGATTTCCAGTTTTGCCAGCTCTATTTGTTGCATAGGCTATCTTTTCTCCAGTGAATGTTTTTGGCACCTTTGTCTATTATGACAGAATCTCATTTATGCGGGTTTATCTCTGTGTCCTCTATTCTGTACCATTGGTCTACAAGTCCATTTTGGTGCCAATACCATGCCATTTTTGTTACTATAGCTCTGTCTTATAGTTTATGGTCTGGTATTGTGATGCTTCTTGCTTCACTTTTCTTGCTAAGGAATGCTTTAGCTATTCTGGGTCTCTTATTTCTCATAATAAATTTTATAATTGCTTTTTCTATTTGTTTGAAGAATGTCATCATGACTTATCATCTTTTTTCTTAAAACCTTTCCTTACATTTATCCTGCAACATTCAAATGATTTTTCTATGCAGATCAATTTGTTAAACAGAGCCCATATTCTTCTGTTTCCTATCAGTGAGGTGCAGTTATCAGATGTTCAGTGAATGAACAAAGTCCCTAGACTTCATCTACAAGTGGCCTTTTTAGACTGCAGCTTCAGCTGCACATACATTTTGTCTTTACATAATTTGACCAAGTTTCCTTCCTCTTTAAAGTAAAAATAGTAATCAACTTTCATTCTAAACCGTTAAAATAGGCTGACAGGGTTGGAGACTAAATGAATATAGACATGTGACAGTATAATTTGAAGGGAATAAAAAACGAGGAAATAAAAACATCAATTTACACAACACTTTCTATTTTAGTATAAAATAGCTACACTTGATCATCAGTTTATACTCTACTTACCTGTTATTGTAGGTGTTTGATACCCCCTACCTGCCTTAGGATATTACTGCTTTACTGCTTTTGAATAAGAATTTTTAGTAATTTTCAGAATGACTTGAAAACCTAGTCATCTCTCTTTCTGAATACAAGTAAATGGAAAACAGGCTTTAAGGTAGCTTTTTCCCAGATTTCAATCAAAATACACTTTATTTGGATATTTTGAGTTCAAGTACATAATTCTTAATATTATAGGTAAATTATTTACAATAAAATTTTCCAGTTTACTTTGTGAGTAGGACACAACAAAATCAATTAGGCTTGGTTCCTTAGGAAATTGTTTTTCAATATAAATTCAAATTCAAAATGAATTTGTTTCATTAAGATTCCTTAGAAGAGCCTTATATTAATATCTGAAGACTGTGAAATAGCTTGTGAGTTTATTGCAGATGGTGGTGATTGCCGCAGTCCGGCTGCAGCAAACTAGCCGGGGGGTGACGAATAACTTGTGTANGTGGTGGATGACGAGCAACTTGTGTAGATTGATACAGCAGGAGTGGGAGCCGTTTATTGTAGGACAACAGAGGTATTTATACATTCCACAGAGCTTATCTTAATTAGCATAAACTAGATACAGCAGTCAACCAATAAGAAATCTCCACACTTAATGGCTCGCTGGCATTACTTCACAAACCACTCCCTCTGGCAAAATGCCAGGCGCCATCCAGACTTGTTTACAGACTCTAACAGGTGATCAGGTCCTAAAGTGGCTCCCCAACATCTTTGGGATTTTTACACACATCCTGGCGTATGCCCACCACCCCTCAGAGTGGGCAAAATCTGTGACTTATTTCTAACCAAAGTGATAAACACTTAGGAAGACATCTCAATACCTGTATCACTTCACTACTCAATAGTAAACGTGACAGGAGGTTAAGTCCCAAGGTCGTTTTGTGTAAGATTCAAACTTGCTTGGAGAACAGTTATACACAACTCATCTTTCTAGCAGATTCACACTGCCATCTCTCTTTCTTTCTCTCTCTCTCTCTCTCTCTCTCTCTCTCTCTCTCTCTCTCTCTTTGAAGGAGCAAGTTACTATGAATTATACAACCACCAGGAGCTGAAAGCTGCCAACAACCCTGTGAGCAGGAAAGAGGATGGCTCTGTGCTCATGCCTGGTTAAAAATACTTAACAAAGCCGTCTTAAAACCTTAAAGAGGAGAAATGGCCAAGTCATTCCCAGATTCTGACCCACAAAACTGAGGTAGTTGGGGCTGTTTGAAGCTGCTAATTTTAAGGTAATTAGATATTTGGCATAGAAAATTAAAAAGATGATGCATTTACCCAGAGGCTAAAGAAGAAAATATTTTGGTTAACTTCTGAGGAATGTTAGAAAACATTTATTAGAAAATTATATTATTACATACCCACATTCTTATAACCTTGTGTGATTTTTTTTAAATGATTTTGATTTAATTATTTTTTTTCAAAGTGTTTTTCCTCATGTTTTTTGATATTTCAAGTATTTTGTTGGGATTACTAGAATTTGATAGAAATTTTGTTATTATAAGGTTCATTTTTGATAAAATATTTATATCAAGCTTTTATGATTTAATAGGTGCATCATTTTTTTAAAAAATTGTGCTATAAAATGTAACTTTAAATTGTATTTCCTTTTCATTAGTTGTTATATAGTCATGTATACTGGGATATGCAGTACTGTTCTTTGTCTTTTCTGTTTATATAGATTATATAAAATTATTCACATAACCACCAAATGATACATGTGAGTGTCTGTGTGTGTGTGTGTGTGTGTGTGTGTGTATTACTGAAGCTAGACTTAACTTAAATCTATTTTTAAAACCCTTGCTGCTACACATTAATGGTACTCTAACATTCTTACATTTATACTATCTTATACTGAGAAAAATAGAATTGATGTTATCTATTAATATTGGTTAAATTTGAGATATAAAATCTACAGCAAAGAATTTGTAATTCAATGGAAAACACACATAGTTTATAGCACATATTTAGGTATCCAATTATGATTCTATGAATGGCTTTTATTGCTTTCAAGCTACTTTACAGTTCTATAAATTGCAAATTACTGATAGAAATACCTATAATTCTTGCCTATATAGGCAAATAAATTCTGTCCAGTAAAGAAATTATCATTTTCTCCCCATAAACCTCCTCTGGTTCCATACCCTGAATTTTTTTTAAGGCTAGTTTTGCTGCCATTGCAACCAGCCATTTGTAAATATTTTAATAAGGAATCTCTGTTGTTTCTTTAAAATCTCAGTCAGAAAGCTTTGCTTTTTTGAGGTGTGTTCATTTCATGCCACCATAGAGTTTATAGTTTTATCTTTTTAGAACTATCTTATAGTAGGTTACAAAGTAGCTATACTTAAGGCTGGGATGGCTGTGGGTGCATGTGTGTCTGCAGGAATGTTATGGAAGGATTTCCAGAGTAAGGTACTTGGATTGAACTGCAAAGATTTAAAAGTAGATACTATTCAGTGCCCTGATGGAAAAACACTGGGTACTTGTTGAAGGCAGTGAGACAGATTTTATTTAGAATACTGCAATATAAGAAAAATCCACAGTCAACAGGAACTCAATTCCCCCTATGACTGAGGTTTTAAAGAACAGAGAGTTGGGCATGGTGGCTGATGCCTGTAATTCTAGTGGCTCAGGAGGCTGAGGAAAGAGGATTGCAAGTTCAAAGATAGCCTCAGCAAAAGGAAGGTACTAAGCAACTCAGTGAGACCCTGTCTCTAAATAAAAAACAAAATAGGGATGGGATGTGGCTCTGTGGTCAAGTGCCCTGCATTCAATCCCTGGAACCTCCTCCTCTACACACACACACAAAAAAAAAGAAAAAAAAAAAAGGAGAAGAGAAAAACAAAACAGGTTCTATCAGGTTGGGACAATGTTAGCTGAAAACAAAACAGGCAGACTGTGAGAAGCCAAAGGGAAAGGAAAAATTGAAAATTACAAAAACACAGTAAGCTGAAAATGATTTGGTACTGTTGGTGAAGACAAAGCACATTTTTTATGATTTAGCAGCATTGTGCTTTCTTGACCACCCTCAATATAGAGGCTGGGGTCATCTTGAAGGGCATGAGTTAGCACTGGTGGGGGCCAGACTAAAATTTGGGCAAGATGTTTAGCACAGTGTTTGGACAATTCCTTTGTGCCACACTGCGATTCAGAGTTCATATGGTATACATTTATGGCGTATGTTTTCCTATTCAGGAGGAGCCAGATTTGCAAAGGTTCATGGATGAAGGAACATACCATATGTACTTAAAAAAATAAAGTTAGCTTAATATTTCTAGAAAGGAAAATGATGAAATTATTACAGATGATGTAATGACATGTAGAGATCACATCATGGAGGGGTTTCTATGTATTGAATTGGTTTTAGTTCTGATGTCTTAGAGTTAGGTTCTCACTCTTTTTATAAAAGTAGGTGTTGTACAGTTAACTTGGAAGAATAAGTTGTTTTCTGAAAATTTACTCTATTTTTTATTATGTACAATAGTAGAATCCATTTTGATATAATTATAAAAGCATGGGATATATATTGTTCTGAATTATTTTGTAGAGTACTAAGAATTATCATACAAGTGCTAATGAGATCATATTTATGTTTTGAAAAATTAAGTGAAAGAAATTTGTAAAATGGAAAGTCTGTGGCTATGTAAGATAGATGACTGAAGACCAAATTAAAAAGCAAAAAAAAAAAAAAATAGCTGCAATAATTGCAGGGGAAATGTGGTTGCAGGTTGAATAAAGTTAAAATTGCAGAGAATAAAGAACTTTAAATATTTAAGAGGCAAGCCCAACAGGCCTTGATCATAGCTTGAGTATGTTGAAAATAATTCTTTATTTTATCTCACACTGGGTGAGATCTTTATGGTTTTCTGAGCTAAGGAAAACTTTAAAAAGTATAAACATTATAATGAATTAACATGAATTCCTTCTTGGATATTTTGGGATATCCAGTGTGGATGACAAATGGAGATGGCAATCAGAAACACTGTATTTCAGAGTTGATGCTGTGTTGGAATTAAGAATTTGGCAATTAGGCATGTGGATGATAGCAGAAGTTAGTGGAAGACTGAGATTAACCCAGGCTTCTTCAGAGAGTAATATGAGGTAAAAAAATGAACTCAGCTACTTAGAGGAACTTCACAACTTAAAAAAGATGGGAGTGATAAGGTTTTGGTTTTTTTTGAGTTGAATTTTGTGTATTTGGGAGTAGCGATGAAAAGATAATTTATTTTTTAGAAGTAATTTCAAAGTATATGTTGATTTAAAACAATTAACAGAATCCTTTAGTGTGGTTGAGGCTGTCTGAGATTTTGTGATCAACTTTGACTGCTCTGTTGACACTGTCTCCAAAATCTCTCACCTGGAGGAAGCAGAGATCTAAATATGAGCTCATCATGAGTTAGGAAATTGTTAACCAAGTTAAAAAAAAATGGAAGTCAAGGTACAAGAAAGCTTAGAGTATTTTCAATATTTTTATTAATTTCACAATTAGTGGAAACTAAGAAATAAATTTAAAAAAAGTAAAAATTGTATAGTGTTGAATTCAGAAGTATAGAATGCCAATAGCACAAGTTACTCATGAGTTGAAAGACCATTTCTGGTCTTAACTACAGAAGGAAGAAAGGGGCAATGATTTCCTTATAAACTCTTGAAGGCCAACATATTAACTTATAAAGATTTAACTTAATTCTTTTTTATTTGAAGAATAAATTAAAATTTGTTTTGAACATATTTTATATGATTTAAGGAACCATCCTTAAACCAAATATTGTCAAATTATTTTTTTAAAATGTATTTCAGATTATGGTAACTCCTTGAAATAGTAGTGCTAAAAGGAAAAAAGTCATTTTTATTTCATGAATAAAATTTTTGCAATAAAGAAGTACAAGTGTACAAAGATGTGCTGTGGTAACCAGGTTTTCACAGAAGTTGAATTGAAGTAGAGAAAAGAAGAGGGAAATTGAAAAATAATGAATTAATCTAAATTTAATTAACTAAAAATAATCTTATCAATGACTTATTTTAATAAGTAACACATATTATATGTTTTGTTTAAAATTCATTGTCTTGTAGTTTTGTTTGCCCCTATTTGATTGTATATTTTAGCGGTAAAATGTGCTGATTGTTGTTACTATTTTTTTTTCTCTTGCTTACACATTTGTCAGGTTTGTAATTAAGATGATTTCATCAAAGAATAATGTAGTTAACAGGTGACATCAACATTTTAGAGAATTTAAAGATACTGAATAATAATTCAGATGATAATTGTGAGTGGTGTGGTGAGGATGAAAATTTGTATCTGAATTAGAAAATAAACCATGAAATAATTCAAGCTACCTTTGTTTAGGGTGTTCAACCATTCTTGGCTATGTTTAAATCCCTTTTGAATGCACAAACTCTAATGAAAGCTATGATTAACTAGTTACATTTTCATAACTGAGGTCTAATTATAAGTTTAGACATTCCCCCTGCCTAACAAAGAGAAAGCCATTGCTGCTGACAGCTGCAGAAGCTATAAAAGCTGGGAAGTGACTAAGTAAGGGAATTTGGAACAGCTGTGACATTGTCAGGGTAAAACCCTGCCGTTTCTCGTATGTGAGGTGAGAGAAGATATATCATTAAGCATACAACAAAACACATCTTTAAATGAGTCCTCATAGGTTGTAAAATTATAACTGCCAATTTTTTAAACAAAGCCTAAAAACTATTGGAGTTTTAAATAGAAAGAGAATTACTGCAATCACAAACAGTTTACAAAACTTTTCTGGGAAAAAAATGATCTTCATACTGTTCTTAATTGCTTTACAGAATATGACTAGATTCTTCTAAGTTGCATACAGATAAGGAACAGAGTTTAGAGCTATCCTTGTAGCACATTGGTAAGGTAAAGATATAACAATAAATATTAGCAATTAAGTTTCTAAAATTTGACTGAAAGATTATAATGTACTATCAATGTCCTCATAAATTGCATATGTTGAAACCCTAATCTCAGTGTGAAGATCTTTAAAGATAAGGAACTTTGGGAAGTGATTATTCCTGAGGCTCAAGCTCTCATGATGAATTTAGTACCCATATTAGAAAAGTCCAGAGAGCTGGCTGGTTCTTTCCTCTATGTGGGACTACATACAAAAGTAGGCAGTCTACAGCATACAAATTTGTCCTCACCACAGCCCAACCATCCCAGCCATGCAGTTAGCATGTTACAATGGAGCAGGAAAGTTATACCCAAGAAAATCTGAAAGGCATAAGAGGGAACCAAAGTAAAACAAGAATTGAAATTTCCCTTCAACTTACAATGTGTACAAGAGATATACAGCTTAGGGTAAAAAAAGAAGGGTTGAAGTGGCTAAATTTTGTCAGAATTAGAATGAGGTGGTGGCCCTTTTCGTAAAGTCAGAGGCCTGAACAACTGAAGAATGAGTGTATGGAAAAGAGTGTCAGGTTGTTATCACAATTGTGATAGAATTGAAAAGCTTCATGCTTTGCCATGCCAATACAGAACAATTTTTATGACTACTTGTAGAAGGAATAAAAACTCAGGATCTTCTAGGGAGATTATGAATGTATCAACACCCAAGCTAGCAAAATATATGCCAGTGGCTTGGTTTTTAATGTTTGGAAAATTACAAAATAATCTTTGAAAAAAAAATTGCTTACGTTTCCTACACTTGCCATTTTCTTAACAATGTGAAGGACAATATTGCATAGGAAAGAAGAGCAGTGATCCCAGTGAGCAAAACACAACTTGGAAAACTATGAGTCTGGGAAGGTTTGGAAATACTGTGACCATTTATTATTGATATATTACATTTTTAGTGTAGAAGAATTAGATTCAATGTAATTTATCTAGTCTAAAATGAAAATTATGAGTGACACAAAAGCAATATATCATCATTCAATCAACTTGTTGCTTTCCTGGCAGGATGTGAAATAATTCTTAATCATTCAGTCAGTTAGAAACTTAATAAAATGTATGATAATTAAAATATATGCTTGAAGAAAATTAGACAGGGAAAAAAACTTTGGAAAATTCTTTGGAAAGTAGGCACAGGCAAGGTTTCTGATGAAGTGACATTTATTTGAAGAATTGAAAAGTAAGAATAGTTTGCTGTTTTGATACAGAATGTGTACAAACTGAGTTATTTCCAAAAAGAAACAGGACACTCATGTTATGCTGGATTTCTCCAGTAAATAAATTAGAATGGTCACACTAAATGAAATATAGATAATGATGTGCAAGGCAGAGGAAAATGTGAAATAATGAGAAAAAGTTTGGCATTTTTCAAAAAGTTAAAACCTCTTGTTTAGAACGTTAGAAACTGCAGTTGAAATAATGTCCAAATGATAAATCAAAGAAAGACAAAGCTGAGTTCTTATTATCTTAAGGAAAAAAGCCTATATTTCCTTCTAAGTGCAATAGAAAAGCATTAAGATTAAAATAAGATTTTCTGATTCTCTCTTATTTTTCATTTTGTTTTTCTTTCTTTTCCTTTTTCTTTCTTTCTTTCTTTTTTCCTGTACCAGGAATTGAACATACGGATGTTTTCTATTGACCTACATCACCAGCCCTTTTTTATTTTGAGACAGGATCTTGCTAAGTTGCTAAAAGCCTCACTAAGTTGCTGAGGCTGGTTTTGAACTTGTGGTCCTCCTGCCTCAGGCTCCCAAGTTGTTGGAATGACAGGTGTGTATCACCACGCCTGGCTGATTTTTGGATTCTTAACGTGTAAGTTTTATTCTGGTCTGATAACTCTCTGGAGAATGGGTTGGGAACATCATGAGGGACAAGAAGGGATGAGTAGAGAGGCTATTGCCATAACTCATATGAGAGAGCAACTAGCGTGCGTAGAGTGGAAGACAGAAAAAATGGATAGAATAAAGATAAAAAGATAAAGTACAAGAGGAGATACTGGATGAGGTGGCCGTAGGAGTGTAAAGTGACTCCATTTTTTCTTACTTACACAATTGGATGCAGTGTAGCTCCATCGTCTCTGACACAAGTTGTGTTTGAGGAAGAAATATGGGTAAATAAATAAGGATTTCTGCTTAGTACCTACTTAGAAAATATAAATATGTGTGTGTGTGTGTGTGTGTGTCACAGTTGCAATTTTGAATAAGATAAAGTGAGAGAAATTGACAAATGACTTGGCAATTAGACTCTGCCACCATCCAATGGACACAAGTACAAGGTAGGTTCCAAGGCTAAGACAGTGAACATGGTATTCCTCTCAAGAATTATGCTGGTATGAACATTGATCATGCTAAGCCAAAGTAGCCAATCCCAAAGAACCAAAGGCCAAAATGTTTTCTCTGATATGTGGATGCTAATTCACTCTAATGGGGAGGGCTAGGGAAGAGTAGAGTTACATTACGTTAAGTAGAGGGGAATGAAGTGAGGGGAGGGGCATGGGGTAAGAAGGATGGTAGAATGAGTCAGACATTCTTACCTTATGTACATATATAACTATATGACTGGTGGGATTCTGTATCATATACAACCAGAGGAACGAGAAATTACACTCCATCTATATACAGTATTTCAAAGTCCATTTTACTGACATGTATAACTGATTAGAACAAACAAAAAAATATTTTTTTAAAGAAGGATGCTAGTAAAGGGAACAGAAGAACTGGATAAATGAGAGACAAGACAGAAATGAGCTCATTGTCAGAGGAGGAATTGTTGTCGTTGTTTTAACACAATGTTCCAGCGTGAATCTGTATTTTCAGGCAGGAAGGAGTGCACTATACAGTAAAAATGAACATGTTCATTAAATAGAGGATAAAACAAAGCAATACCATTGAGAAAAAAAAAGGAAACTGTGAATATAGGAACAGAAAATGCTTTTAGAGTGTGGAGACATTTTGGTGTGACAGTGGCAGTGGACCTCAGAGACCTCCAAATGCAAACACGTACAGTACAATAGAACAAGAGCCCCAGCTGCTGAGTTCTGACTCCCATCACTGCCTTTTAACAAAAACTACTTGCATCTTATTGGGTCTTTGCAGCCACTGTTGGTGGGGCAATGGGAAGGCAGGCCCACTCTCAGCAGAGACAGAATTTTTCAGACAGGGGATCTGACTCCTCAGGTCTCAGAGACTTCATGCAACTTACCTTTCTTTTTGTTCACTTAGCAACAGATTGCGATGGTTATTTAACAACTAAGTATATGCAGCCCATTCTTCATTTCCTCTGACTTGTGTAATCACAGGCTTCTTCAATCAAGTTCTTAGATAAAATCTTGGAAAAGTTCTGTCTTCTGCTTCTCAGAGGCTGTGAGCTGACACAAACAGTGTCGAGAACAGTCTGACAAGATGAGTAGAAAACAGTGAATTTGAAAATGAGTTCCAGGACCCATGTATCCTTTTATGGACTTCCCACCATACAGGCCTCTGATCAGTGAATCCATGGGTTCTGAAGGAAGGCGTCATATTTGCTCAGAATGTTTCTTTTGAGGGTTGTTTCAGCTCTGCCATTTGAACACTGTTCAAGTATTCTACGAGAGCATTTATCTCTACAACTAGAAAAAGCAAAACATTCACCAAGCACATCATGTAAAACTTTATATATAATTTTATATATTTTTATTTTCAACCAGATAACCAACCTATGAATTCTGGATACCTGACGTTGACGAAGTCTGGGAGGATAAATAATTTTGAGCTTTCTGAGTCATTAGTTGATGAGATGAATTAATATAATCAACAAAAACTAAATGATTGTGGTTTCCTCTAAATTGAGGGAGTAGTGGCCAACAGTAGCTGTATTCGTGTGTGGGAAGGTGGGGATGGTGTGGTCATGGTAGTAGGAGAGTGGTTATCAGTGAATGCTCTTTGATGTAAATATCAGATAATGACTTATGTTTATGATATGAGTCTTCTGCTATTCCTGGGAACATGTAAAAGGTTTTGCATCCACCTACTAATCTTCTTAGTGCACCTTCCCTTTAAGGAGAAAATCATGAATTGTTTTCATAATTCTGTCATGTAAACAAAGTATAGTCATGTGTGGGTCAATGGGTATACATTCTAAGAAGTGTGCATTAGGCAATTTTGTCACTGTACAAACTTTATAGAGTGTATATGCACAAACTCATATCATATAGCATACTACATAGCTAGGCTACATGGTATATACTCTCATGCATGCAGTCCATTGTCGACTGGGTCATCATTAGGCAGTACTTGACTGCATGTTGAATTAGTGCTGTATAGCAAGAACTTTGCAAGATGCCCAAAATAATGCTCTCTTACTAGGCACAGAATTGTTTCTTTAGCTATAGTAATAGTCACTTGTCACAAATTGATTGAGTCAATATAAATTGGATCTGATTCAGTGGTTAAGACTGAAATAACCAGAAAATTGCAAAGTCAATTCAATTAATTTAACAATCCTAATGACTAAATTGGTTTGCATTAACTTAATGTAGGTTGGGAGTGATCTATTTCAAAGCAGTTGGCTATTACTTTTGTTTAGAGATGGAAATTAATCATTTGTGGAAGCTCATCATACAAACAACACAATTGAGCAAGTTGGAACTGAATCTGGCATTGCAAAAAGTTGACAGTTGATTTTTCTTTCGTTTAGAAAGTTGAGTAGAGATGAAAGAAAAGGACAGCTTTTTAGAGATGTAATATTTTTTATGAGTAATAGGAAAGTATTTAGAGAATTTGGTAATAAAGGAAGGTTCTCAGAGTGCCTATTGTCTGGAAAAGACAATAATGCAGAAAATATTTTTCCTGCTGTTTTAAATCAGCTGCTCTCAGTATCATAATAAAAATAAATCAGCAATGATTGTTATGTATACAAATAAACCCCCTCAGATTATGATCATGAACATGAATATTAACTTGTCAAACAGCAGCTCATGCTACCATATGCGATGGTGGGAGATTGTGGCATTCCATGACTAAGTGAAACTCAATTTAATTGGAAATAAGTGCAAGTTTTATTATATTTTATGAATATTTTGAACTGATAATAATGAAGCCTTTTGACCTAACCAGAATTAAATTATAGCAGCTTTGATATCTCAATCCCAACTCATGTCGAATGAGCACATCACTTAGAACATCTGCTCAGCAATAAAAGAAGGCTAATTGCTGCAGTCTCAGTGACATTCCAGTAGCATTGCCAGACTCCAACAGAGAAAAGGAAAAAAGCAAGTTGGAAGAATTTTGTTGGCACTGAAGCAAAATCCTCAATTTTTTTCCCAAAAGAAGAAAATAATAATTTTACAGTGTATCATTGTATAATTTTAAAAATGTTTAAACATATCTTGAGTATTTATTGTCTAAATAAATAAATACATAAGTGACAGGATAAATAAATATATAAGCACTATTTCTAAAGGAAATACAGTCTATAGTCAGAAAATAATTTCAAGGTATTCACTTATTCTAATATCTCTATTTCACATATGTGAAATAGATATGTTTTGGAATTCTGCTTAATTTTTGAATGTGCTTACATTAAGTAATAAGAAAAATAATAATAAATATATTATCTATATTTTAAATTAATGTATTACATGTTGAAATTCTCTAATTGGATTAAGTTGCAAAAATAGAGAAAACTGATCAACCAAAGGATTTGAGAAAAATGGAAATTTGTCATGTGCAACTCTCAAGGAAAGTAAAAGCCATCATTAGCCACATTTATGGCTAATGCTATAATGATACATTATTTACAATGCTACAAGTATCTGTAAAAATTTTTTATGTAATGTCATTGACGTTTTGGTGCTTTGGGATTCAAAGATAATACTTATATGTTGGTCAAACTGTTAGGATGTTGAAAGCAAAAAGTTTGCAATAGGCAAATATCCAGAAAGAGAAACATCATCAGTGTCACTAAACGTGAATAATCATTAGTGAAAGTGAGAAAGCAGCATGTGTTTAAGAAAGATGTTAGTAGTTACTGGGTATTACCTTTAGGATAAAATAATTTTGACGCTTCAATGATGAATAGGAATATTCAATTCACCTCTTCGTCATTATATAAACACTTCCAAGATACGGCAGATTCCTGTGTTTTGTTTGGTGTGTTTACCGCCACTTTCCTCAATGACACCATCTCTTTTGACTTATCCTTTCCTGTCTGCTTCCTAATTGGTTTTTCATCCTGAAATCTCATTCCTTAAATTATTTTCCAATCTTGTTAATTTACCCATCCCATTTGAAAATATAATTATCTCATTTCAGTGATTTTTGAAATTCAAAATAAATCATGCATCCCATCTAAATGCAAAGACATTAATGTTAGGGAAAATTCTGCTTTATTGTCAAACTCTTGCAGTACATGCCATGTCCAAACCATGGCCTTTCACCTGTTTTCTTATCTTACTTGTCACTAGGTAACTGAAACTTTCAAGAAAAAGTGAAAACACTTCAGCTTATAATGGAAGGTCCTCTGTGATCTAGACCAAGGAGACCACTCCAGATTAATTCCTTTCAACATGTCACGTTGCAATGTGTGACTCTGGTTCTGAACTTCCTATCATGGCTATCTATATAAGATGCTGCTTCTGTTCTCCATTATTCCCCTAATATCCCTTTCTCTGAACATCTTCTATTCAGAATCCTATATAATGT
The DNA here is from genome assembly GCF_001458135.2 of Marmota marmota marmota. Classification (NCBI taxonomy): domain Eukaryota; kingdom Metazoa; phylum Chordata; class Mammalia; order Rodentia; family Sciuridae; genus Marmota; species Marmota marmota. The sequence continues at coordinate 451,128 of NW_025999963.1, read as the reverse complement.
ATGACTTTCCAAAAAATGAATGCTCCTCAACCTTTTTGCTCCAAGCATAATTGTAGTCATTTGCATCTTTCATGCCACATATATGAGACTAAAATTTGATATTTATCACCCTCTATTGTAATTGCATGCAGCAATTACTCTGCCAGGTGGCTGTAATCTCTCAGCAAAACTTGTTTGGTATTACATTTTGTAACTCTGTCACCTATCTAAAAATTTTGACTCAACATGTGTTGATCACATGACTGAATTTAGTGGAGAGGAACCCTGATAGGGTGAAAGGAGCTCAGATGCTTTCATGTGAGATCATTCTGGATTAAAGTTTCAGCTCTATCAGCAGCCCTGTGCCATTAGACAAGGAAGATAATCTGTAGCACACATATTTATTCATCGGGGAATCTGCACTAACTCTGAATGTAACTGTGGGATAATCAGGGTAGTGTACTTTATTGTAACAAATAATTTCCCTAAATTATGGGAAAAGTAGGAAATATCATTTTATTTCCATTCCCATTATAAACATCATATCACTGTATTGAAATTAAAAAAACTTAAAGACAAATTTGACATTTCAAAAATCAATGAATTGAATTAGGTAATCAGCATCTACTTCCAGTAGCCTTAATCTGTGGTTATTACATCACTGCTGTGAACTCTGATAAGAAGGCCAATATAACACCTTATTTAACAGAAAAATATGTATTCTCAAAACAAAAAGTTTCTTAAATTGCAATCTTAATACTTGTAATTTAAAAACCTTTATATTTATGGATAACAAAAATACTTTCAGGCTTTTTTTTCCCTTGGCTTATACATTACTTCAAGAAACACCTGCTTTAAAAAATCTAGAACAATGAACAGAAACAATAGTATGAAATAAAATGAAACTGATTTAATGAGGGAAAAAAATCTGACTTTGAAATTGAGTTTGGTAAAAAGATAAGAATGTAAAATCTTTGGCACAATATTTTTTTGCAATAGTTTTAAAGTTTGAGGCACTATATAACTTGGTATAGCATATAATGCAGCTGTTTATAAATAATTTTCCTCACTGTTGGGTGCCAATAGACTCAGGGCCACTCAGCCAAAAAATTACAAAATTACTACCTTATGTGATCATTTTTGTCATTTAGGTTTTCAGAGAAACTGCAGTAAGTACAATTGCTATTTTGATAAAAATCTGTGTTGGGCAGAAGCAGCCACCATCTTAAATTTGAAACTCATAGCTTCTGAGCTCTTGCGCTCGTTCTCTCTCTCTCTCTTTCTCTCTCTCTCTCTCTGGAGATCATAACTGCTGTGGATGATTAAAAGTGATAGCACTATAACTTAAAAATATTACTCAGAATTTTAGGAAGAGTAGCTTTATTTTTCTGCAGTTTTAAAGAAAGTAAATACATTCCCAAATATCAATATTACTAATTTCAAAATTAACATGCGATCTAATTCTATTCCTAAATGACTACCCAGGAGAAATTAAAATAAATGTCTACATGAAACTGGTACATAAATATTTATAGCAGCATTATTCTGAGTTGTCAAGAAATGAAAATAATCTAATATCTGTCAGTGGCTGAAAAAAAATAAATAAAATGTGATAGATTCACAAATAGAAAATTATTTGTTCATGAAAAGAAATAGAGAGTCAATTTATGCTACAACCTATAGTATATGAAAGATGAGTCACAAAAGACCATATTCTGTAGGAGTCCATTTATAAAAATATTTCCACAATTGTCAAATCTGTACATAAAAAATATAATGTCATGTTAGGGACTGATAGAGGGTGAAAAAAAGGAATTATTAATGGACATGGGGCTTTGGGAGAAAGGAAAAAAAATGTTTCAAATCAAAGTGTGATTATTATTGCATAACTCTATACTAAAAGAACCATTGAAGTATATACGTAAACCAGATATATTTTATAGTATATAAATTATATCTCAAAAAACTATTTTAAGTATATTTATATAATTCAAAGAATAAAAGTGCTTAATATACTGAAGAGCAAAATTCTATATTTTAACAAAAATATATTGAAGTACAAACATTAAATTCAATGATAGTAGTAAATCATCTACTTAGACATCTTCACTTTAAACTATGCAATGTTTACTATTTTAATTGACCTATCCTTATGAACACTGAAATGCAACCATGATAAATTAAAAGCTTGTGATTACTTTGAAAGATATAGAAGCTGAAATACTTTAAATATTTCTGGTAGAGATTCATAAAGAACCCACAGACTCCACTCTGACCCACAAATTTTGCATTCTACATTGAAACGCCAAGTTGGGAGGTGAGGCCCTCCTCACACACCTCACAGATCACAAAGTAAGTTTTAATTATTTTTCCTTATTTTACCCTGTTTCCAAGCACAAAGTTCCCTGCTTTTATTTTATCTATTTTTTTCTTTGCTTATGGGATCTGGTTATACAAAAGAAGAATTTTTAAAAAACGACCTCCACGGCAAGAGTTCATAGCTTATTGGTCACTACTGCTCGTTTCCTCAGACTTTGAAAACTGACTTTTTTTCTTTTTTTTTTATATTTATTTATTTATTTTAGTTTTCGGCGGACACAACATCTTTGTTTGTATGTGGTGCTGAGGATCGAACCCGGGCCGCACGCATGCCAGGCGAGCACGCTACCGCTTGAGCCACATCCCCAGCCCCCCAAAAAACCTGACTTTCTTTCTACTTGAGTAACACCATCATCTCGCATGCATGCATGAGTCCTTATTTGGATGAGATATTTGTTTTAATACTTTTTTTGTTGAAGTAGTCAATAATTTCAAAATCTCAATTACTTATGATAATAGAATATTTTTTGTTATGGTTGCGGATGTGTTTACATCTTCTCTGAACACGTTTCATCTGGAAAGAGTTATTATTCCTAAATTAGGTTACAAAGAACTCCACCTCCCTGCAATATTCTGTTCACTTGGTTTGAAAGCTAGGGATGATACAGGTGCATTGAACACTTCTAGAAGATGTGGAAAACAGAATATTTTTTCACATATCATTGGCTCAAACACATTGTATGCTTAAGCCCCAACTCTGGGAAGTATAACCCACCTACAGGGAAACATGGCAAGAATGAAAAGGAGGTAAAAATCTATGGATACTTGAAATATTCTGCCACCTTCCATTCTGTTATCAACCACATTTGCTTTCCTATAATTAAATTCCATTCACCTTTTCTGAGATACTGTGAAAGCTTCATTCAATTATTCTACAATTTGGGAATGGTAATCCATATCACATTGGGATGCAGCTGCATTTGATTGATAATATGTGACCTGAGAAGATATATGTTCCCTCCAATGAGGAGAAGATAACAGAATTTTAGAACAATAACAAGGCTGTAAAATAAAGTCTTAAATGCTCATATTGGGAATAGAGGAAATAGTGCAACAATACAAATAGATGGTTAATAGAAATTCTAAAAGCCAAGCAAAAGTTGTAAAGTCCTCATATTCTCTTATTCTTCAGAAATAATCATCTCTGTTTTGACTTGTTGACTCTAAAAGGAAGGAGCTCCCTGGGGCATTGCTCTCTATGATTCTTGGCTCTGTCTTGTGGAGAGCTCTTTCTTTTCTGCCAGTCCCCTTGGCTACATTTGAAGACAAAGGAAGACTATCCACTTTGTTGGTATTATGCAGTATCTAATAACTCAGAAATCCAAGAATCATTTTTCATCTTAACAGTCACAACATTCTTTAATTCAGACTGGTGCATCTATTGGCAATAAAACACTCAAAAATTTTAAACTTGTTTTGTAATTGATTACAGTCAGCTCCAATTGCCTATAGCTACATATCTCCATATAATTAGTGATACATTGAGTTTCTAAGACTTCCATAGAATAACATCTTTGATTTCTTTTTCTTTCTGAAGCCACTATGTTTCTTTGAATGAAATTTCTAAACATAGAGTTATTCTTCGTATGTGTGGGGGCGGTATATGTGGTACTGGGGACTTAACCTAGGGGCTTATACATATTATGCAAACACTCTACCAATGAGTTACATCTGCAGCCCCTAAACACAAAATTGCTCCAATCAGATATTTTAACAAAATATATGATAAACTCATTCCTGATTTTAAGAACCCATCCTAACCCACCTGATGGGAATGGAATAGGTCCTTTACCATCAGAACAAGGGTGGCCTACGTAGACAATGTAACTGTGTTGTACCAGCTAGCCATAGGGGCACGGGGTACAGTCACAGTTGTAGCTATTTTTCTGTCTCTTCTCTATGTCAGTAAAACCTTGTCTAATTCACAAGATTTAGGTATACCCAACACTTGCAAATGAGGGGGCAAGTTGAAACCCAGAACCTTCTCCTGGTGATAGACACTTTCATAGTCTTTCTATCCCTATCACAGTGGAACTCCTTCCAGGAATGTGGTAACTCACATTATCATTTGCTCAAAACCAGAGCCTCAGAATTGGACCATATTTGGACAAAGAAATTTTAAAGAAGTAATTAGGATTATAGTATGAGCCTTCATCTAATATGACTGATACTTTTATAAGAAAAGTAAATGTGAACACAGACACATACAGAGAGAAGGCCATACAAAGATACAGGGGGAAACACAACCATCTACAATTCAGACAGAGACCTGGAACACAGCTCCACTGTCACCTTCACCTCAGCCTTCTAGCCCCCAGAATGGTGAGAAAAAATGTCTCCCATTTAATTCGCCCAGTCTATGGCACCATTCCCAGTAGTCTTAAAACCTGAACATACCATTTAAAGCCTCCCATTTTTTCCTGCACAGTCATTATTCAGTGATTCTTGCTCCATGCAGAGCCAGAATATTGTTATGAAATAGCTTCAACTTTCTAACATTCCATTTAATATACAGTCGCCCATGAAAGGTTTATGTTCCTGCAGCTGTTCCTCCATTATTTTCATCACATCGTACCTACTTTACAATCTTTGCAGAATGCTATGGACTGAATACGTTTGTCCCTCCAAAATTTATATGAAATCTCAAAATGACTACTGAAATGGTATTAAGTGGTAGAACTTTTGGAAGGATTACATCATGAGGTCAGGAATGGGATTGTCCCTTCTGCTATGTGGGGACAAAGGGTGCTGATGATCTCTGAGCAAGGATAGAAGATCTCACCTGAAACCAATCTGCTGGCTTCTCAATCTTGGCTTCCCAGTCTCTAAAACTGTAAGAAAAACATTTTTGTTGTTTCCAAGCCTCCCAAATATTTAAATTTAGCAATCTGAATCAATGAATACATGAGACCTCTAGAAACTTGATTCCTTATTAATGTAAAATACTGAATGCATCTGTATTAAGTTTCTTTCCTAATTAAGGAAATTACTTTTCTATAATATCAAATACGAGGAAAACTTCAGTTTCTTCCCCCTTTGCCCTTCCATTGCATCTGTTCTTAATATGGCCAGTGTGGCTTAATTATGTCTTAGTGATTGAATGTTTGTAGAATATTCAATTGAATTCCACTAAAATTAATTTAAATAAATGGAACTTCTTCAAAGGAATTTCATATAATGCAGTGATCAGAGTATTGTATTACTCAGACTAGAGAGCTAGACACCTGAACTAAAATTTCCACATGTCCCCTACTAACCCATATTTCCCTTGTCTGTCTCTTACCTAATATTAGGAATTAACATTCAAATTAAAGATCCCTTGAGGTGAAGTTTGTCTGTTTCCTTATTTTTATATCCCTTGTGCTTAGAACTCCTTGAAGAATATACTACAGTCCCTACTCAAAATAAATCAATTCATGGAATGAACAAAGAATGATTAGCCAGAGACATGGCTTATGGGAAATATAATTTGAAAGTTTGTATTGGAGAGCCCAAGTCTGCACTGTTGGCCAAGTACAGGCTGAGTTGTCCTTCTTACAGACCCACCCCAGACAACAACATTTTACTACCTTATTGCTCTATTTTCCCTTGCCAGCATGTGATGAACTGAATGAGGAGGAGAAATAATAGGGTATAAAGAGAAGCTCCTTTCTTTATTCTCTCCAGCATAAGAGACTAGTGTATAGTGCTGAGAAAATACAATTAAAATAAAATCTCATGTTGAACCTAAGATCTTAAAATATATCAGTTCTATATATCTTCTATTTTTGTATTCTTTATCCTATTTTACCATCATCTGTATATGTTCCATAGCATTATATTATAAATATCAAATATTCACAGTAAGATTTAAAAAAAAATCTTTGCCACAAACAATAGAAATAAAATTCTTTGATTATTATGTTAATGATAAATCAGAATGTATTTCCTATAAAATCTACAATGAGATTGCAAAGACAAAACAAAAAGCTATTCATTGCCCAAGCAAAGCAGATGCCATACATGGCATATACATTATGAGAATTTGTTAGTACTATTAGTCATACACAGTCCATCCTAAATTTGCCTGGTAATTGAAGTGATCATTTGTTACGTTCTTGACTTTAGACAAATGAAAACACAAACTCATTTTTGAGTTAGCTGTACAAATCATCTCCAACTATCCCTAGAGGATTGGGATTGTACCTTGAATACGTTGAACATTGTTTTCCTAAAAGATAGACGTTAGATCCCATAAACTGAGAAAGATACTCCCAATTAAAACTAATAAGAGACTTAGCTTTTTGTTTTCTTTTTTTGCTACACCAATTAGATTTTTTAAAACACTTGCAGATTTCAAAGAGTCAAAAAACCCAAAGTCTTTATAAGCTTTCTAAAGTAAATGTGTCAAGATAAGTAAGGGAAGGGCTTCTTTCTTTATTTACAAAGAAAAGAAGTTAGCTTAGAGCTAACTAAGCCTTTTAATTGCAATTTCTATCTACCCTTAAAAAAGTAGACTCCTGTGGAAACAGGTGAGATCTGAGAACTAGGAAAACCAATTCAAAAGATCACAGCTTTGAACTCATGATTAGGCCTAGTCACGCCAGGTTACATGGGGACTGTAATCTAACATTACTGTGTTTTTTTTTTTTATTTCTTAAGAATAAAGCAGAAATGGTACAATTTTCCAAGGTTTTTCTGAGAGCCAGAGTATAGATACAAAAAACAGTTGATGTGAGAGACAAATGAACAAATAAATACATGAAGTTTCTTTTAAAACTATACCTCCTAGATTCCTGAAAATATTATAAACATAACTACTGTATAATGCATCCAATTTCACTACTGGTCTATGTATCTAAAAAAAACGAATTCAATATGTTGAAGTGTTTTTCATACTCCCATAGAATAGCAGTGCCTAACAATGGATTAATGAATAAAGAAATATATATATATATATATTATATATATATATATATATATATATATAATATATATATATAGACACACACACACATATACACACATATAGTGTATGTCTAAATATAAATATTCCTATATATTCAATGGAATACTATTCATAGGAAAAGTACAGAATCCTATTATTTGCAACCACATGATGAACTGGTAGAATATGATGTTAAGGGAAATAAACCAGGCACAGAAACAAATACTACATGATCTCATTCATATATGGAATCTGAAAAAAAAAAAAAGACTTAACCTCGGAGAATTAGGATTTAACATTCAAATTAAAGATCCCTTGAGGTGAAGTTTGTCTGTTTCCTTATTTTATACAGATTATAAAATGTAGCATTTCCGTGTTTATCACAACACAGCTCTCATATTCAGTCTCAAAATGTAATTTTTGCAAGTTATTCCTACTTGTGGTTTTCTGATTACGATAGTCTCTGATCCTAAATTGTGCACTTTAATTACAACAATAATAATTATACTTCTACACTATACAAGTATTTCAAATGAATACCTATTTGAAACAACCTATTCTAAATACTGGGATATTTTTCTCCTCTTTCCAGAACAATCATTGCTTACATGGTTAGGTCATATTATTGTAAGGGATAACAGTGAGCACTTAGGTCTAGTCTCCTCTAGGATTCAATTCTTTTGTAACTTTTGGCTATTCTCACATGAAGAACAACCCTATCAACTCCCAGTTTTCTTCACAATGAGATTACCTTGGTTTTCTACATAAAGCTGATTTATTTTGAGAAGATATCTGATTCATCACCAATGATCTAAAGGTTCCTCATAAGTGCTATCTGATGTATCTCTTTAGTAAAATTTAGCTTTGTATTTGACTTTTTAATATTAGCATTGCTTGATAATTGATTTCAGATTATATAAATAAGATCATTTGTTGATCTTATTTCATCTGAGCTTCAGTACAATGTCTTTCATATTGTAGGAGATCAATAACTATTTTGAGTCCATGAATGAAGAGTCTTATAAAACTGATACTGTCAATTATAAAAATATTTTGAAGATAATAGGAAGGTCCCTGGAGTTTACTTATTATTTTCTTTTTTAAAGAATTTTATACCAACTAAGTGTCTTTAGATAGTTGGCATGATTAATTATATAATTAAATAAGTTTGCTCTTTATTAGACTCCTGGAAGTTTGCAGTTGACTATTTCACACAAGTGTAAAATATGATCATTTTGATGTTACTAATGGACTCACTTTAAACTTCTTCAATAGTTTTAATTTTTTAAATATTTTTTCACATAAATTTTTATCTGTTAGTTATGTCTTGACACTGACACCAGAAATTCATTCTGGGAAAAAAAGAAAAAATAAGTCAGATTATCTTAATCAACATGAATATGGAATTATTATTTTATTTCTTTAAATTTTTTTTTGTATATTTTAGGGTATATCACATCTCTAACACACATAAATATTAATAAATTATAATTTAAAATGTATGTATTATGTATAAACATATTTATAATTCATATACTTTATGAATTAAATAAAATAATTTATGCATTAATTAATCTGTGTTTAATTCATTAATAATATATTACTTAATGCAGATTATTTTACCTGTGTATTACACACACACACACACACACACACACACATATATATATATATATATATATATATATATATATATATTATTAGCATAAAGGAACAAATAAACTTATTCATCATTTCACCTAGTTACCAAATAGCAACTGTAATCTACCCATTTCGTTGTAAAGCTTATGATCAACACTTAAAATTCCAAATCTTACTAGGTGTTTGTTATATGTTTAACAGTGTTGGAAACTTTCCCCAGCCCTTTAAATCACTTAAGTTATACAGATTTCAGCATTGGTTAACAGTGGAACCTTGACAGCAGCTGGTGAAAGCACATTCAAAAGCCATGGGATAGTTGCTTACTCACAAACTGCTATCACTCAGAAGTATTTCTCCCCTCTGTCTTTATTGTTTGATCTTCCAATTTTCTTGCTTTTTTTTGGCCAATTTAAACACCATTTAACCAAGTGAGTTTGTTAGAACATGCTTATAATCTCAACTACCTGGGAGACTGGGATACAATGATTGAAAGCCAGGCCAACCTGTTAAAAAAAAAAAAAAAAGAAAAGAAAAAGAATTGGGAATACAGCTTAGTGGTGGATCACTTGATTTTAATGTAGTAAGCCCTTGGATGTCTCCCCAGGACTTCCAAAGCACAAATTCAATAAAAATAAAAACACTTTTACTACTTTGCATGTTGCTGCAAGTTTCCCAGCTATATGACTTATAGAATTCCTGAAAACTTGAAATGTACAGTGGCTTGGTATATATCTAATCAAGAAATCAGAAAAGCTTTGAAAACCTACATTTTTTTCCCCATTCAACAAAATCAAAGTCTCTTCACTTATAGAAACTAGAATCATCTGTAAAGGTGTTTACATCATTCTAGGGCATCTTATCTTAGATCTTCAATCTAGATTTCACACTTATTGATATTTGCAAGATTATGTAATATTAGTATGATTCTTTGTTTGGGGAAAATATTTGAAATTAAAGAAGAAAAATTTTGTACTGGCCTTTTTGAATGACATGGCCAATTATGGACTACTTTTGCTGATAGGAAGAGAATAATAATCTCTTTTTTAATTCAAATAATTTTCTTTGAGCCTGTGTAGTGATGCACTTCTGTAATCCTAGTGACTCCAGAAGCTATACCAAGAGAATTATGAGTTCAAAGCCAAGCTCAGCAATTTAAGGAGGCCCTCAGCAACTTAGTAAGACCCTATCTCAAAATAAAAGATAAAAAGTGGTTAAACAATCCTGGGTTCAATCTCAGGTACAAAAAAAAAAAAATGACATAAGGCAGAATGTCTTTAAAATCTTAACTAGCTACAGACTTATACAGGGGATTATGGCATATGCATTCATATGCATATTCCCAATTTCATTTGCATACAAGTTGTGAAAATACAAATAAAGAAAGGAAGGGAATAAAAATATAAAAGATGACAAAGTTCAGCTAATGACCTAATGGACTAGACAACAAATTCCCATTTATTTAACTGAAGAAGCAGTTTATACTACAAAATAGTTTTAATAATCCTTTAGTTTTGCAATCTATGATGTTATGAAAAGAGGTAGCTGGAATGACTGCATTAACATATTTTTAGTAGAAAGATTTAAGGCAAATTTGACTCCAGCAATAGCTACCTATTATGGTTGAAGTGTGTTCTCTCCAACAATTGTATTTTGAAATCCCCCAGGGACTTCAGAAAGCTACTTTACTTGGTTAGAGTTCCACTATATACGTAAGGTGTTACACATTAGCCTCCACTACATCAGAAAATGGAAATGGAAAATACACTTTATTGTTATTATTATTTTAGAGAATTTCTAGTAGCTTTGGCTTTCTATTATTTTTTCTATAATTTTTGTGTTAGATTATTTTTCTATAAATGTTGTTGTTGTCCTGACAAACGCCTCATCAAGAGGGTGATAAATTCCACATCATTAGTGATAATACCAGTGATTAGCATGGAACTTGGATATAAAGTGATATGAATGCTTTTCCTCATTGGATCTTTCTGCCTCTAATCCCATAACTTCAATTAAATTGTGAAGAAAATATTATGTAACCCCAAGCAAGGGTGTTCTAACAAAAGAATTGCCTAGTGTTCTCTGAAACTAAAAGTATCAAAAACAAAGTATGAGAGACTTTTACAGCCAAGATGATCCTATAAGACATAGAGATTAGGTGGCTGGAGATATCTAGGATGCTTTCAATGAAAAAAAAAGAATATTATAATAAAAAATAAGGCAGTATGAGATAAGTGTGTCAACGAAAGGTGCATTTCCATGTTCACAGCACCATTATTTACAATATGGAATCAAGTTAAGTGTTCATTTAGCAGAGGAATGGATAAAGAAAATATGGCATTATATACCTAACAGAGTAGTATTCAGCTTTAAAAAAATAATGTTGTCATTTGTGACAACTTGGATAAACATAGAAACATTATGCTAATAAAGTAAACCTGGCATAGAAAGACAAATAACACATGACCTTAATTATATGCAGAATCTAAAAACACTAAATTCATAATTCTCCTCACTAATTCATACAGAGGAAAATGATGGTCAACAGGAGTAGGAACATGGGGTTGGGGAGATGTTGGTTACAGAACATAAAATTTCAGTTCGACAGGAGGAATCAAGAGACCAATTGTGCAACATGTTGACCATAGTTAATTTACTTTATATTTTAAAATTGTTAAGAAAGTAAATTCTAAGTGTTTTACTACAATAAATGAGAAGTGTGCATGTTGATGCATGTATTAATTAGATCAATTTAGCTGTTTCATAATGTCCACATATTTCAAAGCATTATGTTGTATACAATAAAATATATATTTTTACTAGTTAATTAAATATGAAATAAATAACCAGAGAAATTAAAACAAAAACATGGACTTGACTTACTAAAAATAAATTGAAACTGTTTCATTAATTGTGACCATTAAATTATATTAATGTGAGATATTAATAATAGAGTACGGTGAGGTTCTGGGAACTCTGTATGATCTGTGAATTTTTGTCTATAAATTTAAAACTCACTGTAAAATAGAAAGTCTATAAAAATAAATGTTGAGTTGGCATTTAGAATTAAACATTTTATGTTGTGCATGTAAGCATTTGCCAAAGACTGAGAGCAAACTAAAAAAAGGCATTTTCAATATAACCTTATATTTAAAGTTATATTTGAGTTAAACTTATTAATAGAACAAAACAAAATGCTCAAAATTATTATCTACACAAGAACTAAAATTGTAATAATAGAACTTGTCAAATTTTAAGATATAAGGAAAGGAATTTTGACAGCCCTTTTCAAAAATGAGATTAAATAGAAATAGAGTACAGCTAGGCAAAGTGGTATATACCACAGATTAAATGACTATCCCTAAACTGAATTTAATGATATTCATTAAAATATATGGCTCTATTTTATTCACCCTAGAATGAAGTAAGACAAAGTCCATATAAATCAACTAATTTTACCCTATTAATTGAAGTTTTATGAACTTGCAAAATGAAGACATATCTTTCTACCTGGAAACCATGGAAAACCCTATTTTTATCATCAACTTGAATACTGACAATAAAAGCAAGATTTTATCTTCTAAGGTCTTTTTTGATTTCTCTCTTTAGGGTGCTGTAGTTTTCATTGTATAAGTCTTTCACCTATTTCGTTAAGTTGATTCCCAATTATTTTATTTTATTTTTTGTTTTGAAGCTATTGTAAATGGGGTAGTTTTCCTCATTTCCCTCTCAGATGATTTGTCACTGATATACAGAAATGCTTTTGATTTATGGATGTTGATTTTATATCCTACTACTTTGCTGAATTCATTTACTAGTTTTAGAAGTTTTCTGATGGACCTTTTAGGGTCTTCTAGGTATAGAATAATATCATCATCAAATATTGCTAATTTAAATTCTTCTTTTCCTATAGGTATCCCTTTAATTTCTTTCATCCAATTGCTCTGGCCAGTGTTTCAACAACTATGTTAAATAGAAATTGTGAAGGAGGGCATCCTTGTCTTGTTCCAGTTTTTAGGGGGAATACCTTCATGTTTTTCCTCCACTTAGAACGATGTTGGCCTGAGGCTTAGCATAGATAGCCTTTACAATGTTGAAATATGTTTCTGTTATCCCTAGTTTTTCTAGTGTTTTGAACATAAAGGGTTGCTATATTTTGTCAAATCCTTTTCCTGTGTCTATTGAGATAATCATATGATTTTTATCTTTGAGTCTATTGATGTGATGAATTACATTTATTGATTTCTGTATGTTGAAACAGCCTTGCATCCCTGGGATGAATCCCACTTGATCTTGGTGCACTATATTTTTGATACGCTTTTGTATTTGATTTCCAAAAATTTTATTACTCTTGGATAGGCAGAATTAACATTATCAAAATGGCCATACTACCAAAAACACTATACAGATTTGATGGAATCTGATAAAAGTCTCAGTGGCATTCTTCATAGAAATAGATAAAGCAATCATGAAATTCATATGGAAAAATAAGAGACCCAGAATAGCTAAAGCAATCATTAGCAGGAAGAGCAAAGCAGGTGGCATCACTATACCAGACCTTAAATTACACTACAGAGCAATAGTAACAAAACAGCATGGTATTGGCATGAAAATAGATTGATAGACCAATGGTACAGAAAAGAGGAAACAGAGACTAGCCCACAAAATTACATCTTATATTAGACCAAGGAGCTAAAAACATGCATTGGAGAAAAGATAACCTCTTCAACAAAAGGTGCTGGGAAAACTGGAAATTCATAAGCAACAAAATGAAATTAAACCCCTATCTCTCACCATAAAAAACAACAACAACAACAAAACTCAACTGAATGTCGATCAAGGACCTAGGAATTAAACTAGACTCTGCATCTAATAGAAGACAAAGTAGGCCCTAATCTTCATGGTTTGGAATTAGGCCCCAACTTTCTTAGTAAGACACCTATAGCATAAGAATTAAAACAAATAATCAATAAATGGGATGAATTCAAAATAAAAACCTTCTTCTCAGCAAAAGAATGATCTGTGAGATGAAAGAAGAGCCTACATCTTGGGAGCAAAATTTTACCCTTCACACATCAGATAGAGCACTAATCTCTAGGGTTTATAAAGAACTCAAAAAGTTAAACACCAAAAAATAATAATAATAATCCAATCAATAAATGGGCCAAGGACCTGAACAGACACTTCTCAGAAGATGATATACAATCAAGTTCAACAAATATATAAAAAAAGTTCATCATCTCTAGCAATTAGAGAAATGTAAATCAAAACTACTCTAAGATATCATCTTACTCCATTCAGAATGGCAGATATTAAGAAGATAAATGACAATAAGTCTTGCCGAGTATGTGGGAAAAAAGGCACGCTCATACATTGCTGATTGGACTGCAAATTGGTGCAGCCAATATGGAAAGCAATATGGAGATTCCTTGGAAACTGGAAATGGAACCACCATTCGACCCAGCTATACCCAAAGGACTTAAAAATAGCATACTACAGGGACACAGCTACATCAATGTTTATAGTAGCACAATTCATAATAGCTAAACCGTGGAACCAACCTAGATGCTCTTCAGTAGATGAGTGAATGGAAATAATGTGGCATATATATACAATGGAATATTACTCAGCAATAAAATAGAATAAAATCATTACATTTGTAGGTAAATGAATGGTGCTGGAGAAGATAATGCTAAGTGAAGTTAGCCAATCTCCTCACCCCCCCCCCAAAAAAAAAAGTGCTGAGTGTTTTCTCTGATATAAGGTGACTGACTCATAGTGGGGTAGGGAAAGGATGCATGGGAGGAATAGACAAACTCTAGATAGGTCAGAGGGGTGGGAGGGAAAGCAAGGGGGCAGGGGGTTAGCAAGGATGGTGAAATATGATGGACATCATTATCCAAAGTACATGTATGAAGATACGAATAGGTATGAACATGGTTTATATACAACCAGAGATATGAAAAAACGTGCTGTACATGTGTAATAAGAATTGTAATGCATTCTGTTGTCATTTATTTAAAAAAAATCAATTAAAAATAATTAAAGAAAAAAAAGCAAGGTTTTCTTGTCTCTTATGAGGGAACTTATATCACCAACACAATAAATTCACTTGTAATCAATAGACAATGAAAATCCATGCTACTGTCAAAAATCAAGCTTTGTTTCAATGAAAATGTGAAAAACTGTTCCATCATATTTGTAGTACATGCCACAGCAGAATATTGCAATTCTTGAAAACCATACCATCACAGCTGGTTTATGCAATCTTTTTCATGGATACTTTTATGAAAACAATTACATGTATTTGGACATAAATAGAGAGTATACTTATATTATTAAGCATACTCATATTATTTCTATAATGTCTACATATTTTAAATATGTTGTGCATAATAAACACACTACGGAGTGATACCTAATATAAAAGTTAATATGCAATAAAGCATGCTGTACACTGACACCTAGTGCTTCCATCTTGGAAATAAATAGCACGTAGTAAAATTTTAAATTAAGGCAGTTTTTTTTTCTTGCATGTCCTGCATAGTGAGAAGAAAAAGGCCCACTCCCACTAACTCAGCAACTATTAATGGTTTATTACAAATAAACTTTTAGATACTTTAACTCAGAAACAACTATGTGGAACTGGCTTGCAAAGATAGAAGAAAAATCACAAGAGACTCTAATAACTATTTTTCTCTTAAATCAAAATTCTGTTATACAGAGAATGGGTTATGTTGTGGCATGGAAATAACTGATAGCGGCTTGAGTAAGCCAGCAAGGCCCTTTCTGTGGACAAGTTTTCACTACTTGCCAGAGTATGGTGCATTAAAGAGAATCGTGCTTAAACATGGTGGTGGAGCATGCCTGATCCAGCTGTTTGCTCTCCACGCAAAAGCCAATAGTCAGAAGATAGAGTTGGTGGGGAGGAAATCAGGTGTGTTGGAAGCTTACTCTGAGAAAATGGAGTGTATTATTTTTCTCCATGCTAAAAATTTGGGGAACTCAGGGGGTTGAAAGGGATTTAATAGAGAAGAAAAGGAAGTACCTAGAGCTTTGGGCAGGAAGGTCCATGCTCAGAGTGAGTCTTCTTCATCCAGGGAATGTGCCACCTTTGTCCTCACCCACCTCCTGCCTTGAACTTCTGAGAATAGTTCCTGTATTCTGTTTAGCAAAGCATATTACTTTGCTGCAAGTTAAACCTCACAGCAATTTATACATTTCACGTTGGGTGATATACAGGTTGAAGAACAAGGTGGACATTATATAATCCTATGCTATCTGAAGATCACTATATGTTTTGGCTTCTTCAAATTTAAATGTATTTTTAGAAATAATTATCTTAACTTTTTATGTGTGGCTGTTCTTCAGAATCTAGAATTCCAGGCAAAGGAACAAAAATTAAAAGTAACTCTCCTAATGACAATTACCAAAGCAATGGCCCCTGACACAGAGGCACTATTTTCACGAATGCCTATAATGGGGCAGGAGCGAGTATGTGTTTACGTTTCAATTAAACTTCACTTGGTAGAACCTTCTGAGTCTGACAATTTATGGAATTTTGTATATCTCTAAGTATAACAAACTCAGTAGTAGGATAAGTGAAACAATAATTGAGTTGGGGCATATCAGGAATCAGAGGACAGCAGGCATCAACTATCATATTAAGGAAGACTCCGATGAGATAGAGGTGGATATTTTGGAATGGGGATGATTGGTCTCCCTACAAGGTAGCATTGAAATGGGACAAATACAAAATAAGAACCTCTAGAATCTATGCTGAGTTTTTACTCAGTTCATATGAGAATCCAAAGAATATTGTATACATGTGCTTTGAGAGTTTCTTGTTATGTTTTATTATCAGGCTGGTTTGTGTACTATAGGATTATCCTTTCTTCCTCTAACCTAAAACTCATATGAGCAGGTGGAAAACTTTCCTTTCAGATTTTTGAACTTATCTTTAAAATCTTTATTTTTCCCCCTTGGAAGCTAAGCAATTTAAACCATGTGTTTTAAGTGACATTTGCCTGATATTTTTTTTTGTATAGTTTCATTGTTTACTTAAAAAATTCCTAAATGTTAAATAGTTCTTTTAATTCTACTAAATTAAAAAATTTGCATGCAGGTAAACAGAAATTGTTGCAGCATTTTCTAAAAGATATAATTTTTAATTTAAAATCAATTATACATTTTGAATTGGAGGTACAAAGCTGTTACTACAATAGTTCTTATTTTCTTATACTTTAAACATATATTAAAAAACAATTATGTAAATTTCCACCTGAATGTAAAACAATATTGTGGATCATATGTCCCAAAGGTCTCTTGTCTACAAACATCTTGACGTGTATGATCCCAGAATTTCCATGTTTTCACACAGGTAAATTCTTCATTAAATTTAATTTATGGCTGAGGATATAGTCCAGTGGTCAATCTATTGCTTGGCATGACCAAGTCCTTGCTCTGGATCCCCAGCACCCCATAACAAAAATAAATAAACCTTAAATTAGGCTTAAAATATGTAAATACTTTTGTCATTTAACCTCTGATCTAGATGAGATATTAGATATGAATATTTTATCTATTCCTTTAAATCAGATAAAATGTTGAATTTTAAAATGTTTTGTGAGGATATATATTATATATATAAATAAAGATATATAGGCAAAATAGTAAGTTGATATAAAATTTTGTACTTTCTGCAGGAAGCCCTTCTTCAATTATTTAGTTCTAGTCTTTCATTATCTTTGAGCTATTTTGCAACACTGTAAGTTGTATATAACTAAGAACAATGCAAAGTAATTCTTGTTTATAGACATGCAAATCTTATCCTGTAAGGTTAAATTATCTTCCACTGTGGAAAAAAAATGCATTTCTTTCCATTTCCATATTCATTTCAATATTCTTGATCTATATTTGCCTGCTTTTTAAATTTTTTTATCTGTTGGCTAAAATACTCGCCCTGCTTCTTTATTGATTAATATGTAAAATAAAATGTTTAACATTTGTTCATTTTTATATCTGTATGAGACATAAATTTAGCCTTTTAAGAAATATCATTTAAGAGAATAACTAAACTCCAGATTGACTTTTATACATTCTCACCATTCCCACTTGTGTTTGTGTGGTGCTAATAAATTCCTGACTAAGTGGGTGTGTCATTCTGTCAATAATGCTGGACCAGAATATAAAATTTTCTTTAATTGATACAAAATAGGGGATAAAAAATGATCCACTTTCATCCAATAGGTTCATGACTGAGGCCTGTATAACCAAAGATTAACAAGAAAATATCATGTTGAACAGATTGGTAGACATGAAGACCCTAGTAAACAGGTAAACTTGGTATAATTCTGTGCTTAGGTTTGATAAAGATTGGACAGTGTGGAGAAGACAGATTGCACAAGAGGGATGTGATCTACTGATGAGAAACAGGGGGAACTTAACCAGACCTTTTTGTTCAGATTCTTCTCTATCCCTTTGTCTATACAAGTAAAGACTTTTTTTTTTTTTTTTTTCCTTCTGGATGTGGGGAGGACACATTTTGAATTCCAGTCCTATAAAGTGCTTCAGAATAAATGAGTAAATCACAGTGACTTTCCTAGGTGTGACAACTTACTCCAGAGTGAAGAGTGAGAAAAAGTGACTTTTTTACTTCTGTTTTTTTCTGATGCCAAGTTGCATTGTTTTGAGGTTGAGTGAATTCCACCACTGAAAAGAAGTAGGCTACTGATTATACTAAGAAACAAGGCTAATGATGAGGTACCTATTCTAACCATATATTCAGTATACTATTTGTTCAATTTTATTTTTTGGTATGTTATTATCAACTCCTGTTACCATACAATTAATGTGTTTTAGTCATCGATAGTCATAATTCTCCTCTGATATTAAGCTTGTTACAAAATGGGCCAGTGGAAAACCAGTAATTCCATGTTTTTATTTTTACTTTATCTTTATTCCTGCATAGCAAAGTGTCACAATCTGACATTTTACTTTCTCTGCCACATATACAAGTCCAGATTTCTCCAAGAAGCTCCTGGGAATCAGAAAATGGTACCCCAAAGACTGGTACTTTGACATGGTGAGAGGCCAGAGATCTACACAAGAATAAATGTTCCTCGGACCTTTCCTTGATTCTGTCTTTCCTAGTTCAAGAAAAGATTTTCCGGAAAGTTCTCTCATCAACTTGTCCAGCCCTACCAAAAGAGTAGCACAGTTGCCTTCAGTTTTCCTACAGAAATTTCATTCAGAGAAAACTAGTCATATTGTAGGAAGAAAGACTGAAGTTTCTAAGTATGCTTGCTAATACTTTGCCACAAAGCATAGTCCTGATTTTCAATCCCATAGAGAATCATGTGCAATTCCTTGTCTGTTCTGTTGCCCAAACAACTTTCTTTTCGGACTTTGTATATTCTCCAAGTCCCCTGAATTTCCCTACCCTGTTCCCCTGCACACCCCCCATGGTCCTCCTTTCCTATAGAAAAGGGGTTTTATAAGTTTCTGATTCATGTTGAGCTACTGGGAAATCACTCTCTTGTGATTCCCCCTGGTGCTGTGATCATTAATAAATCTGTATGCCTTTTCTTCAATTTAGTATGGGCTAATGTTAGATCATTCAAATGACTTTTATTCAGAAGGCCATGAGGAGATGTCCCTTTACCCACAGAGCCCTGGTCCTTCTTACTAGAAATATGGTATTAGACACTATAATATAATATAGATACTTAGGGTACATCTTTTTTTTTCCATCTGATGATAAATCATTCTGTGGACATTTCCTATAAGAAAGATAATACTTTTTAACTTCTTTCTTTTATAGGCAAAATTCAAAATAATATTTTAGGATATGCTTTACCAATTTGGTGTCCCTAACATTTTATAATGATAGTACCATCCTTGTTATATCTAGGCAGTCTAATTTTAATATAGTAATTTAGTTAAGTATTTCCCAAAATTGTGTATGTCAAAATAGAAATAGCAATATAAATGTCATAATACAATGACAGCTGAATGAACTTCAACATTTTTTTTACATTGGTTTTGTTTTGTTTTGTTTTCCTAAGAATGACATTCCCAAGCTTATTCCATACACTCAATTAAATTGGTATACTGTTTGAAACTCTTAAAATTTCACATTCCACATAGCTCTCTGTGACCACAACTTTTTCCTTTAGATTAAATGTTGATGAAATTTAAAATATCATTATTTTATTTATTTTTCTTTTTTGAAGCTAGTGGCATTCACCTCCTGATTTTCTTGACATAATTCAGTATTGGAGAGGAATAGTAGAAATATGTCCAGTCATCTGCCTTCTTAACAAGGGGAGGGGGAGTAAGCATGGCATGAGCAATTTCATCTTCAAAAATCTAAGACTGTAGGGAACAGCGAATGAATTACAGAATGATAGTTTGTCTGAACTATCTCAAGGAAGAGGCAATGCCCTTCTGAGAACTCTTGGTGATATCCTGCCAGTTGGAGACAGCTCAGTCACCTGGTGAAACCCTGCTCAAAGAGGACTCTGGGTCTCACGGAATTTATTCCTTCAAATAGCTTCAAGTTGAAACATCAGCTACCTGGAGGAGGAAGAAATACTGCGTTGAAAAGCCCCCAATTAGGCCGTTTTCCCCACAGCCTCATTTTGGTTTATCTTGAGTAAGCATTTCTCACAATAACTCCTTTTCATGTTTTTGCCTGAAAAGTAAAACACGCTGACTCTCATTCTTTGTTAGAGAACAGATCCCCACCAGGGCTGATTTGCCCACCAGGCCCATTTTTCACCCATATTTGAGTGTTTGAATTTGTTTCTTATCATTTCTAACTTTTTTGTCATTTGAATTTTTTTTAAGTTTCTCTTATCATTTCTAATTTTCCTAAGCTGATCTACTGCCTATGTTCAGAGAACTGTTCAATCGCTAAGCAGGTTGCAGTAAGATGACACTTTTTAATCAGCTAAAATTTTCAACAATTATATATGTATGCTTGTGTCTTATATGTTTATTTCAGAAACATGTATAAATAGAATATAGATTTTTTATTTCTAAGATGTATATTTACACATTCTAATAGAAGAAAATTAAACAAAAGAATTCTGCCCTCAGCTTGGTGAAGCGGTACATGCCTGTAAGGCTAGCAAGGTTAGAGACTGAGGCAGGATGGTCTTAAGTTCAAACCCAACCTCAGCAACTTAATGAGACCCTACCTCAAAGTAAAAGATAAAAATGGCTAGGAATGTGGTTCATGTTAAAGTCTCCTGGGATCAATCTGTAGTACTCAATCAATCAACCAATCAATCTTTGCCTTCCAGTCAGTTTCCAATAAGGTATTGATTATATATGTTACATATCATATTATATTGTATTATATTATCAATAACACATTGTTTATATATTTTTTTCACCGATTTAATTCAAATTTGACACTAACAAATCCTGTTCTGATATTCCACCTCTAAAAGCTATCCTTGTACATTTTCTCAGCTAAATATTTTTATTATTTAAAATTCAGACTTTTTTTTCTCAACTTAGTTTATTACATTATGCCAATCAATCAATGTATAGATAACTGTCACATAGATATCCAAATGATTAGCCCTGTTAGCCTTATCTTGAACCTGTATTAGTTCAATCTTCAAAGTTTCTTCAAATATTTATGTACTTTAAAAATATAGTATACCAATCTAAAAATTAAATTTACTTTTGTGCTGCTACCCATACTTTAAAGACTACAAACTAATTTGTCTTTAATTCCATCATGTAAATACACACAGGTTCCCCTTCTGAAAAGATTACAGACTTATATGAGCTTCAAAAATGTGAGAATTAAAGTCAGTGTCTTGAAGCAAAATTCTTTGAGTATAGAGACACCATCTTTCAAGAAATGTTGTATTACTAATATCCTAGATCTATAGTACTAAGAATAGTCGACTGTTTATTAGCAATGTATAAATTAAAGTTGCTTTCTACAAGTGATAGAATCTTAGAGCAGATGAAATTATACCATGTTAAACTCTTTATATGAATGTAAAGTTATTCATTATAATTTAAAGAAAACTTCAAATGTTAAAGTAGAATTATATGTATATTAAAAAGAAATTATATATGTGTGTCATTATGTAAAACTATATAATATATATAGTTTCTTGTATATTAGGATTTAAACACAAATAATTCCTCTATTTCTTGTCATCTAGACTCATTCTAAGGAGTGGTTTTATTGTTGATCTATTAATTTAAACTCTGTGAAGCTATCATCCTTTGGCCAGTTTTGACCTATAAAATCAACTATTTCATATGGTCAAAGTGGTATTTCCTATTACTCAAGTTCACTCTATTTAATAAGTCATTAAACATGACATAATACATTCTAAGTTTATTTTCCTTGGTCTTTATTGAGAGATCCCAAAGTGGGCAAGCTGTTTTTCAACTTCAAAGGTGTTTGCCTCTTAGTCTTGGGGTGACTGACAGGAGAGGCAAAGGAGAAAGGCACGCCTCACTTAGCTGCCCTTAGTTCCTGACTAGGCATTTTGACTACCGACATTTGCATTTGAGAACTCATACACTTTTCAAATTAATATGCCTGGCCACCTCTTGTGTATAACTTACATTAAACAAACAAACAAACAAACAAACAAACATGTTTTCGTATACCAGGGCCATAGAACAGAATGAGTTGAACAACAGTGGAACTCTTCTTTCAGAATGCAAGTGTTTGTAGGTCCTGTGCTAGCCTACAATATTCTTTCCCTTGATTGAATCTGGAAGATAAAATATTATTGGAAAAAAAGGGGTAACAGAGAAGTTAGAAAGACAAACAGTTCAGTTTATGATCACTTCTGAAGATAATAAAATATTCTGGACCAGTAGGGATCAGGGTCAGATACAGCCGTGGTAGGTCCACATCAAAGAGAAGTAACTTGGGGATGCAGAATATCAGGCGAGATGCCCTGAAGCGTCACAATGAGAATTCATCCTGAAGTCATTTCTGTTACCCCTGTGACTTCTTCTATGTAATATGAAGATCATGCTGAATTATTGAGATGTAAACTACAGTCACATTTAAAGCAAACTGCATTTTTCCTAGAATTCTGCATGCAGAATGATTTCTCCCTGAGAACTATATGCTTCTCTCTCTCTCTCTCTCTCTCTCTCTCTCTCTCTCTCTCTCTTTCATCTCTTCTACTCACTGAAATGAAGCAACAGGAAAAAAAGTTTAAAATTTAGTTTGATGATTTATTTTGTGTGTGGGGGGAGGTAGAGAGGATACTGGGGATTAAACTCAGGGGTGCTCAACCACTGAGCCACATCCCAGCCCTATTTTGTATTTTATTTAGAGACAGGGTCTCACTGAGTTGCTAAGCATCTTGCTTTTGCCAAGGCTGACTTTGATCTTGCAATCCTACTGCCTTAGCCTCCTGAGCCGCTGGGATTACAGTCATGCACCACCTCAGGTGGCTAGTTGGATGATTTTTTTTTTTATAACTGTAACATAATGTACACTATATTTTGATCCTGGCAGAGAAGGAAGAGATTCAATATAGCTGAATATTTGGGAAGTGAAGGGAAAGGAGTTCCAGTGGGGATCAGTTGAATTTTAGACTATTTGTAAGATGAGAAAATAATCATCAACTTGAGGAGAAACAAAAAGTGCAGCAGAGCTCTATTCATTTCTTGGTAAAGAATAGAAATCATCACAGTGAGAAAAGGTCCTCTGGGTAAGCTCAGATTAGTTAACATTTCTGATACCAAATTGGGAGACAAGAATAATAATTACAAAGATTGTTCTCCCAGGCACTTGAACAGATTTAGTGTTTCTTTGCACTGATTGGTTTTCTAGGCACTTTCTCTCGCTGTCTTAACACATGTTATACTTACTGTTGAACAAATCATTTCTTAGCAACTACATGCACACTTCTTAAAAGCAACAACTAAGTTTTATTTTCTAGTATAGTTTACTGCACACAAAGGGAACTTGTTAAACCTTCTGAAAAACAATTTAAGTTTATCTCAAAAATTCTTTCTATAAATAACAAGTAGATTACTGCTATTCAGTACTGTTAACATCAATTATTGCAAGATGTTTACTTTGTCTTATTGATAAATAAGATTCTTAAAAATGAAGTAGCAACACTGAGTGCTCTTCAAGAGATTTGAACATTGATATGAACATTTATCAAGAATGTTTGTGCCCTAGTGCTTTTCCAGATACTTCATCTTCATCCTAATCTTTGAAAATTATGCATCAAGATGATTATAGGTACTAAAGGCAATTACATGTGTCCAACCTGTTAAGAGTACTTTAAATTCCACATAAATTAAACCTATTTCCAAGTCTTAATTAACCAAATTTATAAAAACTTGATTATAATTTGACCTGTGGCATTTGAAAAATTGTTAATCCCCTTAAATTATCTTCCCATATTGTTCTTTTATTGAAAATGTCTCAACACTGTAAAATTATAAATCGTACCCCCAAAAGACAAAATTTACTGCTCATGGATCTGGACATTATACAGTTATTTTCAACTAATGGCACTTATCTTTCAAAAAATCAGTTACTGTCCAAAAGCCAAAATCAGGGGAAACAGCAAATAAGAGTTTTTAAAGTGATATACACTTTTATAAAAAAGAGAGTGCTGCTTGTTTCTAATTTTACAAATAAGCACATTGATTATTTTCTCTGGTTTGAAAAAGTGTTTAGACAGATGTCATGGAATGATTAACAATAGGCAACTTGTAAGAATATTTTTATTTTATAAAGTGAAATTAGGGAAAATGGACTCTAAATTTTCTTCATTACCACTATTCAATTTATTAGCAAAGTCAAATACTTATTCCTAGTTTAAATAAAGAAATTTAAATGTAGGGGGAGTTATAGATTTGTCATTTTGGGGAGGAGAGGGAGGTAGCAGGCTTGAATGGTCTGAAACTAATGGACAATGCAAACTAGTTGAATATTTGCTCTATTTCTTTCTCATTTATTCACATCAAAATCATCTGTTTAGATTTTACAACTCAGTAACAGATGATAATCCTATCAGAACCATTCCTCTCCAATTTTCATTTCAAAAAGCCCGTTTTAATTCTAACTTAACTTAGGCTCATGATAGTTGTTTTGTAGATCATGGCTAGTTTAAAAAAAAAAGATGATCTCTCTAATAATAACAATTTTAATTCTTATTGTGAATTTCTTCCCCCAAAATATATATTAAAATCTACCCGCACTACCTGTGAATAAATGTGGTCTTATTTAGAATATTTAGAAATAAAGTTTTGCAGATGTGCTTAAGTTAAAATTACAAAATACTGGATTGTGGTGGACCCCCGCAAACAGGAAAATATTCCATGACGAAGGAGGCAGAAGTTAGAATGATGTATTTACTAGCTAGTGATGGCAAAGATTACTGCTAACCACCAGAAGTTACCAAGAGTCAAGCAAGAAGAGTCCTCCTTTGGATTAAGATGCAGTATGGTCATAAAAGATAGCTTATTTGACAAATGGTTCTGAGGAAACTGGAAATTCACATGTAACAAAATTAAACAAAATTCCTATCTTTCTCTTTGCACTAAAACCAATTAAAAGTGGATCAAAAACTTTAGCACGAGGACAGGGACACTGTGCCTAATAGAAGAAAAAAGTAGGCCCAAATCTTCATCATGTTAGCTTAGGACCTGAATTCCTGAACAAGATTTCTAAAGCACAAGAAGTAAAATCAAAATCAATAAATGGGATGGATTCACACTAAAAAAACTTCTTCTCAGTAAAGGAAAAAATCAATAATATAAAGAGAGAGAATACAGAATGGGAGAAAACTCACCTCCAGGATATATAAAGAACTCAAAAAAATTAACACCAAAAAAAAAAAAAAATCACCCAGTGAATAAATGGGCTAAAGAACTGAACAGACACTTCTCAGAAGAAGAAATACAATCAATAAATGTATTCATCATTTATAGCAATTAGAGAAATGTAAGTCAAAACTCCTCTAAGATTTAATCTCACTCCAGTCAGAATGGCAATTATCAAGAATAAAAGCAACAATAAGTGTTGATGAGGATGTAGGGGGAAAGGTACACTTATACTCTGCTGGTGAGACTGCAAATTGGTGCAACTATTATGGAAACCAGTATGGAGACCCCTCAGAAAACTTGGAATAGAACCACCATATGACCCAGCTATCCCACTCCTTGGATTATACCCATTGATATGATGCAGCCACATCAATGTTTATAGCAGTTCAACTCGCAACAGCTAAACTATGAAAACAACCTAGATGCTCTTCAACAAATGAATGGATAAAGAAAACATGGTATATATACACAATGGAATATTACTCAGCCATAAAGAAGAATGAAATGACATTTTCAGGTAAATGAATGGAGCTGGAGAATATCATGCTAAGCTAAATAAGCCAAACTCAAAGAAACAAAGCCAAATGTTTTATCTGATAAGTGGTTGATGATCCATAATGGGGGGTAGGGTAGAATGAAGGAACTTTGGATTTGATAAAGGGGAGGAGAAGGGTGTGGGAGTGAGAAGGATGGTGGAATGAGATGGACATCATTACCCTATATACATGTATGATTACACTACCAGTGTGACTGCACCATGTTCAGCCAGAGGAATGAGAAGTTGTGCTCCATTTGTGTATAAGGTTTCAAAAAGCATTCTACTGCCATGTATAAACAATTAGAATGAATTTAAAAGAAAAGATGCAGTACAGTCCTACCAATATTTTAATTTCTAACATCAAGCCACCAGAACTGTGAAAGAAAAAATTTCCTTGAAAGACAGTTCAGTTTGTGTGTCTTTTATGAGGTGACACTAGGAGGCTAGTACTTATTATGTATCTTTCCATCCACTTATGGATATTTACTGTACAATTTCATATTGTGACTTATTTATCCATTTACACCAATATCATAAATACTATTTGGGTTCATAGATATTATCTACTCAAATAATTAATGGTTGTTATAAAATAAAAGATATTTTTGTAGTTATTTGGCTATTTCCCATTATGGTGTTACTTTATATTTAGTTTGACTGTGCCAAGTGGTGCCCAGATGAAACATTCTTTCTAGGTTTGTCAGTGAGGCCATTTGCAGATGACATCATCATGTTCATCAGTGGATTCAGGAAAGGTGTTTTCACCCATGTGCAATGAGTGATCCAAACTGCTGAGGGCCTCAATAAAACAAAAACTGAGGAAAAGAGGCCTCACCCTTTTTACTTCCTCACAGACTGGTGAACTGGGGGAAAAAAACATCTCCTGCGCTTGGACTAGAATTAACTCCATTGCCTCCCCTGCTTCCCAGGCCTTCAGGATTGGGCAGAAACTACATCACCTGCTTTGCAGGGCCTCCAGCTGGCATGGGGAGCACCGTGAACCTTCTTGGGTTCCACAATCACGTGAACAAATCCCTCATAATAAATATCTTCATACACACTTACAGAGGGTATATACTTATGTAACCACACAGACAAAGGGTGCATATATGCAAACACATATATCCGAATGGCACAGAGGGTATATACTTATGTAACCACACAGACAAAGGGTGCATATATGCAAACACATGTATCCGAATGGTGTTATTTTTCCCTGAAGATTCTTGAATAATACTCTTTCATTAAATTTCAGATTTTCCATTTCAATGCATTTTTATTTAATGCATATTTTAATATTTAAGCATGAGTTTAAATATTTAGGGACTGTTTGATTTTGAAAACATATCATGCTGAACTAAATTGAAAGATGATGATCATCTGATCTTTGATACACGCACTTGACTTTGAAATTAAATTTAGTAATATTTGCATGTTCAATGTTATTATAGCCGATTAATTATGCATGTCATTTTTAACATTTTTTCTTTAAAAATTATTTGTTACTCGACTTGTGAAACAAGTTTATTAAAATGTCTACTGTATTAATATGTTATATATTTTATATACCTTAATGCAGTTAATTTCTAGGTAGTTTCTTTTGCATATGTGATAAAATACACACCTTCCTCATGAAGTATGCTGTTAAGGTAGTATTATGTCTGTCTTGGCTACATCCTTTATTTTCATCTTTTCTATAGCATTTTGTTTTGTTAAGTTCCTCATAAATAGTGTATATCTGTATTTTTAAAGACTAATCTGATACAAATTTTGTTTTATAGGGAGATTTACTCATGAGAATTTACATAAATGTTATGTAACAGTCCTTGACTTATGTTACTTTAGATTTATCATTTACTTTATAATGTTGCCTGTGTTAGTATTTACTGTTATTGCTGATTTGATCAATTTGCTATTTATCGTACTTTATTGCCACATTTATTGGTATTTCCTACTGCATCTTTCTTTGTACTTTCATATTATTTTCTATTCCAATGGTAACCATTTTATATTTTGTTATTTTCATAGGCAAAATAGTATTCTACCATTCTTCCCCACATTGGTCTTCTCACCAAACCTAAAAGCAGCACTAAATGAGCTATTTATAGAGTTTATCTCTTCAGTATTTACTTATCAGAGAGATTTTAATTTTTTTCTATTTTCATATCCCATAATTTTAAGGTTTTATTGAATAAAACATGTAACATATTTGTGTCGAATTTTTAACTAGATTTTACTTTAAAATGTGTATCATTTTTTATTCTCAAAAAAAAAAAAATCCAGCACTAATTGTTCAATACTGTTCCTTTAATTACGACCCAGGTAATGTATCTCTACTGTTATGGACTGAATGCTTTTATCTCTTGACCTTCTTATGTTGTGGTCCTAACCTTCCGTGTGGCTGAACTTGGAGAAAGGGCTTTTAGGGACTAAATAAGAAGGTGAAATTCTCTGTATTCCTGGGAATCCATCTTCTTCTCCTAGACATTGAAGCTGCTGGTTTGCCTGCCTCCAGATACCACGGGTTCACCAGTACTTCTCTGCACTGCAATTTCCAAGGTTCAGATTCAAGCTGGGAGTTACACAGTTGGCTCTCCTGTTTCTCAGACATTGACACACAAACCGAATCACACCACAAGCTTTTTCTTATTCTCTAGCTTGCAGACAGCAGATGGTGGGATTTCTTAGCCTTCATAGTTCCATTAGCCAATCCCCATAATAAATCTCTTTACCTCTCTCTCATAGATAGATTTTATATCTCTATCTCTCATTTGGTTCTGTTTCACTAGGAGCTAATATCAATTTTGGGAGATCTGTCTACTATTTATTTGTCTCGCTTTTGGCTATTCCTTTTAATTATCTTCTTTTATCTTTTGCCTAGCTATGACCCTACTCAACTTTGAGGCACAGGGGAACTGCTCAGATAGTTTAACTAATAATAGATATCAAACAGAAAATCATATTGCATGCAGATGTTAGGGATGTCTTAGATTGTAAGACACAAGGGAGGAGCTTGTAGACTGCTTCAGGTGGCTAATTAGCAGCAGGTTGAGGATGTTGGAGTTCAGGGAATCACTGTGGCAGAACATGAGGCTCTTGAGGTCCTGAAGGTTATATTATTTATTTCATGAGCACAGTATTAAATGAAATCCTTTTCCTTCCATCACTGCTGAACTTCCTTTGAAAACCTGGAATGCAATGGTGGTGATTATAGAGTATGACTGATAAGGCTTTGAAATTTCCTCTAGTTAGAAATAGTCAAAATCAATTTTAAGTACTTTGCTTCACCACATATACGACTTGGTAAACCAATGGCAAATAATAGCATTAATTTTAAAACAGGAAGTGTTTGGTCATGTTTCACTTGCTGCAACAAATGGATAGAAGCAGGAATTGTATAATAATTTTTAAGAAATTGGAAAAAGATGGACAAATAGAAATGTAGAAGTGATTCCAAGAAGGGGGATGCCGCACTCTCCTTTCCTTCTCCCCATCTTCAAATTACATGTCAACAACTGAATGCATGTTTAGTTGAACAGCTGATGAGAGATAGTGGAACTCAGGGGCTTGTCAAAGTTCTTGGAGTAGCTGGGTTTCTGGACATAGAAAGTGAGCTTAGGTCTTTAATTCCTTTGGCATAAATATGGTAATGGGTCAGGTACTCCTAGGACAATGATCAGAATTCCACAAAAAGAGCACTTGAGATATCCTTGATTCCCTAACAATAAAGAACTATGGGCATAATTATAGGACTACCAGATAACATTTTTTTTTTTTTTTTTTTTAACATGGAGCAGCTCCGGGAGCTGTTAAAACTGTCAGTGAAGTTCTGTGCTAACTC
Source organism: Marmota marmota marmota (assembly GCF_001458135.2). Lineage (NCBI taxonomy): Eukaryota > Metazoa > Chordata > Mammalia > Rodentia > Sciuridae > Marmota > Marmota marmota. The sequence goes on along the minus strand of NW_025999963.1, from coordinate 420,975 downwards.
TCAGCTTGGAATGATATAAGGATTTGCAAAAATAAGTGTTGAGAATGTAACATGATGCCAGATTAATACTAGATTATCTATTTTTCAAAATAAATACCAATATTTATAACAGACATTTATAACATCTTTAACTCTCCTGTGATATGTACTCTGAAATGGATTGCTGGGTCTTACCACAGGACTGACTTAGAGTTAGATCAAGTCAGTAAATTAGCTAAAATCCAGGTGTTTCCTATATCTTCTTTATTTAATCATTTTTGGCTTGGGATTAAATCATGTGAAGTACTCAGCTACACAAGGTCTACTTTTGTAATAAAATAGAACTTAATATCTGGCCATCTGCATTCTGTATATTGTTTTCATCAGATACAAATGGCAAATCATCCAGGCACTGAATTTTACTATAGCCACCAAAATGTAATATATTCTATGTAAATTATAATTCACTAAATTATTTGCAAAACACTTGGAACAAAGGAACCGATGAAGCTATGTTTGATAGCATGGGAGAAATTACAGTGATGTCAAATAATGTTTACCTTTTAAATTAAGTATTTTTTTCCTATTTTGATTTGTATATGATAAATTCCAAAAAAATTGTGGGGTGTTAATTTGATAGAATTTTTCCTATCATGAAAGAAAAAATCATTTAAACTATAAAATCAAAACAAAAATAATTGAAAGTAAAATTTATAAAGTATAGAAATATTAGAGCTGTTGTTCCCATAAACTACAGAATAACACACTCATTTTAAATGTTGTGAAGTTCTTAAAGGTTTTAAAATGAAGGGAAAACTAAATCATGCTGGCTTTATAGCCTGTGGCGAAAATACACAAAGCCCTGTATATGAACATTTGCTGCTATTTCTTGTCATATTAATGTTAAGATGAAGACCAACCTCAAGGAAAATGTCTTCACCCAGTTCTACTTCCTGGTATAATTCGAGACAAATGGACTAAAATGATTAGTCCACTTTCTTCCTGACAATGATTTATTTCCCTAATAAATGTAACCAGTATCCTCTATTTTGAACAAGTATATTATAAATAATATAAATTACAGAAAATAAAAAAAAGAAACAAGGAAAACATATGAAGAAAACGATTTTGGTATCATAAGTCTATGAATCTGAAGGCCCAAAGTTCATTTTAATCTACCCTTGAGTGAATTGGTTCAACAATCCTTAGGGAAAAGCAAAAACTTATTATTGTTGGAAAATAGAAACTGGCTGCACTATTTTATTTCAGTAACCATTTGTTAGACATGATAAAGTATATACCATAAACATTTGTGCCATCCTGGTTTTCAAGACTTAAGTTTTGCCTGTGTTTGAAACTTTAAAATAAAATTCTACATACTTTCATTTTAATAAATTTATGCTCTAACACAAGTATTAAATGTAGATTAATCTCAGAAAGTTTTATATTAAGATGAATTTTTGCTTGTCATACATAATATGAGCAAATTGGTATTGGATATTTGCAAATGTGTAGCATTTTAATTATTATTTTAACAATTTTCCTATGTCTACCATTCAAGATATCGTAAGCACAAAAAGTTATCCACAAAATTAAACTAATTGAAAGAACATTAACTTTCTGTTGCTATCATTAAAAATATCAAAAATTTAGCAGGTTAAAATAAAAATAATATGTATTTATTTCTCAATGATTCTGACATAGTGTCACTTATCTAAAATCCAGATGTTGGCCGGGTTGCATTCCTTTCTGAAGGTTCTAGGGGAGAATTATTTTCCTCTCTCATGTAAGTTGGTAGAAGGATATAGTTTTCTGAACTTCTAGGATTCTGCATTTCCATGTGGGCATTCCCAGGTGAGGACCATTCCAAGATTTTAGAAACTGCCTCTATTTCTTGGCTAATGAAGACTTTCATCACAAGCACGGGAAAGGTATACTGAATCTCATGCTTTAAATCTCTTTCCATCCTCCTATTCCTCTTACTAAAACTTGTACATCCTTCTTTTGCTTCTAAATGCTCATGCTGTTAGAGTCTGTAAACAAGTCAGGATGGCGCCTGGCATTTTGCCAGAGAAATGTTAGAGTCTGTAAACAAGTCTGGATGGTGCCTGGCAAAATGCCAGAGGGAGTGGTTTATGAAGTAATGCCAGCGAACCATTAAGTGTGGTGATTCTTTATTGGTTGACTGCTGTATCTAGTTTATGCTAATTAAGATAAGCTGTGTGGAATGTATATATACCGCTCCTGTCCTACAATAAACGGCTCCTACTCCTGCTGTATCAATCTACACAAGTTGCTCCTCACCCCCCCACCCCCGCCCCGGTTACTTTGCTGCAGCCGGACTGCGGCATCATCATGCAATCATTTATATCATATTCACAGGTTCCAGGCATTAGACTGTGAACATCTGGAGGAAGGGCAACTGCTGACTGCAAGTTTCTGCAAAATATTCAGACTTCTTTAAAATCATGCTATGATAGTAAGAAAAAGACATTTTTTGGCTTCCATCTTTTAACAAGCAGTCCATTGATGTTGCTTACTCAGAGGCTCAATTTATGAGCTCTTAGAGACTGCTATCAAGCTCAAATGTACTTAATAACAGTAAAGTCCTGGCCGGAGAGAGAAAAGCTAGGGTTTTTATCTGTACCTTTCCCTGTGCATTCCTTTACCCATTGCTGAAAGTTTATTTTTCTATAAAATAACCTTTTTCTTTCTTTCTTTCTTTCTTTCTTTTTACTTTGGCAAATGTCTCTTTCTAAATCCCATAAGTTGCCAGGTGCAGTGGTGTGTGCCTATAATTCCAGCTACTCAGGGGGATGAGGCAGGAGGATCGTTGAGTCCAAAGCCAGCCTCAGCAACTTAGTGAGACCCTAGGTAACTTAGTGAGATCCTGTTTCCAAAAAAAATATATATATATATACAAAGGTCTGGAGGTGTGAATAAATGGTTAAGCACCTCTTGGTTCAATCTCTGGTACTAAAAAAACAAAAACAAAAACAAAAATCCCCAAAGTCAGTCAATTCCTGGTTAGTAGTAAAATTTATATATTTCAAACAGAACATATAATTTAGCATGCATTTTCTTACATCTGCCTGCTCCTGTATTTGCAACTTCAGTAGTGGCACTCTACCTAATGACCAGGATTAAGCCTGAAGATACCTCTCCAGGATCATGAGACTTCACTAAGGATATTTTATAGACCTTGAACTGTTGGACTTTGGAGCAGTTTTGATTATTCCTTCCCCAGATGCTCATCATAGCTAATCTAGACTAGGCTCCCCGATGCCACCTATCATTTGGGGCTCTTAAAAAGTTTGGTTTTATGGGTCCACCAGGCAAGATTGTGGTAAACAATTTTGTGGTCACACTCCAATGTAGATGTTGCTCCAAGTGTACTTTTAGATATAATTAACACTGGCAGTAATGGAATTAAATTAACTTCTATCACATGAATGAATCTCCTCCAATGCAGTTGAAGTCTGAATATCAGAGTGAGATTTCAAAAACCTAACTCTGCCTCCAGACTGCAACCTAAATATTCTTACTTTCTAGCCTTTGAACTCAAAATTGCTGCATTAACACTTTCTTGATGTTCTAGCCTGCTGGCTCTACCCCAGATTTCAAATTTGCCAGCCTGTATAATAGGTTAAATCAATTTATTTCCCGGCACCCAAGCCACTCTGTCTTATTGTTTCTATTCTCTGGGGGTCTTTTGGAGAGGACTGCCTTAGCCCTTCATATTTAAAGTTTGAGATTTTTAGACAGAATGGTTTTGTCCAAAATCCTTAACACTTTACATACTTTGTGAGTTAATTAAACATTTATCATTTTTAAAAGTGCCTGTTTATCATTCTTCTATGTACTATTCTTCTGAATTCCTGTATTTTATGATTAACCCCTCAACCTAATCTCGCTATGTCACTCCCTGTACCCCACTTCATACCTCTTTACACATTGCTATGAAAAAGTCTGTGCCTCCACTAAATCTCAACCCAGAATGTCAGAATATATAATTTAACCTGCTCACCTTATAATCAATTACCAATTCCCATTTTTGTTTATTATAATTCCAAAGTAAGTCCTTTACCTTTTTGCATAAATTCTGACAAAACCATTGTCTAACTTAGCATAAGTGTTTAACAAAATAGATCTACATTCTTTCATGTTTTCTTCCTGGATTTTTTTCTCCTTCTAGTATTACTTTATTTTGGCTTCAAAAAAGATTTTAAATTCTTCACAGCCTACTTTTTCTGTCTTGGTGTTCTCTACTTCTCTCACACTATAATTCTATTAGTGATATTTATTTCTCTTCTTAAGAAGAGATCTTTCCTCAAGCTGAACCCCTGCCTGAACACATTTCTCTTCTGCCCAGTTAACTTTGACTGTCTTACATCTCACCTTGCACCTCTTTATATCTGGAGACATTGGATTAATTCTGTTATACCCTCACTAATTTTTCCCCATTTTATTCTATCATTCTTCAGACTTCATCTCACTAGTTTGTTATTTCTCCTGCTTCTGGATTATATGTACCACAGGGCAGAGAATGGGTTTCTGCTTATTCATAGGTATCTTACTGTGGCAAGCACAGATCCTCAGATATATCTAGTGTTCATTATAGCTTTGTTCAGGATGAGCTATTGAATAGAAGAATGATCATATTCTACTCTCTCTATGTTGGCTGATTGTTCTCATTTTGCCCTTACTCTATAAATATTTGTCAGGTTAAAATATAAAATTGACTATACCTGTCCTCTGCATAAAATCATTTAATCAATTTTTCTATTTTCAAACAACTCACCAGGGCATTGAGAATCCTGAAAGAGTTTCCAGATCTGAGGACTGACAGACCAGTGAAAACTTCTTTTTTAAAAAAATCTCATTCCCTTGGTCTTGAGATTTCTATTGTATTCTCCAGAGCCAAGTATATTTACCAATTTGGAGAGACAATCCCCAATGAACCCAGCCCTGGAGAGCTCCCACACTTTCTACACACCATCACCTCCTGCCTTCTACTGTCCTCCTTCTGCCTGAACAATTCAGAGTCAGCTTAGCCCTGACACCGCTCCTTCAACAGTACTAAATTGATTTCTTTTGATCAAACCCATCAAATTCTGTCATTTATTCAAAAATAATTAACTGAATGTCTAATGTATGTCAGCCATTGTCTCTACTGAGGTACTCCAGTAAATAAAAGAGCTCTTTGTGAAGTTGTACAGCTTCCATTGTAGTGTGTTGCATTTGTACTTTACAAAGGCCAGTACCTTTCAGTAATATGCTATTCCCCCATTTCTGTGCAAATAAGCGAATGATAGCTTCAAACTCATTTTAAGCATTATCTCTCATAGGAAACCTCTTGTGTTTATTCCCTCAATCCAATGCAGAGCATTGTTACATCAAATAATAGGCAAACTTAAAATTACTGTGTAATTTTCCAGCCAAGGCTCTACTCACCGTCAGTATGTAGACTCTTGTCTTCAACACCTTTATATCTACAAGCCCTATCCATGCCTCACATGGGGATTTTTATTGAATTATAAGACCACATTAGCTGTCAGTTTTAAATGCTATATTTATGCTTGATGTCGTAGGGAAATCAGGTTATACACATCAGTCTGGGGTATGACTATTGTTGGAAACATTATAATTAGGTGTTTGTCTTTTAGCATTATAGCAAAGTGCTGAGAGCCATAGCCAAGTAGGAATGACATGGCATTTTTAATTGAAAGGTGACCCAGCTCAGGGATTAGGGTGGCTCCAGGTTTAGGGTGGATCCTGCTGGGAATAGGGCATATCCTGCTGCCTCAGGCACCCGCTCCTTGAGTTCCCAGTTGAGTTCTCGCGGGGTTCTGAGAGAATTGGTAAGCAGAGCCCGGTGAAGGGAGTGTATTTTTCCCAGAACGTGCGTGTAGAGTGCCGATGACAGTTAGGGAATAAAGAGCTGCTGTTTGAATCTACAAGGCGGTGTGGTGGATCAGTTATTTTGTGCCCAGCCAGACTACGGCATTTGGCGGCCGTGCAGGGAATGTCTGAAGCTTGGAGGTAAGTGAAATTGCTCGTCCTTGAGGAAGGGAGAAAGAATGGGTGAGCATTTCAAAAAACAATGTATTCTTGTTTTGATTTATTTTGTTTTTATTCCAAGTTGCCTGTTCCTAGAACTTTCTCAGGCAAACTGGGGAAAATGGTTGACTCAAGGTTTGAAGATGTTTGCCCCTGAGGAAGAGAAATTGTTAGAGGAAGGAGGCACCCCAGTAAGACCAAGAACAGTTAGGGCATATGTTGATACAATACAAAAATGTAGCCCATGGCGTTTTAAAGACGAGTTATTAAGTATATCAATGGGACTGTCATAGTATCCTGAAAAGAGATTTTTCTTCAACAAGAAAAAGATGGCTAATTCTGTTTACTGTACTTGTCTAAGATCTTGGTTTATACAGACATCTAATTAATTTACAAAGCTAAAATGTTAAAATATCAACCACTAAATATAAAATCAAGTACTCTTTACTTATTAAGTTACATAAGGTAATATATTTAAACATTATGTGTGTTTTCATAAATTGGTAAATGGAAAAATGTTTAATATTGCTTTGTGTCTGTGTCTTTGCTGAAACAAGGTTACTAAGAATTAAGATTCTATCAGGTGTAATTTATATACAAAGAGTATAAGAAGTTTCAGTTGGGTTTCAATTATAGTATTATAGTATCATAAAAAAATAAAAATATTTAGAGTAATTTATCTAAATTCAGAAATTTTATAAGGGTTGTTTCAGTATGTGAATTTATAAAAAGGGTTAATGGCTAGAAAAGAGATATTAAAAGATTCAAGATGTGGAAATATATTTTAATATGGAAGGTTAAAAAAAAAAGAAATGTTTCTAGATGAGATAATCTCTGTGTGGTAAAGTAAAAAGTTGTAAAATGCCATTTAAAAAGATTTTGAGGAAACTATACTTACTTTAAAAGCTTGAGAAAGGAAGAAAGAAGAAAAAGGTATTTGTACATGGCAGATTGAGACAAAGCTTCTTAATGGAATAAAAAAAAAAGCCTTTAGTTGAAGGGCAGCCATGTAAACTAACATTAAGCGATTTAAACAGAATCTAAGCCTTGTTTAAAAGAGTGAAGCTGTAGGTGGTGAAAAAGTACATTTAAAAGTACCGTATAGATGATAATTGGAAGGCTTTAAAAGGTTAAATTTAAGGTGGCCAAGATACCTTCATGGCGGAAAAAAAAAATTAATTTTTCTAGATGAGATAATCTTTGTGTGGTAAAGTAAAAAGTTGTAAAATGTCTAAGTAAGTTGCAAAAGGCTTTAAAATGTTAAATTTAAGGTGGTTAAGATGCCTTCATGGCAGAGGAAAGATTGCATCATTCGAAGCCTAGTTAATCTTAAACGCATTACTTAAAAAAAAAAACATGAAAATGGGAAGATAATAGGATAAAAGATATTTGGATAAAGAAGATTAGAAATTTGAAGTGAAAAACGTTGAAGACAGAAGTACAGAAAGGTAAAAAAAAAGATAGAAAAGATGTAGGAAGATAGAGAAGATGTAGGAAGACAAGAATTTTAAACTCACAAAATAGGAAACAAAAGAAAACTAGGAGGAAAAAAAGCAACTAAGGATAAATATACAAACCTTAGAAAAAAACTAAAAGATAGAAATAAGATAGAAAATTGTTGAAAATGTCAAGTAAAGGTATTTCAGATAGAAAATACAAAAAGCTAAGACAACTATTAGATACAGACATTCAAGATAGAAAAAGGTAAAAGATAGAAGTTTAAAGTCAAATATTGGAAAAAATAGAAGAACAAGGAGATTATTAGTAATTTTTTTCAAAAAGCCCATCAACTTTAATTTCTGGTGGTGCAGAAATTAGAAGTCTCAGATGAGGATGTTAAAATTTAAAGACAAGAGCCAATTTATAAAACATTAAACTAGAAGGAAATTGGTTTAAAACCAATCAAAAAATTAAAATAACTAAAAACTAAGACAAAATGCTTTTGGAAGACTAAAATTTAAAAGGATCTTTAAATTTCCAAAGGATGCATATAGGATATTTTGGAACATCATCCCTGAAGAAAAATCAGTTAATGTTTTACTTAACAGGAATCCCATACAATCCACAGGGACAAGGCATAGTTGAAAGAGCTCATCAAACTATTAAAACGTACTTATTAAAGCAAAAAGAGGGAATTGGAAAGGGGTATATATCCCCCAAAGATAAACTTAAAATAACCATTTTTACTCTAAACTTTTTAAATTTGGATTCATCAGGGCTTAGTGCTGCGGAAAGGCATATGTGTCCAAAAAATGTACATAAGCCTAAGGTACTTTGGAAGGATATTCTAACAGGACAATGGAAAGGTCCTGACCCAGTGATTGTCTGGAGTCAGGGTTCTGTTTGTGTGTTTCCACAGGGAGAACAGCAGCTGATTTGGATTCCAAAGAGACTAACCAAAGCAATTTCTACAGACCAAAAAGAAGATGATTTGACTCAAATCCATAACTGCTGATATCCAGAGCTCCAGCTTGGCTATTCTTACATCTGCAACAGTGATTAACCAGGATGCTTTTTTCAATATCTATTTTATTATTGCCTTTTCCCATATCATAAAGTTCTATTTTATTTTTTGAGCTCATACAGACCTAGATTAATGTTTTTCTGATCAGTTTTATTTTTTGATTGTGGAGTTTTTAAACTTTGCAATGGAGATTTCACCTAGGTAAAGCTACAAGGCCTTTACTATTGTCTTATGTGTTGTACGTTTTTGTGCACTCTCGTGTTTTGTGTTGTATGTCTGTATGTGCGTATGTCCATATTTCATATATGAGGAGCGCTCATGAAAAAATGGATCCGAATTTATTTTTAATTCATGTGATTTAAATGGTTTAATTTAAATTAGGTAAACAGCTGTTAAGGATTGTTTTTAAAGGTGGTTAACAGATCTGTTTGTTTACTTTCACCTTTCCTTTTCATTATATTTAATAATTCTGTTCAGGATAATGTAATGTTACATAATTTCTTTTTAGTATTCATTGTCAGAATTCCTATCTTCATCCCAGTGCTGGTGAAGACAAAGATAAAACCAAAGTACAGCTTCTTTGATAGCTATCACAGTAAACTGTATAAACTGATGCATCAATGAATAATAACTCAACAAGTAATGCTCAATCAAGGAGTCGATTTACTTTGGGAGGAAATGGATATATTGATAGATTCCTCCATTTTGAACTGCTTGCAGAACTTGCCTGGACTATGTATCACTTGTATTCATTGTGAACTATCTGTTGGTGCAGCGAATTGTGGTAGTGCTGGCATATCTTTGCTGATGGTGTCACCAGTGATGTGATTTTTCCAAAGGAGCCGTCAATTGGCTTGGTGTCGTGGCATTTCTGTATCCTCCTCCCTTCTTCTAGTGATGGTCTAAAATTTGGGGGCCAACAGAGGTGAGGCAAAGAACCTCACCCCCACACTGGTGCATAGGCCTATCTACAAGTATGGCTGTATGCTGGACCTGTAGTCAGTGATGGGTATGATCCAATTGCAGTGGTACCAACCTAAGACAGGAGGCTGACACCTAGAGGTCAGATCATCCGATGACGGGTAAGGACCATATGTTGAATTGGACAACCTAACAGGCACGTTCCCTAAGCCACATTGCTTGTTGTTTAATTAATCAGAAGGGGGGAAATGCTGAGAGCCATAGCCAAGTAGGACTGACATGGCATTTTTAATTGAAAGGTGACCCTGCTCAGGGATTAGGGTGGTTCCAGGTTTAGGGTGGATCCTGCTGGGAATAGGGCGTATCCTGCTGCCTCAGGTGCCCGCTCCTTGAGTTCCCATTGAGTTCTCGCGGGGTTCTGAGAGTATTTGGGGCGCAGAGCCTGGTGGAGGGGGGATTTTCCCCAGAACGTGCATGTAGAGTGCCGGTAAGAGTTTGAGAATAAAGAGTTGCTGTTTGAATCTACAAGGTGGTGTGGTGGCTCGGTTATTTTGTGCCCAGCCAGACTGCGGCAGCAAAGAGGTGTCTTTAATAAGTCGGAGTGCCGGGTGTACCTCAACCTTTTTCATTTTAGTTCTGTTATGTCTGCATATGCATTCACCCTCACAGGGATGTCTCTGTGCAGTAATGTCGATCCACTGGCTTTTTGGTTAGAATCTTACGTTACAATTATAATACTGTAAGCTTAATTTTCATCTAGGGTTCTCTGCATATGTCCTGATATGGAGCTGAGAGTAGCACATACCAATTGTTAGAAGGAGAGGCAGCTCCATATCTTTTTCCTCATCACTCTCTGGAGACTTAAAGAAATTGATCATTCTGGGTCCTAAACTTACTTGAGCAGTCCCTATTTTTTTGGCAAACAATGAAGGAACATGCATCCTCAATGTGCTTAGTGTGAACAGATTTTAATTTGAGATCATAAAGAAGAATTATTTTCTACATGCTCCTCATCCACCTGGTAGGGTGCTTTTATGATCAGAGGTTTTCCCCTTGAGGCCTGTGCTGATGTTCTCATCATAGACCATTCATCCATTTGGACTGGGTCTTGGTAGATTTTCTTCACAAGTTATTGAAGGCTGAAGGAAAAAATAACTCTCTAGACATTCCCCTAATGAGCAGGGAGATGTGTACATAAAATTCTCCTTTAGCTGACTCAGTTTTGTAAGTTCACATCTTCATTTTACGGTCTCTGCTCTCAGAGGTTCAGATATAAATCAGCATAATCGAGGGGCAGAGAGCTGATGGGTGATTTTAAAAGGATTTTCACTTTTATCTTTCCCAGGGGTGCAATGTATTCATTCCTCACTGGCTAAATTTTCTACATTTACTGTTAAAATATGGTTCAACTAGTAAACCTAAGTCATGAGAAACATATTTCAGAATCTGGGGAAATTGTGTAAAGTAAAAGAAGCAAGCATTTAATCATTCCCGCTCATGGTGGTTCATCAATATCCATGGTGTAAGGTCATTTTTATTACTATCTCTTTGGTACAAAATGAACAAATCTAAGAGTCCAACTATTTCCCACCATTCACTAAAAGTAAACTAATGTCCTTAGGGCTTTGTCTAAGGAATTATCTAATTCAAATTATATAGTTATTGCTGAGTAGTGAGGTTGACTGACTGACACTAAAACCACACATACATTAAAAACTACCTGACTGTGGAAAATACAGATGAGTCATATTGACTGGTTTTGTGACCAGCTCTACCCTATACAAACTGGGGAGGCATTGTACACACAACTTAACCCTCCTTAAGGTACATTTCTTTCTCTATAAAATGGTGAGGATCACACAACCGACCACAGTATGGAGTAGAGATTAAATGGAAAAAAAAAACCCAAAGAACTATAATGACTATAAGTCATTCATAGCACAGAGATTGAGACAGAAATAGGCACAACACAGAATTTTATGAGTTACACTATGAATACCAGCCTAGATTAAGGTGAACTTAAATATATGTATGCATTTATAAGTATATATAAATACATAAATTTATATATACATACAAATGCATATATATATATTTTTTTCCTGTCCAAGGATATATGATGCAACATCTTCTTTGAAATATTTGTCATTTACAGACTTCTCTAATAAGAACTCAGAACTAAAGGATATGAGAGATTCTTCAGAGCAGAAATAAATTTTACTGATAGTAGTACTCTTCAGGTGATAATGAGGGTGGCTATAAATTCTGGTCTAAGAGAATCTTAATTTGTGCTTACCGTGATATAATTAATAGCATCTTAAATTCTGAAAATATTGACTTTGCCAACAAATCATTTAATAACACTAGTTTCAACAGATATGGATTCAGATAAATATACATTATCCATGTCCTCAGTTAATTTTCCTTTTGCTGAAACATATATTTGACAGGTAAATTTAAATAAATGCAAAATGTTAAAGATTTATTTTCCAACCAAGTATTGTATTACTCTATGTGACAAGTTAGGGAATAGCCAAAGCTATGTTGAGCAAAATGGTAAAGTTGGAAATACATTGCTACCTGATTTCAAACCCTACTACAAATCCATAGCAATCAAAGCAGCATGTTACTGTCAGAAAAACAGATAAGGTAATAGAATAGAGCCCAGAGATAAATCCACAGATTCATAGTCGATTGATGTTTGACAGAGGTGTCAAGATCACACAATGGTTAAAGCATAGTATCTTAAGAAAATGGTGTTGAGAACTCTCGATGTTCACATGCAGAAAAGTGAAATCACACCTTCATCCACCTCATACTCAAAATCTAACTCAAGGTGCATTTAATATTTAAACAAAGACTAAGAACTTTAAGAACACTACCAGAAGAAAACTTAGGGGAAAAGCTTCTTGATACTGATCGTGGTAAATACATTTTTTGATACTTTCCTATAAATTAAGAAAATCAAATTATAAAATTACATCATATGGGCAATCTAATTTCTAAAAGAACATTTCATATTAAATATTCTATTCATAAACCAATAATCCACAAAATATTCCACTGAACTTTAAAGCTATCCCACTAGCAAGAGTAGTGTTTTTAGAAAAATTAGAGACCTCATATACATATTTCAAATTAGCATTATGTGGTAATTATACAGACATATCTGTAAAATTTTAAAAGCTTAATAAGTAGAGTTGTTTAAAGTTATGCTGATATTGCTAGTCATAAAAATCTTCTTTTAAAAAAAATTAAGTGATTGTGTTATTTATTTATGTGCTTAAACACACATGTATCACCTTCCAAACTGAAGAGTAAAAATTATATAATCTTGTTTCAGAGATATTCTCCATAGGCCTCTAGAATTTCTACATACCATTTGATCAGATACACTGATAGGCTTAATATAGACTTCCTTTTCATGAATACTTGTATAACAATCAACCTTATAAAAAAATGATTGTATCTCCCTCCAGAGCAGAGGGCACATGTGTTCGTGTTTGCTAGAGATAATGTCTTTCCTCTGGGCAAAGTTTGGGTAAATTTACTGGCTTCTCATTATGAAAGCTTAGTTTTTCCTAAGCCCAGGATTCCTAAACTGTGATATAAATCGTGTTCACGATATCCATATACCCAAATGCATTGACTCTATGGTTTTTTTTTTGGCCTGGAAAGCAAGAGGCAATATGATAATAATATTATTTTTAATTATTTTCTGATCAAGGAGTCTAGAATCTTTTGCTAGCATCAATGAAAATATGGTAGGCTTACTCATTAGTTTGAAAAATCAATAAATGTCCTATTGAAATTTACTCGGAAACATAGATAATATTTATGCGATATTTAATATTTTTTAAAATAATACATCTGCTTAGAGATATATCTACACACATCTCTGTGTGTAGACTTTTGCATTTACAATGCATATTTTAAAGTGTATTACATTATTAATAAATAAAATGTACTCCACAATTATACCAAGTGGAAAATTTGAACTTCATTCAAATGGAATCTTTTCTTGTTATCATAAAAGGTTATATTGATTGAATAATAGCAATTTTAAGGCCTGGTGCAAAAACAAGTTCCAACACAGGTGGACAATTTACTAATAATGTTCTTAATGATTTCCTTTAATGAGCTTAAAAAAGGGGAAAAAATAGTTCAAATAGCCATTCCACTAATTTTCCACCAGTATACTATTAATGGATAGTGAAATTGCACATAACATTTTTAAAGTAAAGAAAAAAATAGTATAAAGTTAAAATATAAATTTGCTAGAGACATTTAACAAAGAAACTTGTAATTTTAAAACCTCAATTTTTACCAGAATGTATGTTTCCTTTATTATACTCTCTCACTTGATATTTTTGAACCTCTATTTTTAGTGTGTACGGATTCCTGAGCTAATATAATTCACTCTCATATACATTTATTCCCAAAGAAGTTATTTCAAATTTTGGTATGAACACCTCATTGGTGTTTTAATATAAAATCATATTTCCAAATATTGTGTCTAAACATTTCCTTTAGATTTAATAATAAAAATAAATGCATAGAGAGGAAACTGAAATATGCTATTTTCAAATGCAACATCCTAGATTTTCATATACTATATATTTAGAACCAAGAAAAAAAATAAAGGAAGAAAGTGTGAGAATTGATAAATATTTACATAACATCATATTTTCCCCCTTTTTAATTTGTTTTAATTAGTTTTACATGACAGTAGAATGCATTTATGCATTTTGATATACCATACATAGATGGGATACATAGATGGATTTCTTATTTTTTTAAATGTACATATTGTAGAATCATATCAGTCATGCAGTCACATATATATGTAAAGAACAATGTCTGTTTTGTTCTACTCTATTTCCTATCCCCACATCTCCTCTCCTCCCCTCCCCTCCCTTCACTTCCCTCTACCTAATCTTAGTTAACACTATTCTTCTCTAGTGCCCCCCCCCCTTATTGTGAATTAATATCCGAATACTAGAGAAAACATTTGGCCTTTTGTTGGCTTATTTTACTTAGCATGATATTCTCCAACTCCATCCATTTACAGCCAAAAGTCAGAATTTTCTTTATCCACTCATCCATTGAAGGACATATAGGTTGATTTCATAGTTTAGGTATTGTGAATTGAGCTGTTATAAACATTGACATGTCCTACTGAATTTTACTCAGCATTACTGTAGTATGCTAATTTTAAGTCTTTTGGGTATAAACTGAGGATTGGGATATCTGGGTCAATTGGTGGTTCCATTTCCAGGTTTTGAGGAATGTCCATACTGCTTTCCATAGTGGTTGCACCAATCTGCCATCCCTCCAACAACTTATATGAGTGTGTCTTTTTCCCTACATCATTAAATTTTTATTAGCCATGTCTGTTTTGAATCTCTCAACAAAATTGAACTGCATACTATTGTTAAAATATATAATATTCTCCTGCTTTATTTGAAGTTTGCAAAAAAAAATGACAGTTTTATTCTGAGGACTAGCTGATGAACTAAAGAGGAAAACCTTCTGTCTTCCTTCCTTCAAATGATGGGCTTGATTTCTTCTCTCCTTGGAAGATGCACGGTGATGTGGTGGCCTTTATCAGTAAGGAGTATCTGAAGTGATGTTTAGCAAATTCTGAGTCAGGGTCTTAAGGCATATGGATCGGTCACCTCTCTTGGAATGTTCCTTTTAAAAAGTCAACAATTATCCTATATTGAAACTCAAGACAGCAACATGAAAAGGCTCCAAGAGCCCATGGACCAGTCCATTCAACAGCCAACTCCAAAGAAATTCCTAATCACCAGTCCTTCCAGCTATCAGCTCCAGACAAGATCACCAGTCAACACCAAGAACCACCTTTAAGCCCCGATAGATGCCATCTTTTAACCTCTAGCCTCATTCTGGCCAAAATCTTAAAAAAAAAAAAAAAAAAAAAAAACAGTGAGAAGCTATCCCTATCCCTGCCTTAATTTCAAACTAATGATGAAACAATGTTTATGAATTGTCTTGAGTCAGCAGTAAGCAAATGTTTCTGTAAAGGTAAAATATGGGTCACATATGATCTTTGTTATACATTTCATGTTCTTTTTGTTTTCAACAATCTTGTAAACATGTAAAATCTGCTTTTCACTCCTGAGCTGTGTATACACAAACTGCAAATAGAGACTGTCAAGACTGGTTTTCCCCTGCTTTATACCACTATTTTTTAAAAATATTTTGTTATATAAGAGTAGGTAATTAAAAGAAACATATAATATTAAGGTTGAATATATTCTAAAGTATGCTTTTTAAAAAATATGTCATAGAGAGATGATTTTGATTATTTTTTTTTTGAAAATTCCTAATTGATTTTATTTTTTATTTGTTCTTTTTAGATAACATGACAGTAAATATTTTTGACATATTTATATAAACAAGGAGTATAACTTATTCTAATTAGGATCCTAGTCTTGTGGTTGTATATGATGTGGCAATATCCTGTAGTATATTCATATATATACATGGGGAAGTTGTGTTAGATTCATTACACAGTCTTTCCTATTCCTATCTTTTCTATCTTCCCTTCATTCCCCTTTGTCTAATGCAGTAAACTTTTATTCTTCCCCTCACCAAGTTGTGTGTTAGTATATACATATCAGAACATTTGACCTTTGGTTTTGTGGATTGGCTTATTTCTTTTTTCCAGTTCCATTCATTTACCAATAAATGCCATAATTTTCTTCTTCTTTATGGTTAAATAATATTCCATTGTGTATATTTACAACATTTTCTTTATCCATTCATCTGTTTAAGGGCATCTAGGTTGGTTTCTATAACTTACCTATTTGGAATGGAGCTTCTATAAACATTGAAGTGGCTATGTCACTGTAGTATGCTGTTTTTAACTCTTTTGGATATATACCTAGGTGTGGTAGATGGAAGGATTTAAAAAAATAAATTTGAAGTATAGAGTTACGTTTATTTACTTGAAAATGTAAACTAAGTTTTCATGAATGCTTCAATATGCTCATTAACTTTGATTTAATTTTCTCTAATTTTTCACTAGTTAACATTATAAGGATTATATATTATATAACACTATAAAGATATGAAAAAATATAAATTGTTTTATAAGTTAAAGGTGCTTTCATTCTTGAGAGGTAATTTTAGAAAATTAAATGAGCAAATTAAGAAAATAGCTTTCTTGTTATTCTAAAAGATTCACTTTATATCATAACATTATTTCACCTTTCCATGAATAATTAATTGATAGATCTCTCTTTTGAAGCCAAAATTATATATATTTATATATTCATCTAAATATTAGCAAAATAAATCCAATGTATTTGCTTGTCCTCTGTACTACTTCATATCTGTTAATGCCTTCACTCTCAGATTTGCAGAAGCCAGACACATACAGGAAATCCTCAGTGCTTCTTTCTTAATCATTACAGCCAAGTAATTATTTTTTGGCTACTGTTACTCAGACTTATATATCCTCTATTGCATCTACCACTGATTCTTTTTTCACCCTTTTGATCTATGAAATGAACACATGATATCTGTTACACTTGGCTACCAATGCAGGGGCAATACAGAAATTCTTGAGAACTTGCTTTAAGTTTCCTAACTGGAAATTCCAGTGCTCATTTGTTGGACGTGTTTCTACATTTACATGGTAACAACAGTAAACTGATGCGATTTGGGATTGTTCATATAGAATTATTTTTTCTCTCTTTTCATCTTCCTGCTTATAGCTTCAGAGATTGTTGTTTTAGGTCGTCTTATCTACAAGGAGGATATATGTCAGTCATACAGACACATTTTTTTTTTTCCAAAAATCTAAATGAGACAGAAACATTACTTTCCAGTTGAGCCTCCAAATGGAAATGCAGCATAGGAGACAGTGGTATTGCAGTCTTGTGTGACCTTAAGGAAAAGACCCAGTGAAACTACATTCAGATTTTTTTACCCACATGAACTGTGAAGTAACAAATATGCATTGTTGCAAGGCATTAAGTTGTGTGGTAATCTGCTGTGAGCTTTAGAAAACTACTACAAATCAATTAAAAAAATCTTTTGTTTTTAAAGTGCTTTTATTTTTTAGTTGGAGATGGACCCATTTATTTGCTTTTATGTGGTGCTGAGGATCTAATTGCTCTACCATTGAGCTACAACTGCAGCCCCAATAATAGAATCTTTAGAAGTAAACTTGTGAAATTCAGGTGCATGTTTGTTCATTTCACCTAATGTAGATTTCTTTGAAACACAGTATCATAGTAGAACATTTGCAGAAAACAACAAACTCTAGGGAATTTCAGTGCTTTCCCCAACAATCTTTAATCCCTGCTCAAACTATTGTTTTAATATATTAATATTTGACAACTCTCCCTTCAGTCTCTTGTTTATGAGATTTCTCCTAAGGACAAGATATCTTCTTGTCTTTGTTCCCTCCCTAAAAGAGATCTACTATGAAGGCAAATGATACTAGCAACCATGGCACATAGCACACTTTTATAAAATATGACAGTGTAAAGTATTATGACCACAAACATTTAATAATACTACTTCCCATCTGCACCATTTTCATCTTCTGGGTAATTTTGGAATGACTTTGTCTTTGGAACACTTGTGGGGTACATTTGAGACCTGGGTTATTTTTGGACCAAGGTTTTGGGGACATTTATTTTGAATTTAGCACTAAGTGTTTATATGTTCAGAGTAACTTTTATATATATTAAGTTATTGCTAACCTTCCTCGTGCTATAATATCTTCCCGAAATAATTCTATGGCCTAGACTTCTGACTCACATAAAGTCGTGACACCAAGGATTTGCACAATATGTGCTTGCCCAGCATATTCCCTGACTCTAATCAGGCAAAATGCTGCCTTCACAGCACCTAACTTCTTGGCTCCTGCTTTGTTGCCTTTTTTTTTTCTTATTTCAAGTTCAGTTAGCAGCCAATTTTTTTTAAGTGAAGGACATAGTCTGCCCACTATAAAGCTGTTCATGCTTAGCACTATGAGCATAAAATCATTTCAAGCATTCTAAAACATATTTTCAAAAACTCAGAAGTGGAACCTAAACATAAAATGGTAAATTTTATTCCAAAAGTTTACATGGCTCAAATATGTCTTTCTGGGGCTGAGGATGTGGCTCAAGTGGTAGCATGCTTTCTTGGTATGCGTGCGGCCAGGGTTCGATCCTCAGCACCACATACAAAGATGTTGTGTCCGCTGAAAACTAAAAAATAAATGTTAAAATTTTCTCTCTCTCTCTCTCTCTCTCTCTCTCTCTCTCTCTCCCTTTAAAAAAATATGTCCTTCAACTGCATTTAAAAAAAATCAGATTTTTAAAGTAAACCATGAAAAATAACAGATACTTAA
This sequence comes from Marmota marmota marmota, assembly GCF_001458135.2. NCBI lineage: Eukaryota > Metazoa > Chordata > Mammalia > Rodentia > Sciuridae > Marmota > Marmota marmota. The sequence continues at coordinate 402,175 of NW_025999963.1, read as the reverse complement.
TCTAGACATTATGAAAGGCTTCTTTTTTTTTGAATGTTTACTTTCTTAAAGAACTCAGAAAAAAAATTGATTAGATAAGTAAGGGGCAGAGTGCAGTGGCATATCCCAGTAATCCCAGCTGCTCAGGAGGCTGAAGCGAGAAGATTCCAATTTCAAAGCTAGGCTGGGAAAATTAGCAAGATGCTGTCTAATAATAAAATAACAACAAAAGAAAAATAATGAAACACTTGGGAATGTAGCTTAGTGGTACATTCTTGCCTAGCATTCAAGAGTCTCTGGTTTCAATCCCTAGTACAACAAAAGATATGGAATATGAAGTAATAGTGATCATAATAAATAAAAGTAATAAAATCAATAGAAAAATATTTTTAGATTACAAATTATAAATTGGAAGAGAATGTAGCTCAGTGTTAGAAGGCTTGACTATCGTGCAAGATGCCCTGGTTTCACCCCCAGTACCACAAAAAACAAACAAACAGGAAACTTACAAGCAAAAGTTTCAGGTAACATTCAATGTGGTAAGTCAGCAAAAGTAAGCTATAAGTTTGAGAATAATTAACATTTAAGACCTTGGGTTTTGCTAATCCATTTATCAAAAAGGAAATCAATCATTATAATATATTTTGTAAAATTTACATTCTTTGTTTATTTGACATACAACATCAAAACAATGTAGGAAATATAGAACTAATAAAAGTTATTCCCATGAGGATATTAATGACAAAGTAGTTGATGACTGACTACTCGAGATTAGTAAAAGTAGAAAAAAATACTTTGAAATATACAGAATTCTTACAGGTCATGTACCAAAAAGGTCTGGAGTTTTCTCAAATATAACACCATTTCTAAAATGTTATATCACATAAAAATGCATGTAAAGAAACTTTTCTATACTCAAAAGATCTAAAAACGGCATACTACAGGGACACAACCACGTCAATGTTCATAGCAGCACAATTCACAATAGCTAGACTGTGGAGCCAACCTAGATGTCCTTCAATGGATGAATGGATAAAAAAATGTGGCATTTATACATGATGGAATATTACTCAGCACTAAAAAATAACAAGATCATGGCATTTGCAGGGAAATGGATGGCAATAGAGCAGATTATGTTAAGTGAAGATAGCCAATCCCCCCCCCAAAAAAACAAATGTCTTCTCTGATATAAGGGAGGTGACTCAAAATGGGGTAGGGAGGAAGAGCATGAGAAGAAAATTACCTCTAGGTATGGAAGAGAGGTGGGAGGGCAAGGGAGGGAGAAGGGGAAGTGCATGGAAGAGGGAAGGAGACCCCCTTTGTTATACAGAATACATGTATGACGAGGTGGGGAAAAAAAAGAAATGGGTCACATTAGATTGGGTAGAGAGAAGTGATGGGAGGGGATGGGAGGGGAAGGGGGAAAGGAAGTACAACAGAATAAAATAGACATTATTATTGCTGTGGGTATATACGTGACTGCATGACCAATGTGATTCTGCAACCTGTACACTCAGAAAAATGAGAAAATGTATCCCATCTGATTCAAATGTATGATATGTCAAGATCATTGTACTGTTATGTGTAACTAATGAAAACAATTAAAAAAAGAAACTTTTCTAAATAATAATTAATGATAAAATATGTCAATTATACCAAAGAGCAGTAGACAATAATTTCATATTGGAAAGCAATTAGTGTATAGTCAGAGTACATTATAAAAATAGCATACAGAGGTGCATTAATAAAAGTATATTTTCTATTTTTGATCTTTTTTTGACTCTTTACACTTATGATCCTTTAAAAAATTAAGGTGCGGTGACTTATTCTGTCATTTTAACTATGTGATTTTAATTTTTTTCTTTTAATATTTTAATAACCTTTAATCCATCCCAACTCATGTGGAGCAGTGTTTCTCTGATGAGTGTATGTCTTTTGTACTCAGAGGTCACCTGGATTTTATTGCCAGACTTAGAGGAGCCACATTTAGCAGTAAGGATATCCATCTGGGATTCACACCTCCTTCCAGATGGGTCACCTCTATTCTCCAACAAGTGGACTTCACAAAAGACTACAACAAGTTTTGAACAAAGAATTATCAAAGGAACTTAGTAAGTTTTAACATTCCATCTGTTGTGAAGGAAGAATCACAGGGTGTGACTTCGTGGCTTGTTTGAGCATAAAGTTTAATAGACCATGATCTCTATCTCTGTCTTCCACCCCCACTTTTATTTGTTTGGTTTGTTTGTTATTTATCTCTTAAGAGAGGAGAATATTTTCTGGTGATTGCTAAGAAACTTCAGGATATTCAAGTGAATTTTGTGGAGAACCTCTTGAACCATTGATTCCCTCCATTGGTGGTCAGGGATATGCTCAGAGAGAATTCTGTAAAACACACACCATCAAAAGAATGAGGCCCTTTCTGAACAAGACAAAGCCTCAGGGATTCCTGGGAAAATGCAGAAAGCAAAGCCTTTTCCTTGTTGATGTTAGTGAATCTTATGATATTACCTAAATGTTATGGTTGTATATGAAGTATCTCCTAAGAACTTAGATATGACACAATGCAAGAAAGTTTAGAGGTAAAATGATTAGGAATGAGAAACTTGACCCAATCAATGGATGATTAATCCACTGATATGGATTACCTTTGTGATAACTTTAGGCAGGTGAGGTGTGGCTAGAGCAGAAATATCCCTGGGAGTATGCCTCTGAAATTTACATTCTGTCCCTAAGGAGCAGCTATCACTCTGCTTTCAGATTACCATATCCTGAGCATATCCTGTTCCTCTCCCTTCTGCCATGAAGTTCTGCCTTCCCTTGGGTCCAAGAAAATGGACCTGTCTATGTATGAAAACCTCTTAAACTATGAGCATCAAATAAAATTTTCCTTCTCTACATTGATCTTGTCAGGTCTTTGGTCACAGCTCTGAAAAAGCTGGCTGAAACGCTAGTTAAAATCAGATTTCCTAATCTAACAAAAGAGGTGGGAGATTATTATGAAAACTACAGAACACCAAAGAAATTGAAGAAGATCTTAGAAGGTGGATAGATCTCTCATGTTCTTGAATAGGCAGGATAAATATTGTCAAAATGGCTGCACTGCCAAAAGAGCTATACAGATTAAATATAATTCCTATTAAAATTTCAATCATGTTCTTCATAGAAATAGAAAAAGTAGTCATGAAATTCATTTGGAAAAATGAGAGATCTAGTATAGCCAAAGCAATTTTGGGGAAGAAAAGTGAAATAGGAGACATATGAATTTCAGACCTTAAACTATACTACAGAGCAATAGTAACAAAATGGCATGGTATTGGCACCCCAGCAGACTTGAATGCAATGGTACAGATAAGAAGACACAGATATAATCCCACATGTATAGAGTTATCTTATACCAGACAAAGGTGCCATAAACGCCTACATTGAGAAAAAAATGCTTCCTCAATAAGTAGTGCTGGGAAAACTAGAAATCCATATGTAGCTGAATGAAATTAAACCCCTATATCCCAAACTGTAAAAAAAAAAAAAAAAAAAAAAAAAACTTAACTCAAAGTGTATCAAAGACCTAAGTTTCAGACCACAAACCTCATACCTACTTGAAGGAAATGTAAGCCCAACACTCGATAATGCAGCTTGGGAATTGACTTTCTCAATAAGACTCTAAAGTGCAGGAAGTAAAATTAAAAAAAAGTAATAATAAATGGGATGGTATCAAAGAAAAAGCATTTACACAGCAAAGGAAATAATCAACATTGTGAAGAGACAGCCTACAGAATGGGAGAAAAATCTTTGATATCTGTACCAGAGGGTGTTAATTTATAGAACATACAAAGAACTCAAAAAGCCTAACACACACACACACACACACACACACACATATACACACAGACTCGCACACTCACACACAATAAATAACCCAACCAGGAAATGGGCAAAGGAACTAAACATATACTTCTGAAAAAAAGAAATAAAGTCAACAAATATATGAAAAAATATTCAATTTCTCTAGCAATTAGAGAAGTGCAAATTAAAGTTACACTGAGATTCCATTTTATTCCAGTCAGAATTGTAATTACCAAGAATACATGTAATAATAAATATTGGTGAGGATGTGAGAAAACAGTATACTCATATATTACTGGAGGGATGCAAATTGGTACAGCCTCTCTTAAAAGCAGTATGGGAATTCCTGAAAAAAAAAAACTAGGACTGAAACCACCATTTGACCATTGTCCCACTATTTGGTATATATGCAAAGGAAATAAAATCAGCATACTACAGTGACACAGCCACATCAATGTTTACAGAAGCATAATTCATAACAGCTATGGAATCAACCTAGATGCTCATCAACAGATGAATGTATAAAGAAATTATAGTATGTATACACAATGGATATTACTCAGCCATAAAGAAGAATGTCTTTATAACATCAGCCTTTAAATGGATGGATCTAAAACTATCATGCTAAGTGAAATAAGCCAATTACTCCAAATAAACAAAGGTAGAGTGTTCTCTCTGATAAGTGGATGCTGATCAACAATAGGGGAGAAAGGAGAATACAAGTTCAGTGGATTAGACAAAGGGCAATGAAGGCAAAGGAGGGTGGATAAAAATAGGAAAGACAATGGAATGAATCTGACCTAACTTTCCTATCTTCATATACGAATACACCGCAGTGTGCCGCAGCCCGGCTGGCTGGGCAAAATAGCTGGGGGGTGACGAACAACTTGTGTATGTTGATACAGCAGGAGTGGAAGCCATTTATTGTAGGACAGGAGCAATATTTATACATTCCACACAGCTTATCTAATTAGCATAAACTAGATACAGCAGTCAACCAATCAGGAATCTCCACACTTAATGGCTCGCTTTTGTTACTTCTCAAACCACTCCCTCTGGCATTTTGCCAGGCACCATCCATGTTAGAGTCTGTAAACAAGTCAAAATAACACCTGGCATTTTGCCAGGGGAATGTTAGAGTTCGTAAACAAGTCTGGATGGTGCCTGGCAAAATGCCAGAGGGAGTGGTTTGAGAAGTAACAAAAGCGAGCCATTAAGTGTGGAGATTCCTGATTGGTTGACTGCTGTATCTAGTTTATGTTAATTAGATAAGCTGTGTGGAATGTATAAATACTGCTCCTGTCCTGCAATAAACGGCTCCTACTCCTGCTGTATCAACGTACACAAGTTGTTCGTCACCCCCCCTGATTATTCTGCTGCAGCCGGACTGCGGCACATCCAGACTTGTTTACAGACTCTAACATTTTCCAGGCGCCATCCTGACTTGTTTACAGACTCTAACAACAGTGAATCTTAACTTTGTGTACATCCACAAGACTGGGATCCTAATTAGAATAAAATATATTCTATGGTTGTATCAATACATCCAAACAGATTCTATTATCACATATAACTAAAAAAGAGCAAATAAAAATTTTAAAAAAAGAAATTTAGAACTTGAGAAGTTAGCTAACTTGCCCAAGATCACATATTTAGTTAAGTTAAAACAATCTATTACTATTAAAAAAAAACAGATTTCCATTCAAAAGGAAACAGTTATAATTCCTGGTTTGGGACTTCACTGATAATTTTTATACTACAAAGTTCACCTGATAAAGTGTAAATTTGTGATTTTTTTAATAGAGAAGACAATATCAGATCATTCTCAATCATTTTTCCTCTCCCACAACTTAAGCCTTATCATTGGGCAATGACTAATCTATTTACTTTTTAAATTTGGATATAGTTTTCTTATTTAGAAAGTCATATAAATAGAATAGTACAGTTTAGTATTCTGATTGATTTAGCACAATCTTCATGCTGTACCATGTATCAACATAGCATTCTTTCATTTGCAATTAATATTTGAATGTATAGATACGTAAATGTTGTTCATCATTTCATCTGTTAATTGATATTTTGGTTATTTCCTATTTTTAGCTCTTAGGGGTCATGCTGCCACACACGTATGTTCACAATTTTGGACAGACATCTTTTTATTTCTTAGAGGTAGTCACTTAGGAATAGAATTGCTGAATTATATGGAAACTCTAATTTTGACATTTTGAGGAACTGTTAGATAGTTTTCCAAAGTGACTATGCCAGTTTACTTTTCCACCTGGAACATATACGGGCTTCAATTTTCTATGTTCTCTTAAGCTCCTATTATTGTCTGTGGAGTGGTTTCTCCTTGTGGTACTGATACACCTCTCTATCTAAGGTAGAATAGACTTTAATGTGCTAATTGGAATTTTGCACATCTTCATTTAAAAATATTATTTAAATGTTTTCCCACCTTGATTAGATTATTTGTCTTTTTACTATTGAAATCAATTACCTTGATTGCTTTACAATAGACTGTATATTTTTAGGAACACTTGTAAACTTTCAGAAACATGGTGCATATAATATACATTTCCACATATTTTCTGTGTATTTCTTACTCCTCACAAAAAATTCCTTTATTATTAATATCTTATTTTAGTGTAGTAAACTTGTTAAAATTAATAAAATGATATTGATACATCATTATTAAAGTTCACAATAAGATTTTTTTAGTTGTAGTTGGACACAATATCTTTATTTTACTTATTTTTATGTGGTGCTGAGGATCGAACCCAGGGCCTCATTTGTGCTAGGTGAGCATTCTACCACTGAGCCACAATCCCAGCCCATAAGAATTTTTTCACTATTTTTCAAATGTCTACAATTTTGTGTACAATATTAAGGTTCCCAAACTTAATTTTCCTGTGACTATCAACAATTTCTCACAAAGAAATCAGAAGAAAGGGATTCTAAAGAGAACAGTCTCAGGAGGTTTTAGTAGAGCTAATAAAGGTTAAGGAGGAGGCTCCTTCTCAAGCTTTGGCCAATACACTGGGTGTAGCCCTGTTGGGGTTTTTAGCCCTTGTCTCCTCCTGACCCTTGGGAGAAGCAGGAAAAGCATACCCCAACCAGGACAAGCCAAGAAAGGTAATGGTCTTCTGGCCGCCCACACCCAGCCCTCCCTCCTGGGAGGACAATCAGACGTGCCAGGGAGAACAGTCAAAGCAGGATCTCATTTAATGAGGAAGTACACACAGCTTATATACTGCACAGGAGCCAATCAGAATAAAGGTCAGAGGGGTGGAGCAAGTTCACGTGTACACCCATCCCTTAGTCTGTAAGGGAAGGCACGAGCTGTCCATGAGGGCAGAAGAGTCCTGGATGTATCCTGGAGGTGGTCCACCTCCTCCATCACCACCCACAGCACAGCCTCCTGGCTGATCGCCAGGAGCCATCCCAGCCACATGTGCAGCCTCAAGACCAGGAAGCGGGCAGCCATGCCCTACATAGCCCTACCAATGTCCTTGCATGATTATTATCATTTTTATTAATTTGAATAAATAAGATTTTTGTATTTTTAAAAAGTCTCCAGAAGCTGTAATTGCAAATCATTAAATGTATAAAAGTTGAATAAGCTCCCAAATATGGCTTATTATACATGAGACAACAATAATTAGATTTGATGTCAAATTTGTTGTTATTATTTAAATATTTCAATATAGTACATTTTAACTCTTAACAAAACTAAGGATTTCTGATAAGGAGAAACCTATCATTGGGGCTTATACAGAAAGAATAGGAAAATGTTATCTTTAGCCCATTAACCACGCCTATGGCAAAATGTCAGATTCTTTTTGATAAGGCAGAACAGGACAGAATCAATTGCACTGTTTGTTCCAGGTCCTACCAATTCTGTTTGAATATTATCACTTGTGATTAACACTACTCCAACTACAGAAAAAAAGGCACTTCAAATATAATATTTATCAAAACATTTCTTATCAATTTTTGAGCAAACTTTTTTCTTACATTATTCATGTCTACTTGAAAACTTATATTTCTTCTGAGTCTCAGTTTTAAAAAGCATAATATTTTTTTAATCTTATGAATATGGTGAAATGTAAAAATTATAAGATTTGATGTGGTTCCTTGAAATCCTAGAAGATATAAGATATTCATCTATTGGATATTTTTAGTAGGTCTACAAGTAACATTTCTTTAGTGTGAACTTTTTACCTATCTCTTCTGTTCCTAGATGTAAGATAAGCCATTTTTATTTTCTATTACATAGTTTAGCACCTGAAATCTATTTTAAAGTAATGTACAATATAAATAGAAAGTTATTATTACTTAAATACTGAATAAAATTAAATATGAGTCATAATGTAAACCTAACCTTGTGGGTATGTCATTAGATTCCTGGTGTGGCTTTAGACCTGAGAAGGTTAGCCATAAATCCATGGTATTCTTTTTTCTTATTCTACAGCACATTTTGGATGGACATTTCATAACACAGTGTGTTCTTGGATTTGCTTTGCCTTCATGCTTACTACCATTTGACATGTCAGTTTCTATGACCTAGATTTTTAAAAGACTTCATTGACTGACTATTGAAAGTTATTGAGAGCTCTTCGCTACATCCTCAAGATTCTAACAAAGTACAACACTTGAATCAATCCAGAGTGATACTTTACTGTTTTGTCTACAATTTTGGCATGTCTGGATTTAAGTTTATGATTTCAAATTTCTGCCAATGTAGCCAATGCTGTTAGATTAACATGACATATTTTCTTAACAAGATATTCCTGTATTTCATAACTCCTCAAGTTTATGTAGAAATTTAAATTATATCCTTAATGCAACCCTTCTCAGCACCCTTTCCTCTTCCTGTCCTGCCACTGGCTCTAAACTGGAATATCTTTCCTAGTCTTCTACCAATAATGAGGTGGCTTACCTTTACCAAAATAACCACATCCTGATACTTAGCATGGTTTCAAGAGATTCCCTGTTTGGAAAACCTTTTTGTCCTTTCCAAAAGTGATAGATTATCTTTTATTGGTTGAGTAGCAAAATGAGAACTTATATAAAAATAGATGAGTGCTTATTGTATACCTGTGGTCTATTTTGATCCTTTCCATTTCTACTGAGCTGGGCTGCTGAGGTTCAGCAAACTCATAAAATCACAATCCTGTTTGTTCATCCCATGGAGAGAATGAATAAATGTTGAATTTATGTAAATGATAGACTTTCTGTTTTATAGAGGCAAAGAAAAGAGTTTCCATGAAAGATTGGCAGGGGCCATTTAAAAAAGTCTAGCTGAACCCCATGCTTTGACTCAAACCTCTGATGAAGTCACCACATAACTCATCCAGTTTCATGACCCACCTGATTGTCTTTTTGTCATTGATTTTGTTTTTCTTATATCTCATGGTTAAAAAAAAATGAGTTTTCTTTCTTTTTTTCTGAAAATCTTTCTCTCTCTCTCATGCTCTCTTTTTAAGCAATATTCATATAGAGTGTTTCAAAAAACCAAAATGTAGCAATAATTTTCTAAGACTACATTTTCTTATCATTCCTGAAAAACAGGCAGACATCTTCAATGGTAACTAACTTCTATAGAACCTCTGTATTAATTACACAAAAAATTGAAAATGCTGTTACCACTGAATATTTCTAAAATTTTGTCACTTTTAAACTCCATTTCAAAAATGGATTTATATATATAAATATTTTATATATATATATATATATATATATATATATATTTGTTGATGGACCTTTATTTTGTTTGTTTATATGCAATGCTGAGAATTGAACCCAGTACATCACACATGCTAGGCAAGCACTCCACCACTAAACCAGAACCCCAGCCTGCTGAAAAACTGATTTTTAAGACAGTGAAAATAGCTTCATCAAAGACTTCCTTTTTAATGTCATATTAAATTAGGGTGTTTTTATACTAATAGTTAACAGTCAGAGACCATGTTCTTTTGAGACTGAACAATGAGTACTACCAATAGAGATACTCAAAACTATGAAGTCCAATGTACCACAAATAATGGAGACAATATTTCAAGAGCTGAGCAAATAGAGAACAGATAGATAGATTGGAAACCTGTAACGGACAGATCCCACACATAGTTTACTATTGTACATTCCACGGCGATTTTATACAACCAGACTAAAATCATTGTATTTATCTGCTGCAAGCATAGATATCTTTCATGATTAATGATCAGAAACCATCATAATAAATATAAGAATAGACAGTATATTGTGTTCAAGGTTTTGGCATATATTATAGCTCAGTAAGTACTGGAATAGCATCCAACTTGAAAACCACTGTGTGTCCTGACTCTAATTTGTTCTGGATGTTCCATCATAAGCACTGTCCTTAATAAAGAATGACCTTTGTGATCACTGTGCTTTGAGCAATATGATTTGGTCACAAAATTATTACTGTTGCAGTATATTAAATCTCAACAGAATGTGGGCCAGAGAGTGTGTAAGACAGATTGTGAGACTAAAATAAATCTTTTGGAACTGACCCATTTGATTATTTAGGAGTGATTATATTAGACTGCAAAACCAGATATCTGTGTCTTAATTCATCAGGACTGCATTTCTTGCTCATACCAAGTAGTGTGGGTTTGGCAATTTTCTGGAGAACTTTCTCCCATGTGTGTCTCAGATTTCCTCAGCTGCTGCTGCCTTCTTGTTCTTATATTTCAACATGGACTGTCTGATACCACAGTGGAGGCAGAGACAGAAGGAAGCACTCACTCCTTTCTCTTAAACACCCTGTGCTGCAAATGACACAGGTGTCTTGTTTATAGGGGACTGGTGGACACTGGACATAGTTCCCACTAACTGCAAAAAAGTTATAAAGGTGGTCCAAACAGGCGTACAAAAAACTGAGTATTAGAAATATCTGCAACAGGAATAGATATAAATCTGTGATAGATTTATAAATAAATGAGGCTTTCCAAATTTAGAAAATCTTTCCCTTGAAATTCTTATGATTATGCTTGAATTTGAGAAGATCAGAAGCTTAATATTCTTTCTGATATTTTAATATTGATTAATTTTGTTAGTGGTGTTTTCAAAAACATTATTTGAATGATATTTGACTGCTCATGACAGAGAGTGAGTTAATAATGGAAAGATTTTAACATATAAAGTAAATTTATAAACTCCTTGACTACTTTTCAGATTTTTTTTTTTTTAGAGAGAGGGAGAAAGAGAGAGAGAATTTTTAATATTTATTTTTTAGTATTTGGCGGACACAACATCTTTGTCTGTATGTGGTGCTGAGGATCGAACCCGGGCTGCACGCATACCAGGCGAGCACGCTACCGCTTGAGCCACATCCCCAGCCCATACTTTTCAGATTTTAAATAGAATATAAAATAGAATTATTTTATAACTTTTGAGATTCATTTTCTATTGCATATATTAAGTCCACTGAAGCATATTAAGTTCAGTAATGATGCTTAAATATTGTTATTTTGTATAAATTATTAAGGATTTTATGCATATGGTTCCTTATACAAATATATTAATATGATATAGCTACAGCCAAATGCTATTTTAACTGAATAACTTTAATTTTATTTCTTTATTGAAATATGTTGGCTAATTTGAAAAATGAGAACATTAACAAAATATTAATGAGCAAATATTTAAATAACTTTCCCAAAGATAAAAAATTGAAAAAAAATTATACTTTTATATATAAGCTTTTTTCAGCTGTGTTAGTAGTTTTTAAACCAATCATCATTAATTTAAGTAAATAGAGAACAGACAGATTGAAAACCTGTAATCTATTATACTGGGAATATATTATTGGATATGGAATGTATTATTTGTTAATATTTTTAGGAATTATTTATTTAATTATTTTTAAATTGACATATGTTTTACATATACCTTGAATGCCATTGTGCTGTTTTTATTTTTTGAAATATTATTATGCCGTAGTTTTTTCCTCCTTTCTCTCATTCCTCCTTCCTTCCTTCCTTCCTTCCTTTCTTTTTTACTTTTACCAGGGATTGAACCCAAGCATGCTTAACCACTGAGGAAACATCCCCAGGCCTTTTATGTTTTTTTTAATTTGAATAGGTTCTCACCAGTTTGCTTATAGTTTCTGTGGCTAATTTTAAACCTGGGATCCTTCTGCCTCAGCCTCCCAAGTCATTGGTATTACAGGCACGCGCCACCGCATCCTGGCTATATTTTCTTAAGTCAAAATTTTTTAATTTGTGTTTTGTTTTCAGTTTTATAATATGAAAAGAACATGATTTCCCTTTTTTGAACCTTTTTTCAGTTTAATAATATGAAAAGAGCATGATTTCTCTTTTTTAAACATATTGAATGATTTGCATAATGTGGAATTATCTGTACTTTGAATGTCAGATGAAACTTAAACATGAAGTCATCCAGATTGTGTGTATGCTTCTTTGCATGTATTTATTTTAATTAATGAATCAATTGTAATAGACCTGTCATAGCCAAATTTTGTATTTCTTCTTACATCTGTCTTTGAAAGTAACTTTTTACTGATATACGTCTATCATATTTAAATTTGCAAAACTGTTGGCATAATTCTTTCAAAAGATATATGAATATGTTAGCCAACATATTTTGTTAAAAGTTTTGAGACAATAGGATAAATGACGGGCCAAATTTGGAAATAAAATGTGAATGCAAATTTCATATTAACTGTTAATCCAATAAATAGATAGTGCTATGCTTTAGATATCTGTGTTCCCCCCAAAAGCTCATGTTAGGCAATGCAGCAATGTTCAGAGCTGAAATTATTAGATTATCAGAGCTATAACCTTATCAGTGGATTAATCCATTTGATAGATTGATACTTTGAGTGGATTACTGTGTGATAATTGTAAGTAGGTGTGACTTAGTTGGAAGAAGTAGGTCATCTAGGATGTGCCCTTAAGGAATTATTGTGTTACTCATATTTCTCTCCCTCTCTCCCTTTTTTTTTTTTTTTCTCTCTCTGCTTCTCTGCTGCCTTAAGCTAAGGCCTTCCCGAGGCCCAGAGCGATGGGAATCCAAATAACCTTTTTCTTCTTTATGTTGTTATTGTTTAGGTATTTTGGTCACATTGATGAAAAGCTGACCAACATAAGTAGGTAGATAGTTAGGTAAACAAACAGAACACTTTAAAATACAATCGAATTGAACTTAAAATATATAATTTTAGAATTTTCAATATAAATTTCATAATAATTAGGTTTACAATATGAAGGTAAATGGATATCTTTATAAATTTCCTTATTCATTTATGGAAGGTTCTCCTTTCATAGATTAAATTGGAGGTACTTTCTCTCAGCACAACCAGTGTTAGAACTAGAGAACAAAATCTCAGCTTCACCTTATCCTGGGAATGTGCTTGAAGTCAATTGGATAATACAATTTATTGAAGTCTTAGTGGTTTGTCTTGGTTTTCTTTTTTTTTTTTAAAGATGAATTTTTTTATTTGTTTTAATTAGTTACACATGACAGTATAATGATTTTGACATATCATACATTTGAATCAGATGGGATATAATTTCTCATTTTTCTGAGTGTATAGTTTGCAGGATTACATTGGTCATGCAGTCACATATATACCCACAGCAATAATAATGTCTATTTTATTCTGCTTTCCTTCCATTCCCCCCTTCCCCTTCCATCCCTTCCCATCACTTCTCTCTACCCAATCTAATGTGACCCACTTCTTTTTTTTCCCACCTTACATCATCATACATGTTGGTTTTCTTTTTAAATTCTGGTCTTTATGTCTATTGATAATCTGTAGTAGCAAGTAGTAATAAAACACATTTTTCAGTTTAACTTTCATTCATTATTTCAAATCAGTTTTCTGTTTTCCTAAGGCTATTATATGCCTAAAACAAATACAGCACTCCCCCCATATACATTTATTTTGAATAATTAAAATGATTGACAGCTTAAATGTTTTCTTTTAAATATAGTAATTAACAGCAGCAGCTCTTCCCAATAGACACTTCCTTATCACCAAATATCACAAGAAGCATTGTAAGTGTAAATGAGGGTTTAAGGTAGTAAGTTAATGAGAACAAGGCACTATGTCTCTTAAATTTCAGTAAAAAAAAAATAATAATAAATTTTACCTAAGAAATTACACAAATTTTCAACAAAAATGTGATTGAAAGAAAATTTAGAGATTATTCTCAGTTAACACTGAATGGCTGTGCTGAAAGTAGATGTCTTATGCTGGGAGCCATTAGCCAAGTAGGTATGACAATTTCCTTGCCAGCGTACCCCATGTTGCTGACATTTTGCAGTGACATTGAATGTAGGTGACCTTGCTCAAGGACCAGGGCGGATTAAGGTGTTCCCGGTTTAAGATAATCGTGTTTAGGGCGTTCCCAGTTTAGGTTCCAGGTTTAAGGTTTAAGATTATTCCTGCTGGGAATAGGGCGAATCCTGCTGCCTGAGTTCCCCTTGAGTTCTCACGGGATTCAGACAGTATTCTTTGGGAGATAGAAGCCCAGTGGAGGTGGATTTGGGCAGAGAACGTGGATTTTGGGCAGAGAACGTGGATTTCCCCAGAACGTGATTGTAGATGGCTGGTGTGAGTTCGGGAATAAAGAGTTGCTGTTTGAATCTACAAGCTGTGTGGTGGCTCGTGATTGTGTGCCCAGCCAGACTGCGGCAGTCTTATAATCTAAATATATTTGCTAAATCTATCTAAATAAAGTTTCCTGCTGCCTGAACAGTTTTATAGTGCCCACTGTATTGCCTAAAGGGGGCCAATCTACTCAAGTGATAATTATCATTTTAGAAAATTTTATTTTATTGGTTCTTCTTAGTTATATATGACAGTAGAATAGATTTTGATAAAATTATACAAACATAGCATATATCATCTTCTAATTAGACCCCATTCTTGTGAGTGAGCATGATGGTGGGGTTTATTTTAATATATTGTGTCACAATTAGTTTTCCTTGTGTTATTCAGATTGAGATTTAGATCATGAATATACTTCTTTCAATTAAAAGCTTTTTCTATTAATCTGGCATACTACTGATCTGAAAGTTTGCATTTAAAAAATGTAACTTAAATTTCCTTTTATGTGCAAAACTATTTGGATGATGCATGATAAATGTGATGTTGTATATTGTGAAAATCAAATGAATTCCTCTAAGTGTCTGGTTGTTCTATGGCTTTTACTGATTAGGAGTTGATTTTTACTGAATCTACCTTGATATGAAATGTTTAGTATAAATGCATAAAACTGCTTGCCATTTAATGGACCTTTCTCTATAATACATAGTACAATTGTTTTTCTTTGTGTTGACATAGTACGAGCTAGTGAGCTTGTTATAGGCATCAGCTTTCTTTAGTAAACTGATTTAAGATTTCGTACAAATAGACTTTTTTTTCTCTCTCTCTTCTTTAAGTATTTTTGCTGTAGTTGTGGAACTACAGCAAGGGAAGAAAAAGTATTAACTTGACTAAAACCCAGTTAAAATGCAAGTGAAATGAATTTCTGGGCAATAAAGAATGCATTAAGCTGGAACTCTATTGAACACATAATAGTAAAAAGTCCCAGGAATATTTTATGCACTTCTATCTATTTCATTGTTATGTTCATTCAGATGTATGTCTCTGATAATTTTAGAGGCTTTCAAGTTCTGTTTTCCACAAACATGATCAAAAGTTTATTGCTTCATTTTAACCAGAGATGGTTTTAAATATACTGCATTCCACTCTCTGGCAAACTAATCATGTAATCAGAAAAAAAATCATATCTGATTTCTAGATTTATG
The DNA here is from genome assembly GCF_001458135.2 of Marmota marmota marmota. Taxonomy (NCBI): domain Eukaryota; kingdom Metazoa; phylum Chordata; class Mammalia; order Rodentia; family Sciuridae; genus Marmota; species Marmota marmota. Next base: position 386,548 of record NW_025999963.1, on the reverse strand, counting down.
TACTTTTGTAAGAATTATTGAGATTCAATAGTAAAGGTGGCATATAAAATGGGGAGATATAGTTATATGCTTTGATATTCATCAAATAAATTTATATGAAAAATGAAAGAATATTTAATATTTATGTATTATATATTATGTTTATAAATATATGTAAATATTTACCACATATAATAATTACCACCTTAATATCATATGTGGTAATTTTTAGGATAATAATAGAATATATAATAAGGAGAATGGTTTCATTGTATGAACAGGAACAGTGATTCCTTACAGTACCTTATAGATAGAGAATCATCATTTGTGGTCTACAGAGGAAACTCTTCCTCAGTGCCTATGGATTTTTCTAAGTGAGGTATTCTATCTGATGAGACAAGCCAGAGTTTAAGAAACAGAACGAGGACACTTCCTTTTCCTTGTTAGACCTATTCATATTTTGCTCAAAGGCTTTTTAAAAATTCAGAGGATTTTAATATATTATCCTATAAAATAATTGTGTAACCTAGTATTATAACAGATCATAAAAGAGTATGGTCATTATAAAGTAACTCGGATTCCAGAATAATAAAATGTTAATAAGTGTTCAAGGTCAAGAAAATATAGGATAGGTTGAAAGTTAAATCTACAGAAGCTGGTACATTGTGAGTTGAAATGGCTGCAAAAGATTCATGAACTCTATTCTATGCCAAGAACAGTATCCCTGAAACTAATTTAAATGATTAGTTTTACTTTTTTCATGTTCACCCGTTAGAAAGCATATGGTAAAGCCTCAATTATTATAGCAATAAAAAAGGACCATTTACTAGTCAAGGCGATGTTGTGACTATGAGATGAAAGGTCATTCAGAGCCAAAGAAAAAGTCTTAAAAGTAAAAGGCATAGAAATGTGTTGTTTAATGTGCATGATTCCCTTTATATACACTATGCTTTTGATATTTTTTAAAAAATCATATTTTGGCCTGGACTCCAAGTTCTTATCTATTTATTATAGGAAAAAAATATTGAATTAACTGGGTCAATGAATTACTGAGTGGGTGGTCCCATGTACTTATTCAATTTGATAGACTATTTGCAGACTCTCTTTTTCTGAAGCTGGGATATTAACTCTGCCAACTGCTTCATGAATCACAGATCCTTTATCAAGTATATGCTCTGTTCTTTAGGAAACAAAGTGTGGTGTTGCCTGGTGACTCAGAAAGCACTCTAAAGAATGAAATGAAACTTTTAGTGTCTTATTTAAATTATTCTTTCTATAGTTAAGTTGAACTGTTATTCTACCATAAAATAAGTTCCTGTATACTCATTTATATTCATGTAGTCATGGAGTGCTTAAACTTAGCTTCTTTCAACAATTAGTTCCATTGAAGTTAAACTTGGCATAATGCTTTTTCCTGCTATCTCTATCTGGCACCTCCACTATCTTTTTATTATTATTATTTTAAATTTCTTTCATTAAAGTTTTTCCCTATTTAAAGATAAAATCTCAACATGAATATCCATTTGTTGTGTCTCTATGGTGCTTTGTCTCTATGAAAGCTTTCTTCTAATAATTGGTAATGCATATTTATTTTGGTGATAATCTGCTATTTGAAATATTGATGACAATTTTTGGTAAACTGTGTGTGTTACTGGTTCAGAAACTTGAAGATTAAAAATCTTTAGACTAAATGCTATCACAAGTGTTTGATTGCCTCACACATTTTCTCTTATATCCATACATGTGAAATATCATCATCTTTTTATTATAGATGCCTACCCTTCACTCAGTAGGACAACCTTCTGGTAAAGGAGTCAGTGGCATTGCCAGTAGCTTCATCCTTGTTGCCCAAGTATTTAATCAATGCAGGTATAGACATGTGATCAAACATTCCATAAGACTCTTCCAATAGTTATTCTCTTAAAAAGAAAAGGACAATTTTCTTTGATGTAAATTATTGGCACAATATCATATCAAAAATAAGAGGCATTATAACATACCTGTTTCCTTCTAAAAAATAGCATGTAATGCATGTTTTTCATATATTTTATGTAACAGTGAACTTTTCACACTTTGACATGGCAATTTAATATTATCATTAGGAACATAGATTACGATATAGTTATGGTGATAAAGTCTTGCACACACTTATCTTAGGGAGATTATAACGATATTGTAGACTTTTTTGATAAAAGGATAAAACGTTACTTAAAATTAACATGAATATAATTCTGTTAGTTGGTGAAAACAGTAATAGTTGAAAAAATTTGTTAAGTTCTAGGAAAAGAAAAAAAATGTTGTTTTACTAATAATATTTTTTGGAACACAGTGACTCCCAGGTATTTGGGATTTTGAATAACACCAGATATAATAAAAAAAATGGCCCAAGATTTGATTATATAGGATAAAATATGTGTTAATATAAATAGGTTAATATACTATAGTAACATCATATAAACTCATCCTGATAAATTTTTAGAAATTTCTAATTAGCATAATTTACTTGCTAGCCAATGGAAGTAAGTTAGATATAACTCAGACATTCTGTTTCAAATATCTGATGTAACATCATTCATTGCTACATTTGGGATATAAATGAAAGCCTAAGAAATGTATTGAAATTAAAATTCTCTATGGGGCAATAGCATATGATGAGTATGAAATTGTGTTACCATTAACAACAGGAAATTTTATGACCAAGATTCTCAGGTTTCTTAATATCTTGCCCCCACTGTCCTCGAGTGCCCTCACTTATCAACTTTCCTCCTAAATCTATCTATAGATGATACCCAGCCAGATCCTCCTGCCTACACCTCTCTGCAGTGTGTGCTGATCATTGTGACAAAGCACCTTTCCCATAACACTGACAAAGTCAGGGTCTCTCAGTGCAAACCTCAGGGGCATTTCAGCAAGTCTTTACCACTTCTCCCACAGGGGGAAAAAAATCATATATATATCCTATTTTCAAGAATGCCAAGCTTTGGGGGTTGGGGATGTGGCTCAAGCGGTAGCACACTCGCCTGGCATGTGTGCGGCCTAAGTTCGATCCTCAGCACCACATACAAATAAAGATGTTGTGTCCGCTGAAAACTAAAAATAAATATTAAAATTCTCTCTCTCTCTCTCTCTCTCTCTCTCTCTCTCAAAAAAAAAAAATCTCAAACTTTAAATCTTCTAGCTGGTAAACACTTAGATTTGGCTCAAAGTAAGAGAAGAAAATTTTTTCTCCTTGAAAATCACAGTGTGGCTTGGGCTACAACCCCTGACAGATGCTCATCTTTCTTGCAGTGTGCCTTGGACATGGGCAGTCTCATTCATGAGAATATGGGAAGGTGTGGATGGTTCAGGAAACCAAACATCATTGGCCCTCACCCCCCAATGTGAGAGAGCTCTTATAACCCCAGGGTGCACCATGACCTTGAAGGGCATACTACAGGAAATTGTGTCTTTGGGCCAAAGGGAGGCAGTTTCTATGCCTACAAGGTCATGCTGTGGAGGAAATTGAAAAGAAAAACAAAAGGGCTTCAGATGCACACTTTGAGAAGGAATCAATTTTGTAATAGTGAATGATGAGAAAATCTAACACCCTTAACACTCAGGAGGAAAGAGAGAGAAAACTTTTGGAATCACAATGATTGTCACTGCTTGTTCAATAATTTTTATTTTAATATGTGATAGTGACACTTGATGGAAACAATCCAGGTTTTTCTTACCTACTAGCTTTTCTTGTTCTCTTGATTCCTGTTAGAACTACTTACTCGGCTTACCTGCACTTTTTTTCTGCTTTATTTCTCAACCTCTCTTTCCTCTGGCAATCAGCAAAGAACCTCACTAAAGATCTCCTCTATGAAATGTTTCCTCTTCTAATTTTATTGTTTTCTTGTTTATTGGGTTAAAATATTGTTGTAATTCATAATTCTGGCAGTCTGTATTATTGATAAAATATGTGCAAGTGATTGCCTAGAAGGCAGTCTAGTTATGTCACTCAACAAAACTGTTTCATGTAATGAATGTGAGAGCCACACTTGGAAAGGTTTTATTATATATAAAATATATATACAATACACACACGCACACACACACATATATTATGTAGGAGGTAAAACAGAAAAAAAGAAAAAAATCTGATACCTCCACAAGAATTTACCTAATTTGTAAAATCTTACTTTGAGTAATATATTCAATGACTACTACTGTCTTAATCTGAAATATAATCAAAGATATGGAATCCCCTCCTTGGTCCTTGTTGTGGTTTTCATATCATGTCCCCCAAGGACTCACATGTGAAACAATGCAAGAAGGTACAGAAGAAAAATAATGGGGTTGTGAGTGTGTGAGAGTCTCAACCCAAACAGTGAATTAATCCCCTGATAGGAATTAATTAAATGGTAACTGAACTGGTAGGGTATGGCTAGAGGAAGTGGGAATTGGGGGTGTGGCTTTAGGATATATATATATATATATATATATATATATATATATATAACTATCATGTGGAAACACTTAAAGGTCTNATATATATAACTGGCTCGTGGAGACCACCCTCTCTGATCGACATGATGTGAGCTGCTTCACTCCTCCACACTCTCCCACCATGATGCTGAACCTCACTTTGAGCCCTGAGGAATGAAGCCAGCCTTCTATGAGGCAAGATCTCTGAAACCATGAGCTCTCAAATAAACCTTTTCTCCCCAACAATTGTGCTGGTCAGGTCCTTTAGTCACTGTAGAAAAAAAAGCTGAATAAAATATTCCTTACAATAAATAAGTTAAGGCCAACTTTCTTATAGTTGCAATAAAGATAGAGATGTAGTCTCTTGTCCAGTGTAGGCAGAATAGCCACATGCTTAAGTACCAGATGAGAACTGATAAGCTCTCCTAACACTTTCTGAAATTGTAGTGATATGGCATAAATCTTGGAATAACAGGGTTTTTAAAAGAATGTACTGTTTCTGACATTCAATAACATAACACTTTGTTTAAAAAAACAAAGAAGATTAATTTATGAATGTGTATTTGGTGTGGTGTGCCTAGCACCATCAAGGGTGGTGCTGGTGATAAGAACCTGTGAGTTCTCCAGCATTTTCTTCTGCCCAACTTGCTGGCATACATACCTTCCTGGAAACATTTTTTATATAAATTCATTTGTTTAAAATTTTCTATTGTACTTATTTTTTTTCAAAACAATATTAAAGTTGAATTATAAAAATAATTTAATTATTTTGGCAAATGAGCAAACATAATAGGGGAAGATTCCCTAATCACAGTATGGTCAGAAAAACGCAACTCAAGAACTGGTTCTTTAATTCCTATTGATATTCATTCTTTCATATTGAATAATTACAAACACATTTAGTTCCACTCAGTACAAGAACTATTTTTGTCATTTATTCTAAATATAGAAAGGTTCAATTATTTTGTTTAATGACAAAAAACCAAATTTGTTGATGGCTGGAACATTTGACATTGATTACCTAATATTATTTGAGAGTACAGTGAACTCATAATTTTTAAACATTATCTAAAATGTTCTTTCTAAAGCTAACACCCTCCTTTATTTCAAATATTCACCTTCCATTTTTTTTCACTAGAACTCCTTCTCCTGTTCATGAAAGCTATACATATTAATGATGTCTTCCAAGCAGTCATCATTGTTCATTTTTACAGCGTTTTGAGAGTGAACCTCTACAGAAAATTCTTCAGTGATACATTTACATAACTGTTCCACTCCATCCCATTCCAAATGGAAAAAGCCTGGGGATAATGTTCTTTCTTCTTAAAGAAGTACAAATTAGTAATGTTTCTGATTGTATTGCCCAGACTCACTTATGCAATATGCACCTCTACAATTTAAAAACCACTTGCACTGAACCTCTCCTTTACGCCATTACTGAACCTGTCTTCCTTACCATTGTTGCAGATGTCACTGGGGTGAGCAGCTGTGCATACACTATAGCCTACTTCATTCATCAATACTCAAATCATCCTGGAGCTTCAGTGTCTTATACTTCTTGTTGCAGTTTCATTTTGACATCATTTTGAGAACCTTCTTCTCCATGTACAAAGAGAACTTATGATTTCATAATGCCATATGTGCTCTGAAACTGAAAAATAAGAAACTGGAGCCAGAGGACAAATTCTTCCCCTTTTCTTCCACTAACTGAGCTACATTTTATACAGCTGTTTTGGAACTCAGCCTCACATAGAACAACTTAAAATGGTATGTTTAATCTCTACTGTTCCTTGAGATTATACACCATAGTAAAATAATGGCACAAAGGTAGTTTATTTCATGTTTACTATGTATACAAAACTGATCTTATAAGTGGCCCTAGAAAGCATATCTTCAAAGTCAAAATTTGTACTGAATTAAGAATTAGAAAACAAAAATCTCAGAGAAGGAAGTAAGGGTCTGGTGATAAAGTCTAGAATCTAATAGCATACATGTGTTTTTAACTGGCTTTTACCTGTGGTTAGTAAAGATGGTATAAGAATGTAAGTGAGCCACTGTGATGCTCAACTTCTAGGAACTTGGAGAAATATGTAGACAGAATTACTTTAACTGGAAATCTTGAAAAATTAACATCTCATTTCTAAAGAAGCAAAATCCATGTAAATGCCAAGTAAAGGAGACACAGGACCTCAGAGTTGACTTTTTTTGATAGTTTTTTTCTTCTTCTTAAATTAGTGCATTGTGGATATACATGAAGTTGAAATTCATTGCAGTATATTCATATATTTAAATAGGAAAGTTAGGTCAGATTGATTCTACTGTTCCTCCCTTTTTCTATCCCTCCTCCATCCTACTCAATCCCCTTATTCTACTCAACTGATCTGTTTCATATTTTCATAGAAGGCCAACAACTTTCTTTTTCTTTATTATTTTGATCTAACTTCTACATATAAGAGAAAACATTTGGTCTTTTACTTCCTAGGTGTAGCTTATTTTACATTGCATGATGTTCTCCAGTTCTATACATTTACCAGTAAATCTCTAAATTCTTATTTAAGTTTAAGTGAAACTCCATTGTGTGTGTGTGTGTGTATGTGTGTGTCCAATTTTCTTTATCTAATCATCTATTTACAGGTACCATGATTCCATATTTTAGCTATTGTGAATTCTGAGAATATAAACATTGTTGTGACTACATTTCTATAGTATGCTGATTTTAGATTTTGGGGGTATATATCAGGAAGTGTAATAGCTGGGTAATATGGTAGTTCCATTTGAAGTTTTTTTGAGGAATTGCCATACAGCTTTACAGAGTGATTTTACTAATATATAGTGCCACCAAAAAGATATGAGCATTCTTTTTCTTAACATTCCAATGAAACTTTTGAACAGATATCAATCTTTTGCAGTTACAGTGAAGTATGTGCTGGTAATCAGACTTAGGCTCAAAATACAAAAGTGGCAGTCCGGCAAATAATTCTTTACAGATTTCCTGTATCAATGTCAGGGTACTGTGGAAAAGAAGTAAGACCCTGTTTTAGTAAGTTTTTTTCACTTCTGTGTCTAAAAACCTGATAAGCACAATTTTAAGAAGGAAAAGTTTGTTTGGGGAATCATGGTTTCTAAGTTCTCAACTTTAGACAGCTTGGTCCATTGCTTGAGGAGATCAAGATGAGGCAGAAGATCATGGTAGAAGAGTGTGGTGGAGGGAAACAGCTCACATGATCATCAGGAAGCAAAGAGAAATTCCACTCTCCAGATACAAAATATATATCCTTGAAGCATACCCTCATGACCCAACTCCTCCATCCATAGCCTTTTTGCCTTCAAGTTACTGCTCAGTTAATCCCTATCAGGTTAAGGCTCTCCTAACTCAATCATTTCACCTCTAAGCCTTGTATTATCTCACACATGAGCTTTGGAGGGACACCTCACATTCCAAACCATAACAGACTAACACTTGAAATGGCGATATGACTTACAAGCCTGAGAATCTTAGACTTAACTGACATATATAGACTATTTCATCCATCAATGAGTGAATACACTTCTTCTCAGCAGCACATGGATCTTTCTCTAAAATAGATGATATACTATGCCACAAAGCAACTCTTAGCAAATATAAAAAAGTAGAGATACTACCCTGCATTCTATCAGATCATAATGGAATGAAATTAGAAAGCAATGATAAAATAAAAAGCAAAAGCTACTCCAACACCTGGAGGCTAAATAATATGCTACTGAAGGAACAATGGGTTGCAGAAGACATCAAGGAGGAGATTAAAAAAAATTAGAAGTGAATGAGAACACAGATACAACATTTCAAAATCTCTGGGACACTAAGCAAGCAGTTCTAAGAGGAAAGCTTATTGCATGGAGTTTATTCCTTAAAAGAAGAAAAATTCAACAAATAAATGATGCCGCAGTCTGGCTGGGCACAAATCACGAGCCACTGAAACAGGAACAAACTTTATTTCTGAACTCCACCAGCACACTCCACACACACTCCCCAGGAATTCTCCTGAATGCCACGTGGCTCCTCCAGGAACCACCAACTGGAAATCCCTCCTCCAGCACTTCCCCAACCAATGGAACTCTTCAGGAATCCCCACGAGAGCTCAACAGGAACTCAACGGGAACGCCTCAAGAACTCGCTGGCATCACCTCTCAACCACTACTTCTGGCAAAAATGCCATGCTTCATCCCTACTCGGCTGTGGCCCTCAACAAAATGACTTAACACTACATCTCAAAACCCTAGAAAAAGAACAATCTACACCAAAACTAGTAGAAGATAGGAAATAATGAAAATCAGAGCTGAAATCAATAAAATTGAAACAAAAAAAAAAAAACAATTGAAATAATTGAAAGAACAAACGTTGGTTATTTAAAACAAATAAATAAAATTGACAGACCCTTAGCCATGCTAATGAATAAAAAGAGAGAGAAAATTCAAATTACTAACATACATGATGAAAAAGGAAATACCACGACTGACACTACAGAAATATTGAAGATAACTAGAAATTATTTTGAAAACTTGTAGTCCAAAAAAATAGAGAATATCAAAGGCATTGACAGATTTCTAGAGTCACATAATTTGCCCAAATTGAATCAGGATGAGATACATGATTTAAACAGATCAATTTCAAGCAATGAAATAGAAGATGCTGTCAGAGGTTCACCAACCATGAAAAGCTCAGGACCAGATAGATACACAGAGTTTTACAAGACCTTAAAATAAAGAAATAATACCAATACTCTTCAGTTGACTTCAGGAAATAGAAAAAGAGGGAGCACTTCCAAACTCATTCTATAGTGCCAAAATCATCATGATTCCAAAACCAGGAAAAGACACATCAAAACCAGAAAACTTCAGACCAATATCTCGAATGAAAATAGATGCAAATATTCTCAATAAAATTCTGGCAAATCAAATACAAAAACATCAAAAAAATTGTACACCACCATCAAGTAGGATTCATCCCAGTGATGCAAGGCTGGTTCAACATATGGAAATCAATAAATGTAAGTCATCACAACAATAGAATTAAAGTTAAGAATCATATGGTCATCTCAATAGATGCAGAAAAAGCATTCAATAAAATACAATACCCACTTATTTTGAAAACGCTAGAAAAAAATATGGATAACAAGAATATATCTCAACATCATAAAGGATACCTATGCTAATCCCCAGGCCAACATCACTCTAAATAGAGAAAAATTGAAGACATTCCCTCAAAAAACTGGAACAAGACAAGGATGCCTTCTTTCACCACTTCTATTTAGCATAGTTCTTGAAGCATTGGCCAGAGCAATTAGACAGACAAAAGATATTAAAGGAACACACATGGGAAAAGAAGAACTCAAATTGACACAATTTGCTGATGATATAATTCTATACTTAGAAGACCATAACAGTTCCACAAGAAAATTTCTAGAACTAGTAAATGAATTGAGCAAAGTATCAGGATATGAAATCAACACCCAAAAATCAAAGACATTTCTGTACGTCAGTGACAAATTCTCAGAAAGGGAAATGAGGAAAACTACTCCATTTACAATAGTTTCAAAAAAAAAAAAAAAAAAAAAAACTTGGGAATCAATTTAATGTAAGAGGTAAAATATCTATATAATGAAAATTACAGAACCCTAAAGAAAAAAATTCAAAGAAGACATTAAAAGATGGAAAGATCTACCTTGCTTTTGGATAGGCAGAATTAATATTATCAAAATGACCATACTATCAAAAGCACTATACATATATAATGCAATTCCAATCAAAATCCCAATGACATTCCTCATAGAAATAGAAAAAGAAGTCATGAAATTCATCTGGAAAAATAAGAGACCCAGAGTAGCTAAAGCAATCCTTAGCAGGAAGAGTGAAGGATGTTTCATCACTGTATCAGACCTTAAACTATAGTACAGAGTAATAGTAACAAAAAACAACTGGTATTGTCACCAAAACAGATGATTGGTAGACCAATGGTACAGAATAGAGGACACAGAGACTAACCCACAAAATTACAATTATCATATATTAGACAAAGGTGCCAAAAATATGCATTGGAGAAAAGATAGCCTCTTCAACAAATTGTTTTGGAAAAACTGGAAATCCACATGCAAAAAATAAAATTAAACTCCTATCTCTCACCACACACAAAACTTAACACAAAATGGAACAAGGACCTAAGGATAAAACCAGAGACACTGTGTCAAATAGAAGAAAAAGTAGCCCTAATCTCCATCATGTGGGACCAGGCCCCAACTTCCCTAATACGACTCCTATAGTAAAAGAATTAAAATCAATAATTAATAAATGGGATGGACTCAAACTAAAAAGTTTCTTCTCAGCTAAAGAAGCAATCTGTGAGGCGAATAGAGAGCCTGCGTCTTGGGAGCAAATCTTTCTCTCACACATCAGAGAGAGCACTAATCTCTAGGGTATATAAAGAATTCAAAAAGCTAAGCACCAAAAAAAAAAAAAAAAAAAAAAATTAATAAATGGACCAAGGACCAGAAAAGACTCTTCTCAAAAGAGGATGTACAATCAATCAACAAATATATGAAAAAAAATTTTCATCATCTCTAGCAATTAGAGAAATGCAAATCAAAACTGCTCTAAGATTTCATCTTATTCCAGTCAGAATGGCAGCTATACAAATACAAACAACAATAACTGCTGGCGAGGATGTGGGGGAAAAGTTACACTCATACAATGCTGGTTTGACTACAAATTGGTGCAGCCATTATGGAAAGCAGTATGGAGATTTCTTGGAAAATTCGGAATGGAACCACCTTTTGACCCAGCTTTCCCTCTTCTTGGGCTATACCCAAAGAACTTAAAAACAGCATACTACAGGGACACAGCCACATCAATGTTTATAGCAGCAAAATTCACAATAGATAAACTTTGGAATCAACCTAGATGCCCTTCAGTAGATGACTGGATTAAAAAATTATGGCATATATACACAATGGAATATTACTCAGCAATAAAAGAGAATACAATCATGGCATTTGCAGGTAAATGGATGGAATTAGAGAAGATAATACTAAGTGAAATTAGCCAATCCCAAAAAACCAAATGCCGAATGTTTTCTCAGATATAAGGAGACTGATTCATAGTGGGCTCGGGAAGGGGAGCATGGGAGGAATAGAGGAATTCTAGATAGGGCAGAGAGGTTGAAGGGGAAGAAAGGGGCCATGGGGTTAGAAATGATGGTGAAATGTGAGGACATTATTATCCAAAGTACATGTATGAAGATATAAATTGGTGTGAACATATTATCTTACAACCAGGGACATGAAATATTGTGCTCTATACGTGTAATAAGAATTATAATGCATTCCACTGTCTTATATAAATTTAAAAATCAATTTAAAAATAGTGAATAAAAAAGAAAAGAAAAAGCCAGAGGAAAAACCGTTCTCCCTTTCTTCTCTATGATTGATGTTCCTGAGATATACTTTACAGGGCTAATGTGGCAGGCACTTGTAGCTTAGGCAACTGGTCACTTCACATTCACATTCATAAAGCACTATTGTGTTGGGCATCCCTCCTTTACGCCTTTAGTCTTTTGTTCCCTTCCTTATGTTCTTCAAGATTATTTGAAGAGTAAGATAATAGCTCCTAATTTGCTTCAGAATTCATTTTCTGGGAAACTCAGATTAAGATATTAAACAATGAAATTAAAGAAATTACTTAATTAACAAAAACATATACTTTGCATGTGGAGGAAACACAAACTAAATTTGATGGATTTTTAATAACAAAATTTTGTAAAAAATTGATTTTTTATCATATTATCTTATATGATTTTACCTTCTCTGAAGGGCAATTTGGGAATATATATCAGGTATTCATTTATTTAATCTGCATGCTTACAATAGTTCACTTAAAATAATCAGCCCAAAGGGCATGTGAAACTTTTCTATAATTGAATTTTTATATAATTGTGTACAAAAGAAGGAAAACATTGAAAATAGACGTATAGAAATAAAGTAGATTATTGAAGTAAATTATTATAAATAAAGGATGGAATATCATGAGGTGATTAAAACTTGCATTCTGGAAGCATATCCATGTCCTTAATGATATAAGTTGATAAATTTGTTAAAACTTGAATATAACCAGGCACAGTGACACGTGTCTGTACCATTTCAGTGGCTCGGGAGGCTGAGGCAGGAGGATCAAAAGTTCAAAGCCAGCCTTAGCAAAAGTGAGGCACTAAGCAACTCAGTGAGAACCTGTCTCTAAATAAAATACAAAACAGGACTAGGCATTTGGCTCAGTGGTCAAGTGCCCTTGAGTTCAATCCCTAGCACCAAAATCAAACAAACTTGAGTATAGTATTTGACTTAAGCTTTAGAAATATACCAAAATATCAGTAAGAGACATTTATGAAGGAACTCCCTGCAGAAGCAGATGCATATTGAGGACACTAAATATAAGAGTATTTGGTACTTTAATGTCATTCATAGACATGTTTGATTTGAAGGAGAGTTCCTAGGTCAAACAAAGAGTTCCCAGAATTTACCAAAATGGTTCTCAGTAAAGATCATTAACAAGTTTCTTTATGTATGTCAATTAGGGTCAGAAGGAGTGGGGCCAGCTTGCAATCCCAGCTACCTGGGAATCTGAGGTACAAGAATATAAAGTTCTAGGTTACTTGCAAGTTCCAGTCAACTTAATAAAATAAAATAAAAAAGGGGGTGGAGATAGCTAAGTGCTAGAGCACTTTTCTCAAATGTGCCAGGCCCTGGGACATGTACCACTTGTTCCTGGCCTAGTATTGCGATACATAATTAAGTTTAAAAATTGATTCAGTACATTTAGTACAAGGATTATGTACCTGGGCTTTAACTAGATAAATAAGTTTATATATATACATATACATATACATATACATACAGACACACACACACACACACACACACACACACATATATATATATATACATATATATATATATATATATGTATATGTATATGGTGAGAGAAAGACTAAGAGAGAGAGAGAGAGAGAGAGAGAGAGAAGAAACTGCATAAGAAACAGACCTAGATTTTTCTTTTTTTAATGTTGTTTGGGGATAGTTCTCAACCTCTAAATAAAAATATTTTTCACAACCAAATTGGAAGTCTTCTACTTTGCTTTGCATTTTGAGGTGACTTTTAGCCCAATTGTCCAGAAGATGTATAATATTGTACAACCATCTATGATTAGACCTTATCACCTATGTACTGTATTCCACTTACACAAAGTGAATTCAAAATGGGATTTCCTGAAGTAGAGCTGAAAGTAAACCTGCCAAGTCAAACAGTGTTTGTTGACTGTCAGAATTAAATCCTATTGAAGACAGATGTTTGGAAAGTGCTTGATGAAAAAGAAAGAAGGTGAAAAAGAAAAATAAAGAGCGGAACAGGCAGGGAGCAGAAGGCAAGGGAAGGAGAAAACATTACGAGTATAGCTATTTAACTGATGAAACAAAAATATTCTCAACATTTTCTTCTCAGCACAGAAATATATGTAGTGTGCCTCCTGTATTTAAGTACAGCTTTGTCTCTTATCCAAAAGTGTTTTCCTGTACTTAGAGAAGCCTAGATAACTATTTGTTTTCAATTCTTTTCCCTGCAGTGAATTTAAAGTGCCATATGCTTTCTCAAGAGATTTTTTTTAACTAATGTATTCATTAAAATTGTAGGGCCTTTTTTCAATTTTTGTTGCTGTTCTTGTAGATTATAATGCATGAATTATATGTAAGCAGTGTTCATGTGTGTATGCATATATTTATGCTTTATTGACCTATAGCTATTCGTGTGCATATGATAATTATTTTATGTGGATCAAAGATAATATCACTAAATAATCGATTACTTTCATTCAAATGAATATTGAAAGTGGAATTAATATATCACTCAAATATTTTAAAAATCAGATGTATTTAGTGTTTCAGTGCCAACTCTTTTATGCATAAAAAATGTAAAAATGTATGCTTGCATACATATAAGAATTTCTTTCATGATAATCATCTGCAATAAAAAAATGGAGTACATAAAATAATTTAAAACATTACTTAAACCATATGTGTGTTTGTATAAGAATGCATTTTCCCATTTATTCCCTAAGAAGTAATATTAGGAGAATTCTCTTTGGTATTAAAAATGTCATTTTAAAATCATTGTGTTTTAAAATTCTTCATTAAATTTGAAAAATATTTATTTAGGGTGAGATCAATTTTTGGATTTTCATTAAAATTATTTAAAATTATTACATCCAAAAAATAACCAAGTTTTTGTTTGTTTTTTAATGTTTATTCAGTGCTTTGTAAAAAAAAAAAAACTCCTACTGGGCTGGAATACAGCTCAGTGGTAGAGTGCTTGCTGAGCATTCTTGAGGCCCTGGGTTCAATCCTCAGTTTAGTCCAAATAATAATAATAATAGTAGTAGTAGTAGTAGTAGTAGTAGTAGTAGTAGCAATAGTAGTAGTAGTAGTAGTAGTAAAAACTCCTCTGAGTGCTTTTCTCGCGATGGAGTATAAATACTTTGTTATAGCAGTTATTAGATGTGCAGAGCAATTAAATAGCTCTGTTTTTTTTCAATATATATTGTGAAGTTGTAGATACATTTCTAGTCATGTACTGAAAATGAATTTGTAGACAAGAGTGTATAAAGGAAAAGATTATCATGTGGACTTCCACTATGCAATGGTGGTCATTGAACTTAATTCCTTGCCCACCTCAAAAGCAGATGATGTTTGCTTGACAATTACATAGCAGCTAAAGAATTAGTTACTACCTTATCCAAGTATTTGTTAATGCAAATATTCCCTCCTCTCCAAATAATACAAGAATAGTAACAAGGATTCCTCTTCAGGAATAATTGAAGTTGTTAATCCCAAATACCAGTCACTTCAACAAGAAGACAATATTTTTTAAATGAAAGACTATTCCTTATACGTAATTCTAATTGTACAAACTCCTTAATTCTAATAGTATTTTATATAATTTTCATTGTTTTGAAAAGACTAGAAAATTTCAGATAAATAAATGACTGTTCTTCCAAAGACTAGCAATTAAAGAGCTAGTGTTAAAATTACCTCTATTAAAACATTAAACACAGAGCTAAATCCTATATTGGCTGCTATCTTTACAATCATATGACTATTTAACCAGTTAAATATTTGTTTTAAACATGGGAAAGTAGATGGGGGCTTTATTCCTCTGTTTCAAAAATGCATTAGAATCAAATTGAATTAGAACATGGTTAAAATTACCCAGACATCTTGAGTATCTAATGTGCAATAAGGAAAGGGGTTGCATTTTGAAATATATTCCTATTCCAATGTTGATGAAATATACCACATATATTTAAGACAAGGGAATACAAATAATAACAAATGAGAAAATATAAGATATGTTTGGAAAACTATTATTTCAAAAATTGGAAAATAAAGCCAATACTTATTTTTCTAAATTGTTAATAAAGTTTAATTTTATATCTTAATCTATTTTAATCCCTATATTATCACTATCTTTATCATTTTGTTTTTGAGATATTTTTTTAAAAATCTGTGTAGAAAACAGTACAATGCAAATAATTTTTGCTCTAGAAAGACAAATTGTGGCTAATGCTCTGACAATATTGCTCTGATAATACTGACAAATTTTATATCTATTTCTAATTTATTCAGAGCTCTGTGTGCGAGTGCACATGTGCACATTTTGAAATCTCCAAACCAGTTGTGACATTTTGCTGGTTCACTCATTAATTAATGACTTTACAAAAATATTTGACATTTGTTCAACTTACATTTGTAGGAAAAATAAGATTTAAGCCAAATATATTGTAAATGGCTTTACACAGACAATGTAAACATTTGTGAAATATTCTTGATTTTCATAAAACCATAAAAGGACATAACCAATGACCTGAGAAGATACAGAAAATGAATTAAACAATAATAGACAGAAGGTGTTATTTAAAGAACATTAGAAGCACTCATAATTAAATCAATATCACCAAAGTCACTGTTAACGACATGGAAAACATATTTAAAAGATAACACAAGGGAAAAAAAAACATTAAATAGAAGAGATAAAAAGATGTTTAGTGTGCATACATTTATAACAATTATAGGGATACCAATATCATTGAATTTTACAACAAAATTAAGTGTATGCAAAATATGTTGAACACATCATTATTAATAATAAAAATTTAATAAAATATATTTTAAATAAATATTAAAGTTATTTTATTAGTAATTTTTTGGCCCTCATTAAAAATCACATCTCTTTACAATAGGAAAAATAAATCAGAATGACTTTACCATTTCACCCTAAATTTATACACTGTCCAAAGACAGAGGACACTTTAAATTGAGGTATAAAATATGAAGGCATTATTAAATTTGAAAAGAAAATGATGATAAAACTAATGATTTGAGGATACTGGTGAGATGGTAATGCTTTTAGTATAGATTTTAAATCTTTTCCCCTTCCTGATTTTCCCTTCTTCCTCCCCAAACCACATAATAAACCTGATATAATAAACCAAACAAAACAATGAGGGGTTGCCAATGCCCAGGAACCTGCAAGAACTGCATGATATTAGCATCTCTACAGAGAGACACCAGCTGAAGCAGAATGTCAACTGGAGGTCTTGTGAGTGGAAATACCCAAAAGACCTAAGAGTTACTCACTGCAATGTTAGGACAACTGATTTAAGTTCTGCAGTTTCTATATTGAAGGACTTTGCATTCTGTGATTCATGAGCTAATGCAGAAAAAAAAAAAACCTGATTTCTAGTAAATCCAACAAAGTGACAACTATTTACCTGCATAATATGGCAATAAATGATTATCATCTTTCCTTATCAAAGATACTACATTTTCCCCCAAAATTTGTAACAGAATATTACTATCACAATTTTTCAGTTTTTTTGTAATGACTGACTTGATAGAAAACTGTTGAATTGTCATATCTGCATTTAGAGTCAATCTGTAACAAAACGCTTTTATGCTAATGTATGTTTATGAAGGAAATCAAGTCTTGTGTGTGTATGTGCATATGAGTATTTGTGTACATAAGTTATTGTATTCAATAGCCTTCTCAATTTATTAAATATACTTTTCATGTTGCATCAAGAATTTGATATTTGACATTTAGCTAATGTCAAAGAAATAGCAGTGATTTTTAAAAATATTCTCTTCCATTAATATACATTGGTTTATGTTGCACTTCAATCATATATATAAATATATGATTTAATTACATATAATATAATCATACATGATTCAATCATGCATATAATTTAATCATATATGTAATTTAGTCAGATATATATATATACTAAATTAAATATATATATATATATATAT
>NW_025999963.1:344148-368717 GCF_001458135.2 Marmota marmota marmota | reverse complement strand
TTTTTTTTTTTTTTTTTTTTTTTTTTTGTAGTGGGGATTGAACCCAGGGATGCCTTACCACTGAGCCATGTACCCAGTCATTTTTACATTTTATTTTGAGACTGGGTCTCACTAAGTTAAGCCTTGCTAAATTGCGGAAGCTGGGTTTGCCTTTGGTCTTCCTGCCTCAGCCTCCCAAGCCACTTGCATCATAGGCATGCACCACCAAGCACAGCCTTTGGTCATAATTTTTCTCTTGCTTTGTTTTGTATCATCGTGTAGTAGTCATTTGTAATTACCAATTCCCTAAGTGTGATGCAGATCTTCCAAAAGTTGACATGCTTCATTAAACAATGTGAAAAACAATCAAACTGGTTAATATCACCACTGATCTCATCAGAAAATTTTTGAAATATTGAGACGCTCTCAAGCAGAAAGTTTCAGGGACAGTTTTCCAAAATTCTAATTTTCACATGTGACTTTAACTTTTGTCACAGGTAAATAAAATGTTTTTCATCTTCTTCTTTTACATGATATGATCTTTCAGTTCATGTTCAAAGGACTGTCAATCAAATATGTCAGGCTACAAAATCATGATTTATCTATCAGCCATTCTTTTAAGTATTTTTTTTTCCCTAAAAAGAGCCAAGATGTTCTTTGCTTAGCATGCAAACCAAGAATGAGACAACTATCTCTACTTAAGATAACAACCATAATTTTGTGTCTTCCTGATGTTCCATCTGTACTTCCCAAGCCTCTTGTATTGGTTTTTGCCCATAACATTGTTTGTGAGAAAAAAAAAAGAAAACATTGTCCCAACGATCTTGCTACAAAATATTTTAAGTTATAAATCAGTGAGTTAACAAATGCAAATATGATAGCAGATTTAAAAATCTTACCAGAGAAAATTCATAAATGAGAAGAAAAATATCAGGACTGAATTCAATATGCAAAGAGGAATTTCAAAAGCAGAAAAACTTAGTATATAAGTCCAAGAGTAAATAAAAACATATTGGCAAAATTTAATAGAAAGAAAGATAATATAATTTTGAAAATCAAAAGACATTAAAAGCATAAGAAAACTTTCTAAAGATAATAAATATTTTGAAACATAGCAAAAGAGAACCCAAAAGCAGAAGCCCCTAAAGCAGAAACCCAAACAGTGGAGCACTGCTTTAATAAATCATTGAAAGAATTCAAGTAATCTTTACTGAAGTTAAAAAGAGGAATAGCTTTTTAAGTACTGTTATGGTTGGGATGTGAAGTGTCTCCCAAAAGCTCTCATATGAGACAATGTGAGAGAATTCAGACTAGGAATGATTGGATTATGAAAGCCTGAACCCAATCAGTGCAATTGATGGGGTTAATTGAGCAGTAACTGAAGGCAGGTGAGTGTGGCTCCATGGGTGTGGCATTGGGGGCGTGGCTTTGGGTATATATTTTCTGTCTCTCAAGTGAAGTCTCTCTCTGCTTCTGATTATCATGCCAACTGTTTTCTTCACTACACTCTTCTGCCAAGATGTTCTGCCTCACCTAGAGCCTCAAGGAATGAATCTCATGTCTGTGGATTGAGACCTCTGAAATTGTAAGCCCCAAATAACCTTTTTCTCCTCTAAAATTGTTCTGGTTGGTCTTTTAGTCAGAGCAGCAAAAAAAAGCTGACTAAAACAAATACCTATTGAAAATATACATTGCTTATTTGGGAAAATTTAATCAAATTGATAAACACTGAAATATATCTCAGTAAAACCATTCAACTTTTTAAAGAACAAAGATGGGCTAGGGAAGGACGATACAGACAAAGAAACCAAGACAGTTGAAAGAAAGTTGACCTCAAATATTTTGAGCTCAATGCTTTTGTTAGAAGCAATAGAATAATATATGTAATGACCTACCAAACATAGATGCAATGATCTTTTTCACTATCCAAAATGATTTTCAATATGCAAAATTATTATTCCCAAAAATATTATTCCCAAATGATTTTTCAATAGTATCTGTAGATACAGCCTTACACTCAATCAAATGACCAGAGACATTAACATAAGTTTTGATGTTGATCATTAAATGTATATATGGCTAATTCACGTAGTATACGTATACATTATATGTATTACTAACATTGACTTATGGTGGCAAGAATTAAAAGGTAGTATGTACTATTTGCATGGAATGATTATTAAAAGATCATATTAAAAATTTGCCAATTATTATTAGAAACTGAAATTAAGAAGTTAATTCTTTAAATCAGACACTGAGGGGAGGGGAGGCACAAAGGAGAGAAGAATTGGGGTAAATTTCAATAGTCCAAACTGGTAGACCAATAAACAACAACAAAACATAGATTCCTGTAATGCATACTATCAGTATAGTAGTGTGAACATAAACACTAGAATGAAAGTATAAGCAATTTAAAAATATTTTAAAATATTTAAAAATTTTAAAATTATTATGCTGAGTACCAGTCAGAAAAAGTACCACATACTATATGATTCTATTGATATGAAATGTTACAATAGACAAACCTAGATAAATGGAAAGTTGAGGCATGGTTACCTGAAGCTGGAGGCTGTTTATGAGAGAAATACAGAATTGCAAACTAATTACTGTGAAATTTCTTTGTGACAAAATGAAAGTATTCTAAGATTGTGATGATAACTACCCAAATTTGAGAATATAGTAAATGTCATTGAATTGTACACTTTATTTGGTTAAATCTTATGGTATGTGAACATAAAGTAATTTGAATATACCTCAGTGGCAGTATACACTCCAATGATAAAAATAACTGTTAAAACAGGTTGTAAGTTATTGTGTTTACTATATTTATATAATTTTATTTTACAGTTATTGTGTAAGGTACATTGAAACAAATAAGATGTAATGTTCCCTCACATACTCATTATCAGATAGTATAAAATAAAGATGAAATATTAAAATGGTCATAAAAGCTGAAAGTCTCAAACTTTAATTAGAAATATCAGTATGAGTTCATGTAGTATTTAATCTTAAAATTATTTCCTGAAATAGGAAATGAACAGAGCTGCAGCAATGAACAATTTTGTAGATGACTCAGATGTAGAAATATCATCTTCCACTAAAAGGAAAAAAGGAACCAAGAGTCCTTGCTGAAATAGCCAACTCCTGTTTATTTTAGTCTGCTATACCCAAATACCTCACATTGGATAACAAAAACAGTGGGAAAATTTTTCTTATAATTCTGTAGGCTGAGAAGTCCAAGGTAAATCTGACAGCAGATACACTGCCTAGGGAGGGCTACTTCTTCCCTAGGTGGAAAATTTCTCACTGAAATCTCACAGATCGAAGGGATAGACAAGCTCTCCTGGAGATTCTTTCATAATGATGCTGATCA
The DNA here is from genome assembly GCF_001458135.2 of Marmota marmota marmota. Taxonomy (NCBI): domain Eukaryota; kingdom Metazoa; phylum Chordata; class Mammalia; order Rodentia; family Sciuridae; genus Marmota; species Marmota marmota. The sequence goes on along the minus strand of NW_025999963.1, from coordinate 365,365 downwards.
ATTGACCTAATCCTTTTAAAAAGCCCCTACCTCCTTATACCTTCACCTTGGAGGTTAGTTTCAACATGCGGATATTAAGGACACAAATATGCAAACCATAGCAACTGTATTACTATTTTGCCAGAAAATACTGAAGAGAGAGAAATATGTACACAGTACCACAGGAATACATTTAGAAAAAAAAAATGATTATTAGACCTTACATAGAAAAACAACTCTGTTTATAAATACTGACATACAAGTTGGAAAGAAAACTTATAGATTCTGCAAATTAATAAGATACATTATGTGTGGATCTTATTAGTAACAATTTGGTTGATAAACTCTAAAATAAACATGGCTTTTCAGAGGTAGCTGAAAATTTAGACACTAATTATATAACTGAGGATCTTAAGCCCCCTAAGCTTCCTTACTAACTAATGTGTCACAAGGTGCAAGTGGATCCAATGTCTCAATTTGAATCTGAAGATAGGAGAGAACCCCTGTGCCAGCACATAGATGGTCAGTCAGACAGGAGGGATTCCCCTAACACATGGGAGGCTGAGACTTTTTGTTCTATTCAGGTCTGCACCTGAGTAAATGGGGTCTACCTACTACAGACAGTAGTCTTCTTTATTGAGTATACAAAGCCAAATGTTAATCCTGTCCAAACACAACTTAAAAGACACAGTTATAATCTTGTTTGAACAAATGTCTTGATGGTCAATCTGACAGATAAAATTAAACATAAAATCAGCCAAGGGTCCATCTACAAGAATTACCATGTGAGTTCTTCCTAATCAAGGAACAGATAATCACTGATTAAAAATTAAGATTTTTCAGTGCACAGTGGTAAGAGCCTGTAAAGCTCAGAAAGCTGAGGCAGGAGGATCTCAAGTTAAAAGCCAGGCTTAGCAAATCGAGGTGCTAAGCAACTCAATGAGACCCTGTCTCAATATAAAATACAAAATGGGGTTGGGGATTTGGCTCAGTGGTCAATTTAACCACTGAGTTCAATCCCTGATACTCCCCCCCCCACACAAAAAAAGAAATTAAGATTAAGATTAATAAATATCACTGATAAAGAATATAGACTTTTGCAAAAATAAAAATAAAATTGATTTTACAAACCAACTGTATCTTGGAGGAAAAATTACCAAAATAATGAAATCTTAAATTTATTAAATATACACACATAAAAACCGTTACTATATGAATAAATATTAAGATAAAATGCACAGAAACTTAGTATGACATGCCACCTATTCCATTGTGCAGGATAATTGACAGTTTTATTTACTTTATTTTGTTACTTTAAAATAAGACCTTACCATGACATCCACTCTGTAAGTGTTGATGAATAAACTTATGTAAAAAATAAGGGCTAGTGTAGTGGCTCAGTGGTAGAGCGCTTGACTAGCATGTGTGAGGTACTGGGTTCGATTCTCAGCACCACATAAAAATGAATAAATAAAAAATGTATTATGTCTATCAACAACTAATAGATAAATAAATAGATAAGCAATATTACTATATCAATTGCATTGGCAAAATCAAATTCAGAAACTGCAAGGGAAATGGACTTTAGATATAGGTTCAGATAGCTTGAATTAGTGTTTCCAAAGGGCAGGGAAAGTAGGTGCTTATAAGAGCTATTAAACATTGAAAGGAAAAAAGAGGGTACATGGTTGATTGAACATAAGGAAAATAATGTATAAGCAAAATGTAAATGTCTACAAAGTAAGTTTGATAACGTGATATGCACCTTGATCCTCTGGGAACAATATGTTTGCTGATTGTTTCAGTTATTTCAGATGTCTGTTGTTAAAATGAGAAAGTGACCAAGTTCTTATTCCAGTCAGGAATGCATTCGGTAAAATACAGACCATGAGACATACAGAAAATGTGTCTGTCTTTCATATCCTATTTGCAACGAAAGTTTACAAGTTTCTGGGATCTTGCATAAATGCCCCCTGTTCCTAATGCCCCCTGTCCTCGCTACCTAACTCCATTTTTGCAAGACTCTCACAGTATTGCTTTGGTTGTATCATAATGATTCTCCTTTAATGAACAATTTTAAACAGTAGTTTATTCTGAGCTAAATATGTGTCAACATGATCCAAAACTATGATTCAAGTTACCTTGAAATCAACTGTGTGATGAAATAGCCTAAAGAATGTGAGATTATCTTTGCCAATCATTCTTCTGACAGTTAATATCCAAAATGACTCAAAAATTAGCATGACTAAATGTCCCATCAATACATGGGAAGAAGGACTGAACACATACACTTCACAAAGGAAGTCAAATGGCCAAAATGTACATAAAAAATTATTTTGCATCTTTAAATAACTATTAAGTTATTTAACTTAATAGTGTAAAGGATTCTTGACTCCTTACTAATTCTTAGAAGGCAGTGTAATGTCTTGTGTGTGCACACCCTAAATCTCATCTCTTGCTCAGGAGTGAACAGCCATGTGAAAAGGTCCCCATGATGAGGAACTGAACCTTCTGGCTAATAACCACATAAGGGAGTTTAAAAGCTGACCCCATACCTTCAATCAAACCTTCCAGAAATTACATCCAATATCTTGACTGCATCCTCTAGTTCACAAGCCTGAAGTGCCCGTTTAAGTTTGACACACCCCTTCCCATTTTGCAATTCTAGCTCAATGTGAACATGAACTTGCTATAATGTCCATAGTTCCATTAATCTCTAAGTTGCTTGTATCAGAGTATCTACAAAGGCTCAACTTATACAGATCTTGAAATTATCTTCTGAAATCCCACTTACTCATAGATAATGCTTTTCCTGATTGATTTGAATTGTCCGTTTTCCTTGGAAAGAATCTATGCATTGCTGGATTTGTTGCTACGCAGCAAACTCTTTCATTCCCACTGGAGATCAAGATATCCTACACATTATTCTCCACATCCTTGTCATGTACAACCTGAGAAATGAAAAGTTCTGCTCCATTAGTATAAAAATTACATTAAATTTATTAATTAAATTTAAAAATAAGATATCCCAGACTTTGCTTCCACTGATGCTAACCAGGATCTGCTTAGACAGAGTCAAGTGTACACTAGTCAGGACCAATACCTATGTCCTAATGTAGAATATAAATCAATAAAAGATTAGTACTAAGGGAAAGATACCAATGAAGTGCATATTTTAGTCATTTAAATTAGAGAAAAGAACCAATGTTAATAAAATCATTTAGTAGGACATACCCTTCTCATTCAATCATAAAACAAGCAAACTAAAATAAGAGGAAGGGGCAGCAACAAAACAAACATGAGTGTATATGAGAAAGAGAATGGAGAATAAGAAGGTTGATGCTCCTGAGTACCAAACAGGAAATAGGAATCATGTAACCAAGAGCAGGCACTGATCCTGCAAAGGACTAGGCAAAAAATAGGGTCAGTGTGTAGTTTTACAAATAGGAGGAGCTGAAAGGGAGAAAACTTTTCTTGGTCTAGGGATTTGTTTGAGTGTCTGGAAAGTTTCTCTAATTTCGTGCAAATTCAAATAATTAAAAACTAATCGCTAGTGCATTGCACTGCACTGCGCTAGACACGTTCATAGGGAACTGTTAAATGCACGTGTTGAGTCCAGAATGAGAATGGCAGTCACAATCAGACTCTTGTGCTGTTCAAACTAAGTACCCTGGTGAAAACAGGTAGCGAAAAGACACTGGCTTTGGTCCTTACTTGCTGGGAGCCATTAGCCAAGTAGGTATGACAATTTCCTTGCCAGCGTACCCCATGTTGCAGTGACATTGAATGTAGGTGACCTTGCTCAAGGACCAAGGCGGATTAGGGTGTTCCCGGTTTAAGATAATCGTGTTTAGGGCGTTCCCAGTTTAGGTTCCAGGTTTAAGGTTTAAGATTATTCCTGCTGGGAATAGGGCATATCCTGCTGCCTGAGTTCCCCTTGAGTTCTCACGGGATTCAGAGTATATTTTGGGAGACAGAAGCCCAGTGGAGGTGGATTTGGGCAGAGAACGTGGATTTCCCCAGAACGTGATTGTAGACGGCTGGTGTGAGTTCGGGAATAAAGAGTTGCTGTTTGAATCTACAAGCTGTGTGGTGGCTCGTGATTTTGTGCCCAGCCAGACTGCGGCACTTACTGAAAGTGTACACTTGGATGTCTCTGAGCAGATGCCAGGTAGCATCAAAATGGAGGTGAGACGTGAGATGTCTTGATTTTCAGCAGGTGAACAGTGCAGGTTGCTTAGCAGCAAATCCCATGATGGATTGATTCTCTCCAAGCCCCCTTCACTATGTGCTCAACATCCTTATGAAATCACCCATGATCTGTAGTACATATTTCTGTTTTTGCAGCATGTCAAAGTGAATAAGAGTTTAAATAGAATATCACCCCATCCCTTTTGAATCCTAAGATTCTAGGACTTTTAAAAATTCATTTATTTTGTCTAAAAACCTATAGTTATCTGTGTATGTGTGTGCAAATAGAATTTGTACACTTATATATAAACATTTCTCAGTAATTCGTATACTTCTATGTAAGAAGATGGCATCACTACAAAAGAAATAATGGAGACTGTGTCCAAAATTTTTCAGGTTAGGATATGTATTTTCCATTGAGAGCTGAATTTTAAGTGATGTTTACAAGTAGGACTCATGTACTTTGGAAATTGGTCAGTGTTCATGGAACAATGTGGGTAGTCATAGTTGGAGGAAATATTTCAGAAACTATCAAGAGCTATTAAAGATCTCAATATTATCAGTGAAGTACTTAATGTCTTTATTCTGAACTATATTTCATTCTATGTCTGAAGAACACATTAAAATTTAAAAGTGACTTCTCTCTCACTGCATGCAGATTTACATGTGTGATTATTGCACAGATGTAGTACATTGAACATCATAATGGAGCTGTTTTAAAATTCCATGTAGTTTTACCTATTAGGTAACATTTAGCAAAAATGTTAATTTATATAGTCATAGAAAAGCTATATAAAAAGCAAAAATCATCTTTAATCCTATCTTCCATTAATAATATAGTATTTTTAAATTTGTGATTTATTTCATACACAGTGCCAGTTACATTTTTGATAGAATAATTTGAATTAGTATGAATTTTTTTCTGACTCAACAAATTATAAATAATTTTCATACCACTACCTTAGCTGAAATAGGGAAATAGTTGACACACTTTTCCTGAATAAACCTTAATTATGCATTTTGATTTTACCCAAAAATTCAGACTTGCATTTCTCACCAAAAGGTCATCATCTTGAATATATTTCTGTTTCTCCTTTTATATACAGGATATGATTCCAGTGTAACTGCAGTCAAATCTCCATGAAGACCACCTGATACTTACTATTATTTATTCATTTTTCACTATACGAAAAGGATATTATTTAAGATTATGATTATTATCAGTTAGACAAAGAAGCATTATTCATATTTAATAACAGTAGATATCATGAAATGTTTGTAAAATTGTGGTAAATGCTCTTTTTTCTAGAAAATTTGTTTCTTTTTTATTTACTATTTATATGAGAAAATATAGTATGGCCTACCCATTGAACCTGCCTGAAGTGATGTAATAGTGTTATGATTTCTGATGGCCTTATGGTCCTCTATTCATGCCCCATTGGAGGTAATAAATCCTCTCAAAACAACATTTACAGAAACCACCTGGTAGTGAACAAAAGGCTTGGCTATCAGACCCTAGTAACCCCTTGGAAACAAAAAGTGAGCTGTTCTGTGCTGTGCTGAATTGCTTGGTCGTGTGAATGGATACTGTCATTAACCTATGGCCCACAAAGGTGCAATGACTACATGCCACTTGACATTTTCTCAGAAAAGGAAAAAGAGAAGATAATATACTCACACTAAACCTTTCAACTGGGCTCAGTTTCTATATTCTGAACTGATGTTCCTTCTGCTGTATTTTAAGAATAGATAGATGATAGACATTCTTAAAGGAGTAAATATTTGTAAATTTTGACAAATTCCTGATCTGTACCATCATTGTGATGTTTCCACTTAATATTATATCACAGAGATTCTCTTGTGTCACTCACTAGTTTGTGCCTTTCTAATGTAATCAGATTACACAAACACACACACACACACACACACACATACACAGACAGGGGAGTATTTGAGGTTATTGTTTTAGTAATTATGATTGATTGTTTCTACAGTGAGACAACAAACACAGGAATCTGGGATTTGGTACATATTTATTACACAAGCTGAAACAACATTTATTGTTACAAGCTGTAATAAATCACTTTAGGCAGGGTTAGTGGACAGGTCACCCCTGCAATCTTCAGTATAAATAGTAAATAAAGAGGAAGCAGCATTTCTGCACAAACATGAATTATCAAAATAGTTTTAGGGGTAACACAACTACTACCTCTACCACTACCCATGATACTCAGTATATCCTCTTCTCTTTCATTTTAGGAACAAGAGAGTGAAGAACAAAGGGGACACACAATTTGTCTAGGTCACAAAACTAGTCAGTAATAAATCTAAGGTTTAGAACCAAGTACCTTACTCCAGAAAACTTCATTTATAATTCTAGTTACAGTGCTTTGCAAATGGCTCTCTAAAATTCTAACACAAAGATGTGCCCTAACTCATTTCAATGGATAGTTATATGTGTTTCCAAATTAAGCTTTTGGGAATAGCTGGATGATTAATTTATTGTATATAATATTTCTTTTCTTTAAAAAAATCTAAACTTAGGTAGATTTTCCAGCATAATAATCTTTATCTCCACTATATTTTTTGTATTTTATTTCCAATGTGGTTTATTTTAAAATGGTAAGTACTTAGCATGCTCATTATTATTTTTGATGTAATACATGCAAGTCATTTACTTTATGGAATTGCTAAAAATAACATAAATTTAAGACTGAGTGATTTAAATGGGAAAAGTATTCTCTTGCAAAATCACAAAGTGTGGAGGCAAAATATTTCACAAAGAATATCCAAGAGAGGAGCTGGAAATGCAACAAGTAGAAAATTAATGTACTTTAATTTATGTTCTTATATTTTTGAATAAACAATAATCTTGAGTAAATTCATGTCTTCATATTAATAAAATGCCTTTGGCATTATTTCTCTTTTTTCTGTTTTTTATTAAATTATTTATTCTAATTTATTATGCATGATGACAGAATACAAATAATTTCATATTACACATGTAGAGCACAATTTTTCAAGTCACTGGTTGAACACAAAGTATTTTCATATCATCAGTGTTTTCATACATGTACTTAGGATAATGATGTCTAGCACATACTTTCATTCCTACCCCTTTGACCCTTCCTTGCCCTCCCTCCCCTTTGCCCTATCTAAAGTTCCTCTATTTCCTCTGTACTCCCCACAAACACCATTATGAGTGAGCATCCTCATATCAAAGAAAACATTCAGACTTTGGTTTTTTGGCATTGACTTACTACACTTAGCACTGTATTCTCCAACTCCATCCATTTTCCTACAAATGCCATACTTTTATTCTCTTTTAATGCTGAGTAATGTTCTATTTTTGTATATATAGCATAATTTTCCTATCATTCATCTACTAAAGGGCATAAAGGTTGGTTCCACAATTTAGCTATTGTGAATTGTGCTGCTAGAAATATTGATATGGCTGTGTTCCTGTAGTATGCTGTTTTTAAGTCCTTTGGGTATAGACCAAGAAGTGGAGTAGCTGGATCAAATGCTGCTTCCATTCCAGGTTTTCCAAGGAATCTTCGTACTGATTTCCAGATTGGCTGCACTAATTTGCAGTCCCACCAGCAATGTATGCCTTTTTCCCCACACCTTCACCAACACTCATTGCTGTTTTTATTCTTAATAGCAGCCATTCTGACTGAAGTGAGATGAAATCTTAGAGTAGTTTTGATTTGCATTTCTCTAATTGCTAGAAATGTTGAACATATCTTCATATGTTTGTTGATTGCATATAATCTTCTGAGAAGTGTCTGTTCAGTTCCTTGGCCCATTTATGTATAAATTGGACTATTTGGTTTTTTTGGTGTTAAAGTTTTTGAGTGTTTTATATTTTTTTATATAATTTAGAGATTGTGCTCTATCTGATATGTTTGTGGTAAAGATTTTCTCCCATTCTATAGGCTCTCTATTCACCTCACTGATTGTTTCTTCTGCTGAAAAGAAGTTTTTTTTATTTTGAATCTATCCAATATATTGATTCTTTATTTTAATTCTTGTGCTATAGAAGCCTTATTATGGAAGTTGGGGCCTAATCCAAAATGATGGAGATTTGGGCCTACTTTTTATTCTAGTAGATGTAGTACCTCTGTTTTAATTCCTAGGTCCTTTAAGTTGAGTTTTGTACATGGTGAGAGATAGGGGTTTAATTTCATTTTGGATTTACAGTTTTTCCAGTGCTATTTGTTTAAAGGGCTATCTTTTCTCCAATATATGTTTTTGGCACCTTTGTCTAATATAAGATGATTTTAATTATGCAGGTTAGTCTGTGCCATTGGTCTACAGGGCTATTTTGGTGCCAATCCCATGGTATTTTTTGTTACTATTGCTCTGTAGTATAGTTTAAGGTCTAGAAAAGTAATGTTACCAGCTTCACACTTCTTGCTAAGGATTGCTTTGGCTATTCTGGGTCTCTTTTCCATATGAATTTCTTATTGCTTTTTATATTTTCATTGCATTTCTATTTCTATGAGGAATGTCATTGGGATTTTGACTGAGATTGCATTAAATCTGTAGCGCTTTTGGTAGTATAGTTATTTTGACAATATTTATTTGCCTATCCAAGAACAAGGTAGATCTTACCACCTTCTAACATCTTATTTAATTTTTTTTTCTTTAACATGCTGTATTGTAGAGGTCTTTCACCTCTTTCATTAAATTTATTTCCACATATTTTATTTTTTGAGGCTATTGTAAATTAGGTGGTTTTCCTAGTTTCTCTTTCTGAGGATTTGTCACTGATGTACAGAAATGCCTTTGATTTATGGGTGTTGATTTTATATATAGCTACATTGCTGAATTCATTTATTACTTCTAGAAGATTTCAGGTGGAATGTTTTGTGTCTTCTATGTATAGAATCATATTGTCTGCAAATAGTGATAATTTGAGTTCTTTTTTTCCTATCCATACGGCTTAAATTTCTTCTGTCTGCCTGATTACTCTGGCTACAGTTTGAAGAACCATGTTATATAGGATTGGTGAAATAGGGTATCCCTGTCTTGTTCCAGTTTTCAGAGGGAATGCTTTCAATTTTTCTCCATTTAGAATGATGTTGACCCAGGGCTTAGCATAGATACCCTTTACAATACTTGTTTGACGCATATATATTTATAAGTGTTGTGTCTTGTTGATGTATGGTATTCCAAGTTTTCCTAGCACTTTGAACATTAGGGGTGTTGTATTTGTCAAATGCTTTCTCTGCATCTATTGAGATTATCATATAATTTTTATCTGTGGATCTATTAATGTAGTGAATTTCGTTTATTGATTTCCATATATTGAACCAACCATACATCCCTGGGATGAACCCTGCATGATCATGGTGCATTATAGAATTTTAAAGGCTGCAAGAGAGAGAAATCAGATTACTTATAAGGGAAGACCAATTTGGATCTCAGCAGAATTTTCAGTCCAGACCCTCAAAGCCAGGAGATCATAGAAAAACATATACCATGTTCTAAAAGAAAATGGATGCCAACTAAGAATCTTATATACAGCAAAATTAAGCTTCAAATTTGATGATAAAATACAAATGTTCCATGATAACCAAAAGCTAAAAGAATTTAATAAAACAACAATGAAAATTTTCAAAGGGAAGAACTACAATAAAGGAAAAGCCAACGGAAGGAGAAAGCAAGTCAAGCTAAACACCAAAAAAAAAAAAAAACAAAAATGGCTAGTAATACAAATCATGTCCCAATAAAAACCCTGTTAATGGCCTAAACTCACCAATCAAAAGACATAGATGGGCAGATTGAATTAAAAAAAAAAAGACCCAACAATATGCTGCTTTCAAAAGACTCATCTCATAGGAAAAGATGCCCAGAGACTGAAGGCAAAAGTTTGGGATAAAATATACCATTTACATGGTACACATAAACAAGCAGGAGTTTCCATCCTCATATCAAGTAAAGTAGATTTAAAGCCAAAGTTAATCAAAAGAGATATAGATGGAAATTTCATATTGCTTAAGGGAACCATACATCAACAAGACATAATAGTTATAAATATATATGCGCCAAACATTGGAGCATCTATTTCCATCAAACAAACTCTTCTCAAGTTCAAGAGTCAAATAGACTACAACACAATAATTCTGGGTGACTTTAACACACCTCTTTCACCACTGGATAGATTTTTTTACAAACAAGAGCCAAACAAAGAAACTATAGAAGCTAAGATGCAATCAATAACTTAGACTTAACTGACAGATATAGAGTATAATATCCATCAACAAGCAAATACACTTTCTTCTCAGCAGCACATGGATCCTTCTCTAAAGTAGATTGTATATTATTCCACAAAGCATCTCTTAGTAAATACAAAAATGTAGAGCTACTTCCCTGCATTCTATCAGAGCACAATGGAATAAAATTAGAAATCAATGATAAAATAAAAGTAAAAGCTACTCCAATACCTGGAGACTAAATAATATGTTATTGAATGAAAAGGGGGTTGCAAAAGACATCAGGGAGAAGATTAAAACATTCTAGAAGGTAAATGAGAGCACTGATACAACATATCAAAATATCTGGGACACTATGAAGGCAGTTCTAATAGGAAAGTTCATTGCTTGGAATTCATTCCTTCAAAGAAGAAAAAGTCAACAAATAAATGACCTAACATTATATCTCATAGCCCTAGAAAAAAAAGAACAAATCAACCCCAACATAGTAGAAGACAGAAAATAATTAAAATCAGAGCTGAAATCGATGAAATTGAAACAAAAGAAACAATTGAAAAAATTGACAAAACAAAAAGTTGGTTCTTTGAAAAATAAATAAAATCGATATACCATTACCCATATTAACGAACAGAAGGAGAGAGAAAACTCAATAATAACATCCATGATGAAAAAGGAAATATTACAATGGACACTACAGAAATACCAAAGATAATTATAAATTATTTTGAAAAATAGTACTCCTATAAAATAGAAAATATCAAAGGCATTGACAAATTTCTAGAGGCATATGGTATGCACAAACTAAATCAGGATGATATATACAATTTAAATAGATCAATTTCAAGCAATAAAATAGAGGATGCCGTCAGAAGCCTACCAACCAAGAAAAGCCCAGGAATGGATTGATACACAGCTGAGTTCTACGAGACCTTTAAAGAAGAACTAACACCAATACTTCTCAAACGATTTCTTGAAATAAAAAAAGAGGGAACACTTCCAAACATATCTTATGGGCCAATATCATCCTGATTCCAAAACCAGACAAAGACACATCAAGGAAAAAAAACTTCAGACCAATATCTCTAATGAAATAGATGCAAAAATTCTCAGTAAAATTCTGGCAAATCAAATACAAAAACATATCAAAAAGGCATTGTTTCTTGATTTATTAAATAAGACTTTATTTAGAAAGAAGTTTTAAACAGTGATTTCATTATATTTGTTTTATTCTTATTCAAAAGATAAAAGGGCATTAAAATGTCTAGACATTGAGGGTAGATATGCATAACTGTAACCTCAGAGATTCTAACAGCAATTAAACATTTTTCTCTCTTTATACACACACAAACATACAAAGCTAGGGATCGTTTGTGAGGTCTATGCTATTCTTTCCTAGTATCCCTTTGCATATTTCTTATTATTCACATATTCACTCATTTTGTACCTATTTCTTTTTTCTGTCTCCTGGGATACTAAATATCAAACTTCTCTTTATTACTAAGTTTTTTTTTTTTTAATTGTCATTTCTTCAATGTCTGCCTTTTGTGTTTGTTTGTGATTTCATCATGTTAATGCATAAGGGTTTCTTTTAATTCTATTAGAACACATAGAATATAAACCAATAATTAACCCTCATGGCAATGTCATGCACCACAGTCAAGTTTCAGAAAGTTTCAGTGCTATTCTCTCTTGTATAGGAACAGGAGGAAGTGCAGGTTACCATCATTGTTCCATTAGTTTTCAAGATAAAATCCCCTTTTCTTGAAAATGGAAGAACCTGGAGAATTGTGTAAGGCAGTCTAAATACTAACGGCAAGAAAAATTGCAGAACTGATGTCATTTGTGCTCTGTGCTCAGGTCAGAAGCCAATGTTTGGAAAGAAATAAGTAATGGGAAAAGGTTCCACCACTCCCCATAGCACCACATGGGGTAGCAAGCCTTTAGCTCCTTTCGAGATCATTCAGCATCCAAATTCCAGTGGCATGTCATTGGTCAAGGTGACTTATTTTCCCCCCATGGACATGAAGAGGATTTTAGCAAATACTAATTCTTAAAACCCCAGAGACAAATTGCAAAACTAACTAATAAGAGATTTTTGTCCTAAGTCCCTGTACTTTTATGATAGTTCCACACATGATTGTGACACTCAGTAAAGATTAAGAAGCACTAATTTAGGACAGTGCATTCAGTTCCATGCTTCCTGCCTCTGAGCGCCCCGTTGTGCTTGCTACTGACTGATTTGCTCTGGAGCATTGGAACATGATCCACAATACTGACTAATGAGAGAGAGGTGAAGTTAGCTAACCTCTGAGAAATGTTTACTTTCTTATCAAAATTAATGAAGTTGAACTCTCATTGTGACCATTAAGGTTAGGAAGTATGAGGATTAACCCAAAATACTAAAGAGTGCTAGCAAGGTAGAAAAAATCCTGGTTTTTATTTGACCTACTAAATTGGTCAATCAAGTAGTCAAGAATCTTTCTTAATATAAGTAATGGATTCATCAAGATATTTCACATTAGGATTTTGGTTATTTTCAGTTAAGGCTTTTTTTCTAATAAACAAAATTCCTGTGTCAATGACTATGAATATTGAAGATACCAAGAAGTAGAAATGACAGGGTAAATTAATATTGAAGTTTTTATATCAGTATGGTTTGAATATTTCATATTTCACAAATTTTACTTGTCACTATAAGTCAACAATCATCTTCTAATCACATCTCACATGAATTTCCCATACAAACTTGAACTTTGGAAAGCTTACGTGGATGTGTTTCTAGCTAGTTAAAGAAGGCACTGTGTTCTGAATAAACATAATAAATTTGTTCTTGTTCATATTATCTTTAGTTCTGAAAACTTAGAGGGTCATCATTCCCCTGCACTTACTTTAACATGATTCCAATTTACTTGGAAATTAATAGAAACAACCTCCAAAATCGTGTAGTCATATTTTTCCTAGGTGAGAAAATAATGTGTCATGACTGCATACTTGTGTTTAAAGAGATGTAAACACTACAGAAATGGCATTATATCTGCTCAGTAGAACTGACTTGAGTGATGACAATAAAACGGGGAAATAAAACTTTAAAAAATATCTTTGCAAATTGTATTAAGCTGATATGTTCCCATGACTGCTTCATTGATCACATACCATTATTCTCTCATCCATCAAGTGACAAGGCATAGTCACCAACTACACAATCCACCAACACAGATTTTTTTCCTATTTTTAAAAAGTTTCTGAGAATTGTTGCATGCCAAGAATGGATCAGATTAAAATGCACAAAGAGCTTCCTTATGGTAATTGTGAGTAAGATGCAAGTCTAGAACACAGAAAAGGAATAGTAATAACACCATGCTGTGGATCTCCAGCTCATGTTGAATGCCGCTTTCCTCCTGCAGTCACATCTCCATGTAGATGTTGTCAGGGGCAACAGCATTAGGTTATTAATGTCCATGGAGAAATCTGAGATAGCAAAGGCACTGGATTAAATTTTCACCACCTTTCTCTGTAACACAGTTGAAGAGTGAAAATCTACTATTAACCAGAGAAGTGAAAATTAGAGTGAATACATATATTCACTTTCATGTACATATCTATATGTATATACATAGATGTATGTGTGCATGTATGTGCATGTATATACGTTATTTCAATATATAGCTGAACACATTTGTATACATATATGCTAGTATATAGATTTGCATATACTGATAAAAAACATATTAAATTACTATTACCCTGTTTTAGCAGCATTCAATTTAATTATTTTTTAATTTACACAACTGAATTTAATTCTCTACATATAGAATATTAAAACCTCTTTGTCCTAGTCCAAATATTGGATAACAGGGTTGGCTGATTTTAACCAGAATGTTACATAATGAAAATAATCTAGCTTCCTAGAAAAGTTGCAGATAATCTGGTATAAGCATTATGATCTTTATGTAATGTTAAGAAATAATACTGTGAATACTGTATCATATTTTGACATGGTCCTTTTGAAGATACTATTATTTTTTGAAGTATCATGTCCCTATATGAAAATTTTATTCAGATTTTATTACTCAGTGAAAAACTGTCTTTCCCTGATGGTGTGGTAAGCATCTTTTATAGGATAATTAGACTCCTGAAGCTCACTGTGTTTATGTACTTGTCTTGTCTGTCAACAAGCCCAGCACAGAGATCCGTAGTCATTTCAAGTTTTCCCTCAGGTTACATCCTCTGGAATATCTTGTTGCTGCATTATCTTGTTGCTGCATTCCTTTTCTTCCCAACTTTAGTGAGGTATAGTTGAAAATTAAGAATTATATATAAGTTGTGCACATTAATGATTTTATGTGCATATACATTCGCAATATTCACCAGAAAAATGTAGATGAACATATCCCCCACTTCATACAGTTCTGTGTGTTTGATGGAAACACATGAGTACCTAGCAAATTTTAAATTTAAAATATACAGTAGAATTAACTACAGTAAAATTGTTGTATATTATATATCCAGAGCTTATTTATCTTGTACCCTTGATAAACATGTCTCCATCTCTACCCCCATACCACAGTAACAAATACTCTACTCTCTGATTCTGAGTCTGAATTTTATAGATTCAACATATAATGAGATCATGAACTATGTCTCTTTCTAAATCTGGCTTATTTTCCTCAGTGCACTGTCTTCTAGATGCATCAATGATGCCACAAAGAGCAGGATCTCCTACTTTTTAAGCTGAATAATACTCTGTCATGTGTGTATATGTGTGTGTGTGTGTTTGTGCGTAACAATATTTTTATCTATTCATCAATTGATAGACATGTTTTTTTATATCTTCACTAACATGAGCAAAAAGCAACATGGGCATGCACTAGCACCTAAGAGTGTTTATTCGATTTTTTTCACTCATAGCCAGAGAAGGAGTTTGTGGGTTGTATGTTTCTCTATTCTAATTTGGGAGAAAACTCCAGACTGTTTTTTAGTAGCAACACTGTTTTAACCACCAATAGGAACACATACAGTGTTAAGGAAGTCCCTTTTCTCCACACCCTCATTAACATTTATTGTCCTTATTGTTTTTTATAAAAAACATTCCAACACTTGGGAGGTGATAACTAATTTAGTTTGGTTTTGCATTTTCCTTATGATTACTAAAGTCGAACACCTTTTCAAACATCTATTTCCCATACTTACATCGTCTTCTTTTTAAAATTTTCTATCTAAATTTTATTTCTACATATTTTTCATACATTTTAACAATTTTAAGTTTTTACATGTTGGTGCTGTATAATTTGATCCACACACTTCAGTAGTTGTTATTGGTCTTTTTAATGTATTATGCCCCCTATACATTACATTTCCATTTCCCCTTTTATTATATTTATGAGTTCCCCTTTTTATTAAATAATCTCCTAGACTTGTTTTATTTGTGCTTACCTTATACACTTTTAACCATCTGTTCCTTTTTTAAAATATTAGGTTCCCTGCCCATTTTAAAATATTTTTATGATGTTATTATTTGTTTCTTTGCTATTGAATTGTATGTGTTCCTTATATAATTATAATATTTATAAAATAAATAACTTAAAAATATATTCATCAAATCCATAGGCTAACTATGGATTACTTTTTTCCCTGATTTTATTTTTCCCAAATGTTTTACAGTTTCAGATCTTACATGTATATTTTTAATCCATGTTTTAAAATTTTATAGTTGCTGGGAGTAAATACAATTTCATTCTTTGAAATACGAATGAAATACAACATCATTTATGGAAGAGTCCTTTTTTTCCTCATGAATCTTCCAGATGACTTCTACCAAAACTGGTTGATCTTTAAAGCTCTGATTTATTTCTGGGCTGTATTTTCTGTTCCATTCTACGCATGTGTTTTTATGCCGGTTACATACTGTTTTCACTCAGTTTTCAACCGTCGGTTATGTTGTTACATATGGATTTTTCATGTTTGATATTTATTTTGTTGTTATAAATCAATATTTGACTTATATATAAGTTCTGTAATATTGTGTGCTTATATAGAAATTATTGGTATATCTCTCTGATGAATTTATCATCAGATTAAATCAGCAAAGTAGTCGTGACTTCTTTGTCTCTAGAGACAATATTAGAGTCAAAATACTTTTTGCTTATTATAATTATAAACACTCCTGCTCCCATTTGATTACCAGAACATAAAATGTTCTGTCTCTTCACTTTGAACCTGTGTAAGTTTTTAAATCTAAAGTATATTTTTTGTAGGCTTCACATTGCTGGATCTTCTTTAAAAATTAATTCAGCCCCTCTGTAACTTTTAATTTATGAGCTTCATTCCTGTATATTTAAATTCATTATAACTATTGATGAGTGGTTAATTTTATTGCCATTTTGTCAGTTTTTTTTTTTTCCCCTACATTTTGCTGTTGTTTTTTTTTTTTTTTCCTCCACTGCTGGGACTGAACCCAGGGGTGTTCTACCTCTGAGCTTCACTCTCAACTCTTAACTTTTTTCTTTTGAGAGAGTGTCTTGCTGAGTTGCCCATGCTGGCCTAAAACTTGCTGGCCTAGAACTTGCTTGCACATGCTGACCTAGAATCCTGCTCTCTTAGCTGCCCAAAAGTCTAGGATTACAGCCATGAGACACCACACAGGATTACAGTTGATTTCGTTTACTCTTCTTGGTGTCTTCCTCTGTCATCTAATGATTTTCATACACATTTGATAGGATTATTTTCTATTTGTTTTGTGTATCAGTTAAAGTTTTTGTTTGTTGTTTGTGGAAGTTTGGCATGAAACCTTTCTATTTTGAATGAAAATAATTTAATTTCAATCATATTAAAAACATTTTGTTTTAATGCCTCCCACACTTAGTTTGTGATATCAGAATGCTTTTTATTTTTTTTTGTAACTGTAGATGGATAGCATGCCCTTATTTTATTTGTTTCATTTTTATGTGATGCTAAGGACCGAACCCAGTGGCTCAGACATGTTAGGCAAGTGCTCTGCCACTGAGCTACAGCCCCAGCTCTCAGAATGCTTTTGTAAAGAGCTGATTTTTAACCTTTATATTACTGTAAAAAACAAATGTTTTACCACCTTTGCAGCATTTTAATAATCTGTGTATGTCTATTTGCTGACCTTTGCCAAAGAGCTTATTCTTTCATCTTGCTCTTTAGTTTAATGTTTGTTTTTTTTCATTTTGATTTGAAGTACTGTCTTAAGCATTTCTTGTAAGATTGGTCTAGTGATGACAAACATCCTATTTTTGTTTGTCTTAAAAATGTTTTATATCTTTTTTTTCAAGATTTAAATATTTCATTTATTTGTGTTTTCTTCAATTTGTTATTGTCTTGCAGTTTTCAGTGTACAATACTTGGTTAAATTTATTCCTCAGTTGTTTTCTTTTTTCCCCCCAGGCTGTTTTCATTTGTTTTTATTTGATCTAACTAGTAATACTTGACAGTATGACATGTATACACTTTGATATATTGTACATAAATGGAATATAATTTCTCATTTTTCTGATTGTACATGTTGCAGAATCACATCAGTCATGCAGTCATATATGTACATAAGGTAATAATGTCTGTTTCATTCTACTATCTTTCCTACCCCCCATATTTCCTCCCCTCCCTTCACTCCCCTCTTTCTAATCTAAAGTAGCTCTATTTTTCCGTAGCTTCCCCCACTCCTAATTGTGAATTAGCATCCACATATCAGAAAAAACATTTGGCCTTTGGTTTTTGGGGATTGAATTATTTTGCTTAACATGATAATGTCCAGCTCCATCCATTTACTAGCAAATGCCATCATTTCATTCTTCTATAGTGCTGAGTAATATTCTATTGTGTATATATTACATATTTTCTTTATCCATTCATCCGTTGAAGGCTACCTAGGTTGGTTCCATAGTTTAGCTATTGTGAGTTGAGCTGCTATAAACATTGTTGTGGCTGTGTCACTATAATATGCTGATTTTAAGTGCTTAGGATATAAACAGAGAGGTGAAATAGCTGGGTCAAATGTTGGTTCCAGTCCAGGTTTTATGAAAACTATACCTTCATTTTTAAGGGACAATTTTGAATTATTTACCAAGTAGTTTATAACTCTACATGTTTCTGTGTTGTTGATGATGATGATGATGATGATGATAATGATTTTGTTACCTTGCATTGCTGTCTCTGCATTTGGGGGAGTACTTTTCTGAAACTATAGACTGGTTTTAGTGGAGAGAACTTCAACTACTTTGGATATGAGGGAATTGGTTGGGTGAGATGCAATGGTTCTAGTTTTGGGGGTGGTACAGTTTTATAATGTCCACACAGCAACAGGGTAGGGGATCCTCAGTGGCCAGTACTCTGGGTGCTCCTGGCAGGTGGTCTGGCTCTCAGGGCCTCCTTTGGAGATAACTCCTGAGATCTTCATGTTCTCTTCATGTTTGTGGAAGTCGCAGCCAGCGATACATTTTTGTGCTTGGACTAGCATGTGGGCATGCTTGCAATGGCAGAGGCACAAGTGTCCAATGAATCAGCACCTGAGGGGGTCTGCTAAGATAGCCATTGAAGTATAAGCATGTATGCAGCAAGCACAACTCTTGTGTCTGTGTCCCAAGTGAGACTACTGTGGCGTTGGTGCGGGTACATTCATAGATGCATGGTGTGCCTGCTAAGCAGTAGATCAGGTTTCTAAGGTGTGAGGGCTTGCCACATAGAGCCAGAGTTTGGACCATATTGGACCATGCAAAGTGCCTAGGGCCTGGGTGTGTGGAGGGTTTTGAGAGGAAGGGGTTGAGCTCATTGTGGCACAAAGTGCCCTTAACTGTGACATCTGTGGTAGTTGCTAAGGGCCTTAGCAGTGAAAGCTGCTGAGGTCTTTTGTAAAACAGGTCAATTCTGCATGCAAGGGCATCTACCATGTGGCTGATCCTGAAAGCCTCAAGTCATCCTCTTCCTACCCATCTGCAGATATTTCAGAGTTGTTAGTCCTCCTAGAACTGCAAGGTGTGAAACCCAATGACATTCTTTAGACAGTTCCTGAACATCTAGGAAAGCCATGCAACCTGCTCACATTTTATCCCCCAAAGACCTGGCAGTTTGGTCAGTGTGTCCCCTTGACGCTGGGCTGTGACAATAGGTAGGGAAGAGGTCTGCAAAATGAAACTCTTCTTCCCATCCTTTCTCTGGGGTTATTTTATTTTTCTCCATTATCTTCATCTTCCTAACTGGACTTTAGAGCTTTCCTGGAGTTACTTATATCTGTCAATAGCTAAGTGTTGATTTTTCGTGATGAATGAAGATTGGGATATGCTACTCTACTATCTTACTGCTGTCCCTTCTAGGTCCACTGTTTTTAAAGGTGTTTTTTTACTTATTTTTTTCTGTGATTTTATTTTATTATAGTTTTGCTATAAACTTTTTCAAATGGCTTAACTGTATTGTCTATCATCACTTTATCTTAATTTTAAAAAAAACACATTGTTTTGGCAGGGCATGGCACATACCTCTACTAGTCTCAGTAACTAGGGAGGCTGAGGCAGGAGGATTGCAAGTTCAAAGTGAACTTCAGCAACTTAATGAGTCCCTGTCTCAAAACAAAAAAGTAAAGGGCTGGGGATCTGGGTCACTGTTTAAGCACCCTGGTACCAAAAATCAAATCCCTGGCACCAAAAGCAAAACTAAAGAAAAAAAATACAAATAAACAATAAACATTGTTTTGCTACAGTGTTTATCATTTGAATATTTATGGTATTTACATTGTCTAGGTTTGATTGTAATTCAAAACATATAGGCCAATTCCCCATGCAGGGGCATCTAGGATTCTACCAAAGGAAACATAATTTGCTCTCATCTGAAGGAGAAACTCCATTTTCTTTTCATTTTTTTCCTCTCTTTAACTTTTTTCTTCCTTTGCCTTTCCTTCTTCCCTTTCTTTCCTTTAATTTTTTCCTGACTTCCTTCTTTCTCTTGACCTCTTTCTGCTTTCATGTTCAGTTTTATTTATTTATTTATTTATTTTTAATTCTCTTCTCCCTTTTGTAAAGTGATATTTATTGAATCAACAATTACAGGATGTGTCATCTCTACTCCAGGTCATGAAACAGGAGCCAAGAACAGCATAGAACCAGACACAAAAGGTGCTATCCACAGGACATTTTCTGTTTCAACAGTGAGTATTTTTGTTTGGTTTGGTTTGGTTTTGGTTTTGTATTTTTAAAATGATTGTGAACACTTAGATAAAGAAGCCAAGACCAACTTTGCAATAAAAGCATTTTCCATGAACACATCTAAGTTACAACAGCAGCCAGGTGTTTCCAGGCTTGTTGGGTTTGTTTTGCTTTCCCAGGAATCTTTACATTCTTTCCTTTTACCCCCTTCAAAGCCAAGGCAATAAAATGTTTGAATACAGTAAAGTCTTGGTAAATAACAAAAATCACATGTTTAATGCTGAATTTATAATTTACACTTCTGAAAAATCCCTAAAGCCAGGGATGATGTACTTTGTCGAACATTAATGTCTCCATGGGCAGATTTACCACCATTTTGTGGTTATTTGTGAGCTGTTAGCTGCTGCTTTCTCTCTTTCTCCTTTTGTCTATGTTACTTACTTTCTATCAGGAAGCATTCTTTTTAAAATTGTTCCTTCAAAATTTCATTCAGCCTTTGACAGCTTTTCTCTAATTTTTAGATTTCATTTTAATGGTGATGATACATTTTCCAATATGTTACAGAGGATATTCAATTTAGTGTCATTTGACAACTTAAAAGTAAGTGGCCTGTTGCATTCTACAAATGTTTTCATTCACAAAATGACTCAGCTATTTTTATTTTCTCTCCCC
>NW_025999963.1:262109-344140 GCF_001458135.2 Marmota marmota marmota | reverse complement strand
CCTCTCCTTTTTTCTTGTTCTCTTCAGCCTTTGGCACATTGTTCTGTGTTTTATTGAGCACTTTTGCCCTCTGAAGTTTAGGAAAACTAATAAACATATCTGAATATACATTTTTACCTTACATATAATGGATAAAAAACAGTCTTCTTTTTATGATACTTCCTTCCTTTTTTTCTGAGTAAGCAAGAAATACAAACTAACAGAAATGCTGATGTAACTTAGTATTCAACATAAAGATTTAAATACATTATAACTCTCTCATGTCAAGTCTATGCCATAGGTAATGCTGTAATAAATATTATACTGATGAGGCAACCGAGGCAGCATTAATATTAAGGATAAGGGAATGTAGTTGGAAGATGGGAGAAAAAGGAATTTGATTCTAGCAGGATTCAGCTTCATTGATAAGTTTGATTCAGCTTCAAGTGATGAGCCCTTTCTAAGATGCGATGATATTTGCTTTTCTTTTTCTTTCCTTTTGTTATTAGAGCATTTACAGTTATACATAAAAGTTGGGTTCATTTGGAGAAGTCATACATGCATGGAATTCTATTTTATTTCATTTCATTTTGGTGCAGTTCCCCTTCCTTTCCCTCCTCACCTCTATTAATCTCCTTCCTTTACTGAGGGTGGATTTCCCTGTGGTATATTTGCATATGCATATAATGTGATTTTGTTACATACATTCTGCATTCCCTACTCTTTCCTGTCCCTTCCCTCTCCTTCTTTATCTTCTTCTACTCCTGATCTTCCTTATATCTTTATGATATCCACACCCTCTCCGATTTTCCCCTCATTTTGCTATGGTTTCTACATGTGAGACAGTATTCGACCCCTGATTTTCTGAGTTTGGCTTATTTAACTTAGCATGATGTTGTCCATTTCTATCCATTTACTGGCAAATAACATGATTTCATTCTTCTTTATGGCTGAGCAGTACTTCATTGTGTATACATACCACATTTTCTTAATCTATTTACCTCTTGATTGGCATCTAGGTTGATTCTGTAATTTGACTATTGTGAATTATGCTGATATAAATATTGAAGTGGCCCTGTCACTATGCTATACAGATATTAGCTGCTTTTAATATCTTTAAATAAAAACAAATGCCATTTATGTGTTGGGCACTGTGATTACTCCAATTTTACAGATGCCGTCACTGATGCTTACTGGAATTAACCTCTTTTATGCATGATAAAAGAATCTGAGATTCAAATAGAAGTTACCCAACTCTCTAGGACATATGCTTATCTTTCAGTGTATTGTCACACAAAGCACAACTCACAAGTAGATTAAACTAGCATTTTGAAAATTTCATGTTACAAAATATTTAATAAAAGGAAAATACGTGTACTTACTGCATGCATAGAAATGCTGGGTGTTCCAATTGCTTTGTATGGCTGAGACATGGGAAACTATGTAAACATAACTGTAGATAGACACTTTTCTGATTAGGTATTCCCTTGAAACTCTGTAAAAAAATTTCCATCAGTTCTCTTTTTTAAAATGTTGATCACTTTTACCTTGAGAAAGACTTGACAAGATTAAAATAGATATATGGCTCCATGGAGGAAGTTTCTATAGTAACAGAAAATATATAAAAGACAGAAGCATAAAAAATGGAATATTCTATCCACACTAGAAAATATATTTATTCTATTTATATATATAATACCATGGTGGATTCAATGTTAATCCCCAATTTCAACATTTTTGAGCTAATATGTTTTAAAAGTCCATATATTCCTGCTCTTGAGAGATAATTGATATTTGCACATTTTACCGTGAAAGGGAATAAGGGACAGGTGAAAGAAACCTGTGTTGACCTTCATTCAAATTTTCATATGCTTTTCTCGGGAGCTTCTGTCTATCCATCTTTCCACCTCCTGCCATTCCCATACCAAATTCCAAGGGGACCTGAATTCTGCACCATGTCCTTGGACAATCTTCCCCTGGGTCACCTGTGCTCACTCACTGCACTTCTGACCAGGTGTCAAGCCTGACTTACCTCTACAGCTTGCATTTAGCTCAGTTTGATCCAATCTAACATTTTTTCCGTCCCATGCAAAATGTTCTATGGCTTCTGGAGCTTCAAGTTATCATTAAAAAATTCCTATAGTGACCCCAATTTATTTTCTAAATGTTTCTTTAACTTTGCTTTTATTAAAACCTAGTTATGTTCCAAGAAAAATTAGCCCCTTTTAAAAACTTTACTTTGTGTATGAGGTTTTATGTGTGTGTGTGTGTGTGTGTGTGTGTGTGTGAATGTATGTGTGTTTGAGTGTATGAGTTTTCATTCTCCAAACTGGGGTGGCCTAAATTCTTTACATGCCACTGTTATTTCAATATTTTTTTATCTTCAAAAATTCCACTCTTAAAGACCATATATTATGCACACGAAATCTCTTGCTGCAGTACCAATGTATTGAATTCCAGGAATTCTTTGTTTTTGTGAGATATTTGCTTACTTGATTTACTCCCTCAAATTCACCACTACTTCTGTCCACTTGGGTTATTAGCAAGTATTTCTACATTATAGGTTCAACATATTTTCTTTTCTACCTCAACTCCTCCTCCAAGTTGTTTTTCTTTGTATAGCATATCTCAATAAATGTCTTTATCATCACCAAGCCTCGTCAAAATATAAAAACTTTCTTTAATAATGTTTTTGTCTTACATTTTGTATCTACCCATTGGCAAGTCCTATTATAAATAGACATGTAGAAGGATTTAGACCATACCGAGAGAGTTGTATTAAATTCTGAATATAATTAAAATACACTGGAATCTTTTTACCAGTATAATAGATTTGACTGTTGAGTATACCTGTGCTGATAATACATAGAAAACTGACCAAAGTGTAACACTAGAATGATCAGGAAGGCATGGGAGTTTACTTCATTATGAAAGTGAAGTTAACATTGGTAGACACTTGGCTGATTGTAGTAAAGTTGACAAAGAAGGCTACATGTCAACATGCTCATTCCAATATGACCACTCGGGCACTCTTGCTGACTCTAAAACATGAGGAGCTCAATCTTGCTTTAAGGTTCTCCCTTTATCCCTGTGCCTTTGATGACATTCCCCATTTCTTTTGTAAGGCATCAGCTTACTGCAATGCAGTCTCTTCAAAGATCAGCTTAATTCATTTCACTCCTCATTAGTGACAATCTTTTCCATATACTGCTTTTATCAAATAAGGATATGTGTATATCACATCACATGATTATGCACAGATTTACATATATATATATATATATATATATATATATATATATGTACATGAATATATTTTGTCATATATTTAGTTATTTCATTACTTTGATGACTGAATGATTCAAACAGTATAAATTTGGTTGTCTTTTCAATCCAAAATTCTAACAATTACAACAAGGAAACATACATGATACTTTTGCATGATTATTGGCTAGAAAAATAGATTTTTCAAACCCAGGCCTTAGAAAAGAGGAATACATGCAAATATGGGCAACTATTCTTCATTTTATAGGTTAAAAAATTAGGTTCATAAAAAGCTAAAAAATACATATATTTAAGGATATAATCAAATAATTCAAAATCTGAAACAACTTTTAAATTCCAGGCCTATTATTTATACAATATAGTAAATAATGAATTTATATATGTATATACAAATGCATGTGTGAAATTATATAGATAGATAGATAGATAGATAGATAGATAGATAGATAGATAATAGGCTGTGGATTGTGTTGTATCTGATTCATACCTCATTACCCTATTTTTAATGATAGTGTGATGTTAGAAAGACCAAATAGACATTTGAACCCCAGTTCTTTATTCTGCTGTATGACTCAAATCATATTTTTCTTGCAAAGTTTTGGCAGAAATTATGAACTCTGTAATGGAAGTACCTAATAGTGAACGCATACCACAAGAAAAATAAACATTTGAGAATTTTGAGGTGATGCTGGCTGGGTGATGGTGTTTTTATTGATTATTTCTGGTTCTTCTAGGTCAACAACATTCTAGCCTGTAATTTGAAATGATGCTCTCTAATAATGGATCATATCTAAAATTAGATCTGAAATGATGGGTCATATCTCTAAGCAGGGCTTTTGGTAAAATTGCACCTTGAATGAATTACACAATGTACATAAAATGAATTTATATTTTATTCGCAATAAAATGAGTATCTATATATCTTAACAAATCACATCTGCTTCTAAAGCTGCTGAGCACAGTGGCACACACCTATAAACTAAGTTACTTTGGAGGCTGAGGCAAGATGATCACAAGTTTGAGAATAGTCTCAAGAACTTAGACCCTCAACAACTTTGTAAGAGCCTGTCTGAAAAAAAAAATGAGAATGTTGTTCAGTAATAAAAAAAGGATAAAAAAGAAATTAATCAAATTGTATCCATCCTTTTCCTTTTGAATTTCATTATGGGTTTATTAAATTGTAATAATTTATACTATATTTCTGTTATCTGGTATTGATATATTTTTCCTTTTACTAACAAATTACTAGAATTACTCCATTACTGATTTTTCCCACTAATTTCAGATGCAGAGTTAATTGACATTAATCCTATCTTTTTCCTAACTGCAAATACACTTTCTGCAACATATTCATGGCATGTATTTTAGCCTCTACAGCACAAAAAATCTTCTGCACAACTCCAACTGTCAGAATGCAGTCATTTCCCTGTGTGTAGGAGTGTTGCCTGACAGCCTAATGGATAAATGACATATTTAAACAATTTTACTATATTAAAGATTTTTGTCTTAAGTGTTTTGAGGTTACTTTGTTCCCTATAGTAGATGACATATTTTATAAACTTATAGCTGATGTTCCTTGTTTAGCCTGTCAATTTTATTTTCAGAAACTAGAGTACTCAGAAGTCAGTGTTATAAGCACAGCTTTTTATATATTTTATACCTTGGTTCTGGTTTATTGGATTAATATCTTACAGGATTACATCAAAATTTTGTGCCCAACTTGAAAAATTAAAATTAATTATTGATATTGCCTTTCTAATTTAAAATATTATTATGGACAAATGTGCTTTGTGGGGACATCTCATATCTAAGCCATAAAACCTATGTCAATAGTTTTTCATATATTTTCATTATTAATCAAAAAATTTTTGAATAGATGAGTTGTCATGGTTAATTTAATAGATTATAATTTTCTTAATAATACCTAAAACCATTGAATAATTTAAAATCAGTAGCATCCTATATTCAATGTGATATATACATTTCCATATTTAACATAGAGGAAACATACAAATATGTATAGGTGTGATTCATGAGAGAAATCCAACTCCAGAAATTGACATACATTGATCACAGATAATGGAATTGTTTACTTTCTGAATTTACCACCATCATTACTTTAGAAATGATTTAGATAGACCAAGGTCAAAAGTTTGATGTTGTCAAAGTTATTTTTCCATTAGTTGCCCTAGGATGGAGTCCTCCTTTCCGAACAGGAGTTATTCACATTGGA
The DNA here is from genome assembly GCF_001458135.2 of Marmota marmota marmota. Lineage (NCBI taxonomy): Eukaryota > Metazoa > Chordata > Mammalia > Rodentia > Sciuridae > Marmota > Marmota marmota. The sequence continues at coordinate 338,643 of NW_025999963.1, read as the reverse complement.
CTATATCCTGAGGTGGACTGCAGAACCTAGTGTTTTTATAATTAGTAAAATGTTTTCTATTTACTAGAGATGATTGTTAAACAAACACAACTGTAATTCCTGGGGTTAAGAAGAATACAGATAATAAGTAATAGAAAAAAGCACACCAAATCTGCATTATATCAACATTTCAGGAAGTGAAAAGAGAATCAGTGTGTTAAAGAGCTAGCTTCAGTATTCAAAAGTGAAGCAGAAATGTGTAGTACCAGAAAAACCAAAGGACTGAGAGTTCTCAATAACGAATGTCATTCACAGGATGCATTTAACTTGACTTGTCCATAATAAACTTTTAAATTAGACAATGCAAAAGGTGTAGAAGAGAAATGATTGGGTTAGGAAATTCTTAATCCAATCAGTGGATTGACACTCCCCCCCATGGAATTACCTGAGTGGTAACTGAATGCAGGCAGGGTGTGGCTGGAGGAGGAGGACATTGGGGGCATGGCTTTGGGGGTATACATTTTTGTATCAGTGAGTGGAGTCTCTTCTCTCTGCTTTCTGATCATTGTGTGAGCCACTTCCCTGAACCACATGCTTCCAGGAGTGCCTCACCACAAGCCACTAGGAATGAAGTCAGCCATCTATGAACTGAAACCTCTGAAATCATGATTCTCCTACTAAAATTTTCCTTCTCTACAATTGTTCAGGTCAGGTCTTTTAGTCAAAACAGTGAGAACTCTGATTATACCAGTTAATAAATAATATTGAACAGAAACAGAAACACATACCCATATTATGAAGTGAAATATCAACTAGGAAATGATTGACTCATGACCTCTAATGTTAAAGATGAGCTGCTTTTGAGACAGACTCTTGCAAATGTATGGGAAATGCAAGTAAGGCAGAAGAATTTTGGCATATGCTCCTACCGGAATGATATAAAGGTAACTGAAGGGCACAAAGACTGATGAGAAGAGTGATGTAAGTAACATAATGGAATGGAAACTTTGGGCCCTCCTTCCCAAACAAACCAAGTCAACAAGAATCCATGTACAAACTTACTTTGTGTGAAATCCAGAAACAAGTGGAAAGCTTCTTGTACTCTGAGTAGGTAGGAAAACAATATGAACCTGACTCCCAGCACAGTCATATTATCAGAAGGAATTTGCAGGAAGTTTTCCTAGGGACACATGGATCCCTAGGAAAACTTCTCTGGAAAATTGGACAACATATCCAGTGCTTTGTGCCACAGTCCGGCTGCACCAAATAATCGGGGGGTGACGAGCAACTTGTGTACACTGATACAGCAGGAGTGGGAGCCGTTTATTGTAGGACAGGAGGGGTATATATACATTCCACACAGCTTATCTTAATTAACATAAACTAGATACAGCAGTCAACCAATAAGGAATCTCCACATTTAATGGCTTGCTGGCGTTACTTCACAAACCACTCCCTCTGGCATTTTGCCAGGCGCCATCTTGACTTGTTTACAGACCCTAACACTTTGAGTTTGTCCAATAGATATTCAAAGATATCTATTGGACAAACTCAAAGATTCTAGGATTTCTGAATAGGCGTACGGGGGAGGGAGAGTCTTCTCTCCTAAGCCTATCCATAAAGACTGAGAGATTTGACTCTTTTCCTAATGTGAAGACAGCAGTGAAATGAATAAAAGAAAAGCAAGAAACAGGGAAATCTGTTTCAAACAACAGAATAAAATAAACCTCCATAAATGTACCTTAGTGAAATAGAAATATATGAATCATCTGAGAAGACAAAATAACTAACATAAAGATGATCAATGGTTCGAGGAGAACAATAAATTAACTAAGTGTGAATTTCAATACAAAGATGGAAAATGTTTTAAATATACAAAATGGAAATCTTCCAGCTGAAAAATACAATAACTGAACTGAATAATTTACTACAAGTGCTCAACAGCAGCCTAGAGCAGACAGAAGAGACCGCAGACTCAATGATAGGTCACTGAAATTATCTAGTCAAAGGAGCCAAGAGAGGAACAAATGAAAGACATGAGGGAAGCTGCAGGGACTTTTGGGACACGAGGTAGAAATCAGTGCACTCATACGGCAGCCTCAGGAGAAGAAAGAAAGCTGCGAAAAAATGATTTAAACAAAACATGCTACTATCTCACTTGGGAAAAACAAAGAGAGTGTCTAGATCCAGGATTCCAACAGTTCACACATAAGTGAATTCCAAAAACCCTATTATTCAAACTGTCAAATTTAGAGACAAAGAGAATTTTCAAAGCAGCAAAAGAAAAATATACTTAGGACTATCAATAAATTGTTTTCAGCAGAAAGCTTACAGGTCAAAAGGGAGTATAAGGATATATTCAAAATGCTGAAAGAAAAAATCCCCACCAAACCAGAATAATATACAAGCAAAACTATGCTCCAAAAATTAAAGAGAGATGAAGACTTTCCCAGACTAACAAAAACTGAAGGAACTCATCAGCACCAGACCTGTCTATGTGAATGATAAAGGGAGTTCTTTCATTTGAAACAAAATGAAACTGACCAGCATTACAAAAGCACAAAGAATCACTGGTGAAGTTAAGTATATGAACAGGTGGAGAACATTGTCATACTGTAATGCTGCAGGTGCACCACTTTTAATGCTAGCATGGTAGATAAAATATAAAAAATAGGGGCTGGGGATGTGGCTCAAGTGGTAGAGCCCTCACATGGTAGCATGCGTGAGGCACTGGGTTCGATTCTCAGCACCACATAAAAACAAAATAAGATATTGTGTTCACCTAAAAACTAAAAATTAAATATTAGAAAAAAATATATATATAATATCAAAAATGAAGACAACTATGAAAATGCATAAGGCATGCACTAAATAATGAAAATAATGACATCATTTACAAAGTACATGTGGAGGGTAAAAGAATAGAGTTTGTGTATGTAAAGTAAGTCTCTAGCAATTTAAAATAAACAATCATGAGATATTTTGTCAAACGATGGTAACCATAAAAAAAATTCTAGAGGCCAAACAAATAAGAGAAAAAAAAAAATCAAAGCCTATCAGCACAGAACCAGACACATAAAGGAAGGCAGTCAGAGGAAAAGAGTCCAAAATGCACAGGACAGAAAACCACGAACAGAATGGCAACAGAAAGATTTTCCTTATCAACAGCTATGTTAAATTTCAATAAATTAAACACCACAATCAAAAAATGGACAAGGGAGGGGTGTAGCTCAGTGATACAGCACTTGCCTAACATATGTGAGGCCCTGAGTTCAATCCCCAGAAAGACAAAAGCAAGAAAGATATAGTGAGTTCTCTGTGCCCTTGCTCACTGTCCACTGGGAGCCATCATCAGCTGGTAGAAGCTATCTCTCTTTCCTGGCTATGGCCTCCTTCATTTTCTAAGTCAGCAAAGATGAATGATGTCTGGTCAGCTTAAACACTCTGGCTTCCAGCTGGAGAAAGCTCCCTAGTTTTAAGGGCTCATGTAATTTGATTAGTCCCACTTGGATAATCGTGTATTAGTTCTCTAGCTTTTAAGTTCATAAACTTAACTACAGCTTCAAAGTCCATTTTTACATGTAATTAAATGTATCCCGAGATCTCAAATACTATGATGTGAACACGTTTGGGAAGGTAAGATTCTGGGTACATAATACACACACACACACACACACACATACATATGCATACATATATACATACGTACACATGTATATATACACACACATTGTTTGTATACATACATTTTATTTAAAAAATCAGAATTAACTTGGAAATACTGGTCTGATACAAAATGAACACAGTGAGTTGAGTGCTTTTTTCCTCTTCTAATTCTATAATAGGCACTCTCTTCTCATACAGTATCTACTGAAATAAATAACTAAAGTTATAACCTTTGGTCTTCCATACTTAATTAGCATCCAGAATGGTCCAAATCTTGTTGCATATGCTTGAAAGAACCCATTCACCTACACCAACTCTCTGTTGCCTAACTATGTGACAGTCCTGTCCATGGACATGCTTTTTATAAGTAACACTGGTGCCTATGTAGAATACATGAGCACTTCTGCATGCTTTTTTTTGGTTAAGTTCTTATACACAATTAATGTGCTAAATAAAATGAATATTTAAGTCAAATTGAAATTTTGTTTATTCACTTTTAAACAAACATTTCTAAAGCATCTACCATGTATTTCCCTCTGCCATTCCTTTAGGAGGTGCAGCAGCAGATTAAACGAAGAATCTACCCTGGTAGGATCTACATTTTAGGCAATACATCCTGTATGATTGAGGAGTGGAGAGCAGAAACTTTTCTGAGCTTCCAGGTCAGTAGAAACATACATGTTCTAAGAAGCTTCTGTTCCTTGATAGACTGTGGAAGTTCTGGGACCCTTTACCAATATCTCTTCCATTTGGGTGCTCCTGAACCATATCTTTTATAATAACTTAGAATAGAAAGCAAAAACAAACAAACAACAATAACAACAACAAAAAGTTTCCTTTCATTTTCATGTACTGACAAAAGAATGGAATTCTAATTAGAATAATTTACACTTCATGTATATATAATATTTGAAGTACACTCTACAGGAGAGACCAGAGATTACACCAATGTTAAAAATAAGGATCCAGTCCCTGTTCCCCTGGTATTGAAGATTGAACATGCACCGTGGCAAGAGCAAAAAGTTTTATTTAAATAATAGAACAAAGAGACAGAGACTCCTGCATAGAAGAGGGAGTCCAGGTTGGTGTCCAAGGGAATGGGAGCGTCCTGTCTCCTTTATAGATTTCATATTTCCTTTGTTCTGTTGCCCCCTCTTTCCATCCTGCCTATGGTGACTAAAAGGTGGTGTCATCCAAGGGCAGAAAAGAAGCAGGATTACAGGCTAGCAGGTAGGAGCCTGTGGGGCTTTCATTAACAACTTATGGCTGAGAGGAACAATTCCCTGGAGGCAGCTAACCTTAGCAACAGGTTAAAGAAGGAGGAAGTGCTTGGAGATATTAACATTTTATTTCATTTTGAATCAGCCTCCATCTTCTTGACCCAATCATTCATTACCTACACTGACTCTCCTTTTGCTCTGGCTTCATTGTCATGTGTACCTTAAAAGAAGAAATTTTTTAAAAAGAGGAAAGGGAACTGGCAGGTGGGGAAGAAGAGGTAAGCATTGGTGAATGACATCACATATGGTTATATTGTATGCTTTTATTAATATGTAGCAATGAATCCCATCATTATGTATAGATATATACATATATATGTATGTATGTGTGTGTATATATATATATATATATATATATATACACACACACATATATATATATAAAATATGCGTGTATTCATATACGCACACACACATCTTCCCTTCTACCAGATTCCTTTAGTCATTTCCACAGCTAAGGCTGTGGATATTATTTCTACTTCCACAATTCTCAGAATTTTAGACACTTTTAATTGTTCTGTTTACAAACATTGTCTGTGTCTGAAGAATGCTGAGAAAATTAGAGAGGTTAAACTACGCCTCTGTATGGGAGGCACAGTCAGGATTCTTCTTCCATAGTCTCCATTTCTCCCAGAAATGAGAAGAAAATGGCACTCATGAGGTGGTAACAACACTATGTAAGGCTTGCCCTTGATAACATTTTTGTAGATCATACAGGACTCCCTCTTTGTCTTTGTCATCAGTATATTTCCAAATAATGACCAAAGGGCAAAATCAGAAGTAGAAGTCAGATTGATCTTGTGATTGCCCCTACACCAGTGCTCCAGAGCATGTTCCTGTTTGAATATGAATCTCAATATCAAAATCCAAAGACAAATAAATCTTTTACTTATTCATTATCAGAGATTAGGCCTGTGGGTTTTGATAATCTACAGCTGACTCTAATACCCTAGTGGCCTAAAGAAATTAATGACTTCCAAAATTAAATCAGAACAGTGGGGGCCATATTAAAACAGTGGTTCTGATTCTTCACTACACATGAGAAATACACTGGCAGCCCTTAGAAACACAATGCCAGTCTCCATAACAGACCAATTAAATTATAATCTCTGGGGGCATGTCCTAGGAATTGAATTTTCCAAGATACTTCCTAGGTGATTCATGATTTCCCAAATTATTACTTAGGCTTTAGAGAAATAAGTTATATCCTTCTACATCATTGCATTAATACTAGGAAGAATTTAGCTTAATAAAGAACACATTTTTCTGTTTACTTTAACATTTTAGAAATAATGCTGTTTTACATCATTTGAATTTTTAAATTGAATAAGGCTGAAAGGTTTTAATCTTTCTCCTCTTCAGTTCACTAATGAAGCTGAGCACAAATGCTGTGTCAAACCTCTGCATTTTTTTTTTTTTTAACATTTGTCTCAGCTGAGTAGAGATAAACTGTACATCAGTTCGGGAAAGGGGAAAAAATACTGAAAATGCTGAACTTGCTTTTACTATAAGTAGACCCAATTACTTCCCTGGCTATTTTACACACATAAAAGGTATCTGATGCTCAAGCAAGTTTCAAATTACAAGCACGAGCTGGTCTTGCTTGTAAGACTTAATCACTTGTGGCAGTGTCATTTCTAGGTCAGAAACATGCTTTGTCAGCTGACAATATTTTTTTCCTAAAGAAACTTGAGATACTCTTATTTATGTCTATACACATATATTTAAATACCTACATATACTTACAATTTTCTTCTTGAAACTCTGAGGACATATATTTTTCCAGAAAATACTACTTTTCTTTATTTAAATGGATTTTTACCCAGAGGTTTTTGGGTTTTTTTAAATAAATGATGAATATAATCAGAATATGTTTTGGATACAGGAAATTTAAGTAGAATTTTAACATGAATATATACAGATCTCATGTTCATTTATTACATCCATTTTTGTGATGATGTTAAATACATATTAGTTTCTTAGTGAAGGAAAATGAATAACATAATCATTATAAAGACATTGTAATGACAATAAATCAATATTTCTAAGTTTCTGGGTAGGTACATCAAACTCAAAGAAATAGAGAATTTTATTTATACTCATAATTTTAATAACATTCTGGTGAAAATCAAATAGTGCATTTAGTTTATTACTTTTGAATACCCACTTGCCTTGCAAATATTTAAAGACTTCCACAAAATCAACATAAATAATATTTAACTAAAATGAAATAAAATTATAGATTCAGAGAAATATTTTTTAATCCCATTTAACTTCTTAAGCTGAAGATTGTGAGATTTCTACTCAGGAAAAAAAAAATACTTGTATTCATTTATTGAATGTTAGATATAATTATTTCAGGCTAAGGAATTTTTTTCTCCCAATTTAAATATACACCATGTAGTATGTAGTTTCTACATCATAGTATTTTATGGGAATGGTTGAGAAAATTTTCTAACATATGAAATACTTACTGTTCACCAGCTCATTTCTGACAAGTAGTAAGAGAGGAAAATTTCTGTTAATACCAGGACTCATTAATCAATATTAATGCCGATATAGTAGTGTTGAGTCAGGATTAATCAATGAAGTACAGCAGAGGTCCTAGGAACAGACAATTTTAGTAGATGACGGACAATGCTCATTAGGTCAGTGAGGAAAGAAGAGACATTTGAAAAAAGTGGAGCTGGGATAAAATGACTTAGGACAAGCTCAACTCTACAGTGCATCCCATGTGCAGAAGTCAGCTTTAGCTGGGTGAAATTTGAGAGCTACCAAAAATGAAGAACAAAAACAAACCAACCAAAAAATAAACCTAGAAAGTACTGTGTACAAAATGTACTTGAAATCTTTGACCACACGGGGTCTTGAAAAGTTTCCTTAACAATGCATAAACAAGTTGATTTTAAAGAAAAGATCCATATATGTGAATAAAATTAATGAGCAAATAATAGAAAAGGCCAGAATAAAAGAAACATTGTTTATTTGGGTATTATAAATGTCAATATTTTTTTTTTTTTTAAGTTTTGTTTTTTTCTGTTTAACCATAGGGGCATTCATCACTTTCTTCTATTTCCCCTATGAAATACAAGCTGCATGGTAAGAAGCCCATCTTTTTTCACTTCTGCATTCTCTGGGTCTTGATTGCCTCCCAATTCAGAAATGGTGCTTAATATCTATTACAGAGGGGACTTCCAGATGACACGATTTCACTGTAGCAAGAGATTTATCAAAGAACCAACTGCAATAAAAAAAAAAAAACATTAATTTAATTTTGCTGAGATTATGTTACCTTTGAATGAAAAATGAATATCCAGAAAACAAATAAATAACTAGACCACATGATAAAGAAAAATCATAATTGCAGGAGATAGAAGAAAGTTATAAATGCTGGCAGTAATTTTTAGAAATATACAAATAAACACCTAATTAAAGGATATAATTAAAAAGACATATAATGAAAGAATATGTCTTATTTTTGATAAGGAGATCTCAAGATGTTTCAAATATGTGTAATTTAAAACCTAGCAGCTCAAAATAAGAATCACACACATTTATATTTTATTGAGGAATTTATATATTTATTTAGTCTGTGACATTTTGCTAGGAGGAAATGAATGGAAGACTTACCTTTATTCTCTGGCTAAATAACTAAATCAATTTTCTTATTTATGCATTTGAAACTTACTTTATATTAATTTATGTTTATATAAAATAGAATTGAAATATAGTACTATATACAAGTGAAATGCATATTTTATAAATGTTCATTTTCATCAAAAATATCAACTGTAACAGAGCATTTGTTAATCATAATGAATTAATATTATGTTTTTCATTTCATTCTAATCTTCATAATTTCATTATGAGAAACTGGATATTTTCTCTGATTAAGAAGGTATATTGAACTTGATTTGAATTTAAAAATAGGTGATGCCAATGCTCAGATGTTCAGTGCTTTATATTTTGAGTTCAGATACAGAATAACATCTTTTTGGGTGACAGTTAGGGCCCTCTGAGTTCTTAAGTGGCCTTGAATTATCTTCCACAGATGGTCAGGTTGTTAAGCAGATGGCTGTTTTCTTGACCTTTCTAATCTTTGTTTTTCTTTTCATAATTACCTGCAGCTTAAAATGGATCAAATTCTCCAGTTTCTATAATTAGCTTTTATATTTCTTTCATATGTCTACTGTGAAATACACTTAAATAAGTAGAAAAGAGTGCATTTATTTGTAAATAAAATATTTCAATAAAGTCCATTTCCTATTGGACAAATAACTTCAGAATGGAGTAACTTTTCTAAATTGAAACACACATGCATCCACTAGTACAGTGTTTGGATGGGGCAGACACATTTTCTTTTCCTATTTAATTAAACTGAAAGTTGCATTTTCACAAGGATGTAGTATAGAAGGGATGCTCAGAGTGATGGTAGCCGAATTAAATAGCCCATATGCTATAAGGAACACAGAGTAGCCTTTTTATAAGAGATCCTGATTTGATTTGGCTACATAGGATTTTTCCAGATTTTATGTAGTCATTGTGTTCCAGAGAGGTTGTTCTTCACAGAACACCTTAATACTAATGGACATCATATGTGGTTGAAAACTTAGACATAATGCAGTGTTCCCTGGTCATGCCAGTTCAGGTCCAAGAACTGTATATTGGTGAATCAAGTTAATTTAATATTCTTTGCTGACATGTTAATGTTCTAACTTTGTTTCCAAGCAAAATGTGACAGTGTGTTTAGTCTGTTTAGGCTGCTGTAACAAAATACCAAAAAATGGGCAGCTTTATAAATAATAATAATAATAAAGTATTTCTCACAGTTCTGGAGTCTGGAAAATCCAAGGTACCAGAGATTCATGATCCAGTAAGGGTCCATCTCCTAGTTCATAGAAAGCACATTTTTTTCTGTACCCTTACAGGGTAGCACAATAAGCGAGAACTCTGGATTCTTTATTCTATTTTAATGACAAATACCCTATTCGTAAGGGCTCCACCCTCATGGTACAATCACTAACTGATTCCTCACCTCTGAATGCCAGCACACTGGAGACTAGATTTCAACTTCTGTGCTTTAGGGCGATTTGATCATCAATCCACAACTGACGATATAACAATTAAGGATTAAGGGGAATTTAAAAAAAAATCTTTTACAAATATAAATTAACATAAGTCTTAGTTAAAATCTAATCTCATCATCATTACCTCACATGCACTGACAAGGCCCAGCAGTATTTTATAACAGTCAAATTCACTTGTTAAGATAACATAAACAATCTAAATCATTGTACTTACATTCATGCTCAATAAATGATTTTAATTCATTAAAATTTTTATTAACATTTAATGAATTATAAATAAGCATTGTCTGTTTAGAAATGAATTATGATTACATTGTTCATAATAGTACTATAATGCTTAAGTTGGGGATTAAGATGTAGATTTCATACTTATTGATTTTGTAAATTTACAATGTGATGTCTATCTAATTCAGTTGCATGCCTTTGAAGACAAATATATGGTAATGAGTCCTAAATTAAAAGAAAATATATACATATTTATTATATGTGCTTATTTTCCATGTCTATCACATTCTCTCCCTTGGCTTAAATTTCCAAAAGCTGAATTAGTATGTCTACTTTTCTATCTCAGAGACTCTAAATTTTATAGTCAGAAATCCATCTCTAAACATAATCTTCTCACATGTTCTTGTATAAAACAATAGCTTTATCTCTTTAGTTTAGGTCAAAAATCAGATGATTTTTTTTCTTCTCCCTTATCATATATGCAAGACTAGAAATCTCCTTTTCCAATGCCTCAGACTCCATCTCACCATCTTTACTACTTTTATGATAATTCAAGTCAGTGTCCTACACAGGGGCCATGGCAATCGTGTTCCACCTGGACTTCATGTTTCCTTCTTTATCCATTAGCATTACCAAGCTCTCTACAGAAGATCAAAATGACTTATTAACATTGTGAATTCCCTGCACCAAATTTTCTAAAGTTTCCCCCTTTGAAATAAGAATATATTCAAATATTTTCTATAGCTTTCCCAGAAAATCATGAGAGATGTAGCTCTCCCCATTCTCAACAACCTATCCATGGTATACCACTCTTCATATTATTTGTCTCTTCTTCTTACCATGACCAGAAAGATCACAGCTTTAACTCATCACCCCGGAAGAACTGACTGAACCTGCCCAGGATGAGCTACTTCTCCTCAAACCTTATCACATGTTCTCTCTAGTCTTCCCCCCTCATATTCAGTGTTATTCACAGTATGAAATTATCTTTGTATCTTTGTTTACTTGGTTCTTATATTTTTCAACCAGAGAATATGAGCACTCTAAGGCTAGCGTTCTCATCTGAATTTTATCACCTTATTCCCAGCATCTAAATTAGCATTGCACAGAAAATAATCACTCCAAAATATTTATTTTTATGAATTATTAAATACTAGTCATTACTTATGAATATTTATGTCATTATTCTTTTTTGTTTCCTAGATGTCTATTTTAACTATTCTTTGAACCTCTGGTCATTTTCTAAATTATTGTGTTTATGTTGATTTAAAAATTGTTATCCTAATGTGATAGTTGCACTAATATTGTGATTTACATATTCATGAGAATCAAATTTGATTTATTTGTCATCACTCAAAACTTTTTTTTTTTTAATGCTTGTAAAAATGTGTAGGTGATAATTCTCTTCTAATCACCATCTGTCCTTGTATGGATAACATTGCAAACACCTTATAGTTACCTAATTTTTTCACATCATGTATAATGTTTATTTTAGATAAAGTTTTTATATAGAGTGAAATCAGACAAAGGCTATTTGGTAAGTTTTTGTTTCAATTATATATATGAATCTTACCAGAACACTTGCAAAGTGTAACTTCCTTCCCTATATTTATTGTAAAATATTTTTCATCAAATTAACTTTTGTTGTTTAGATGTGAAAGCAGTATAATAAAGCATAAGCATTGTATTTCTTTAAAAATAAATTTATCTTATTCAACTTATGTAAGAACACTATATAATTTTATTTAGCTTTATTTTCACTTATTTTAGTGATCTCCAAATTAGGAATATAATAATAACATTATTTTCCCTGTGACCCATGAGACTGCTCACTACTAATTAGCCATTGAATTGTTTAGATGATGCTGTCTTCAAATACACAAATACATCCTGCAGGCCATGCTTTATTTGAATCTAACAGACTAGGAACAGTTACATCTTTCAGACTCTGTGAGTTTCTGAAAGCTTACATACTTTTTACTTGGTTAAGTTGCAAGCACAAGGTTCATAGCGTCCTAGAAAGGCTCATTGTCACAATGCCTTTGACACTGTGCTTGGACCAGGCATGTGGTAAGGAAGGATTCCACATATATTACATGGTACAATTGGTTCATTTCTAATTTTCCATTATTATGTGTATAGTGTAGTTTGCAGAAAACCCTTAGTATTCTATAGGAAGGTTTTTGGATTTTCATTTATTAGATTATGTGTTAAGGTCACATATTAAATAAAATTCATATTTCCCAAATATATATATATATAAATTTTAATAATGTACATTCCATATGTTCTTCAAAAGAGTACAATTGATTAACTGTCACAATAAAGTGAAAGAAAATAGCTTCAAAAAGCACACTAAAATGATGACATTGGCTCAAACTAAAGATTTGAGCTATATTGCTAAGTTTCATTTACTTCTGTTATTTACCTCATATATTTTTCACATTTTGTTTAATTCACTGGACATTTTTCTCGCCTTGGCTACCCTTTAGATTTGGGTGAAATCTCAAGATAGGTGCAAGCCAACCAAGCCATCTGTCATGGAAACTGAAGAAGGGTAGATAATCCATCCCCGTTGGCAGCATGAAAGCTCACCAGTCCTGTCTTCTTTTCCTGTCACCACGGAAGACTTTGACTCTTTAGTAAATGAAGCAAAAGCTCCATGACATTTAGAGAATTTTGATAGCAGAATCACAGAGTAGGAAGCCTAATGACCTAGTATTAAATGTCCCAGTGAAATGGAATTCATCAGGATTGGGGCACCTGTCCAGACACAGCAGACCTGGTGGAAGAGGTAGTGGGTATCCAGGTAGAGCGCTGCAATGTTTTGAGGAGGCTAATCTTGGCAGCTCTGTGTCTTTCTTAATTTTTATTTAATATGTCCTAATCTTGATTTTAAGCAACATGTTTTGTGCTTAGAGTAATTGAATTGTATGGGAATAACTTACATTTATGATGAAAGTAACTAAAATAAGTTAAATCACATGTAAAAAAAAAATTGTGACAAATTCAGAATTCTACCAGGAGAATCAGGCCTGATGCAAGAGAATGCTCAATCCTGGCTAATTTTGAATGGTGAAAATCTGGCAACTTCTGGTAGGCAGTTTTCCAGTGCTTAATAAATGTCACCTGAAATAAAGTTCTCATTAAATTCAATTCTTATGGAACAAAAGGCAACCATCTCTATGCAGCACATACAGTGAATGAAAAACACTGTAAGATATGACAGCAATTGCCTTAATTTGCTTTTTGTTGCTGATAGCACAGTACCCCACACTGAATAAAAGAGGCTGTACAGAAGAGAGGTTTCTTTTGGTTCATGGTTCTTGTCCAGTGTTGAAAGGTGACATCTGGTGATGGCATTCTTGCTGGCCAAGTCTTGAAGCAAGAAACAGGGAGCTTGAAAAAGACCTAGTAAAATCAGTTTTTATAGCAATTTACTCTTTAGCTGTCCCATTAAGACATTATCCCAGTATATCTGAATTGGATAAAATTATCAATTCAATCATTAGGAAAGAGACTTTAGCACATTTTAAAATTCACACCTGGTCTCGCATCTTTTTATTTTTTTCTTTCTCGGATGGGATCTCACTATGGTGTCTGCACTACTTTTGAGCACAGGGCTTAAGTGTTCCTACTGCCTCTGCCTCTTGAATACCTAGAACTATAAACCTGCACCACTACAACTGGCCCCACTTCATAATATCCCAATGTGGGGATTAAATTTTGACACGACTTTTTTGTAGCTAAAACATGTTTAAACCATAGCTGTTGTGGGCAGCTAAAGGGAAGAATATTTCAATCTAATGTTCTTCATGTTGCAACTGAAGTTACAACCTGTAATCTTTTAGCTTTAGAAGATTTCTGATTGTTTTCTTTCTATTGAGACCAATTAATTACAATTTCTGGTTACTTTTCTTTTATTGGGACAAATTAATGTTGTTTTGGGCATTCATATGCAAGCTAATTTGAAAACTAGGCTTCATATATACCAATAAACAGAGAACATAAGAATTAATTAAATGCAGGGTCATAATAGTTCTTCACTTTGTGTCTTAATTTTATGTCACTCCGTATTTTAAGTAAGAAGAGAATGCACTTTATAAATGGCATTTGCTTAAAGAACCTAAAACAAAAATATGCTCCTATTGTGAGGTTTGGGGACATATATATTCAATGGAGAAGATACACTGCTAGATAGAGACATTTTTGCATTGTCAAGCCAAAATGAAAACCACTGAACTACATTTTTATACTTTAACTCTCTAATCACATATAAAAAGGAACATTTTGGCCACTTACTTTAAAAAGACTGTTTGCAACATTGCTTCATGCCATTTGAAACATCTCAAGGTTTAATTGGGATCCAGATTAAGAGATGTGTCTTTGAATGCACGGGCTGTGATTTGAACTGTTTTAACACTTGACACCTATAAGTGTTTTTATTTTTTTGTTTGATTTTTGGTCCAGTTAAACATTTATTGTGTAGAGATGGTGGTGCACTCTGATGGAATATTCATAGCTTGTGTGCTTGTGTTTTGGAAAAAGGTCATACTTTCTTACTCTCTTTTGTAAAAATAGCAGAAAATCTTTTTTTTTTTTTTTTTGAGAAACTACTTCTGACTTGTTCTTGGGTTCTGATACACAATAAGCACCTGGCTATAAATAAGTGAAAGAACAATGATAGCTTCATGAGAACTCTACACTCCATTGGGAATAATGTTTTAACTAACACTAAAAAACAAATATTAAAGTAGTATTAAAGAGTGGCTGGGGTTATAGCTCAGTGTTGGAGAGCTTTTCTAGCACGAGTGAGGCACTGGGTTTGATCCCCAGCACTGCAAAATAAATAGACAGACAGACAGACAGACAGGTAGGTAGATAGATAGATAGATAGATAGATAGATAGATTATGTCCTTGTACAACTAAAAATGTTTTTTAAAGTAATATTAAAGATACGCCTCACCTCATAGTTGTCAGCTTGTTTCCAACCATCTCAATGTTTGCTGAGGCCATTCCAAAGCAAAGGGTCCTTGGCTTAGAGGTGAGATGATCTTCACCTCATGGAGCCTAATCTGGAAATTCTTGGAAATGTCAATTGGTTCTCCTACACTAGCTAGCATCCAATAAAGGAAACACAAACTCTGTTATATATGTTAAGCTCACACGGGCTAAACGAAGGTGCTGTGAGATGGAATACTCACTTTTGTGGCTTGCAAATAAGAAACACGATTGGTTAAAGTGTACAGTAAGTACCAGCATTACAGGCATTGGCATATATTGTGTCTCTTTCATCTTTTTTTCACTCTTACACATAATTCAGTAAATATTTTGGAATCTGCATATGACCTGTCTCAGTGTCTGTGCCAATTTGTACTAATACAGTGATGAACTCAGTGAACACAGTTTGTGATCCAATAGAATTTTACTTTATGTCTGTTTTCCGTAGTATTTCAACTTTTGACATGTTAAAAATGCACAGAAAGTTTGAGACATCAAAATATAAAATCTGGAGACTATAAGTAGGAGCTCAGTAGCTAACTCTGGGCTGAAAATATACATTTGTAATTATTAATTTCCACTAATTCTGGGCTGAAAACATAAATCTGAGACTGTTACTTTCTAATTTATGCTCCATGATCTGACTTTGGATGAAAGCAACCAAATAAATGCAAGTAGATGGTACAGTGTCAGTGATAAAGTAAGGGAAAGAATTATACAAGGTTCAAAATGTAACCAGAGGCACTTTAACTCATTTCAAAAGCTTGTTATAAGTTTAATCTTTTGGGAAACATGACCGCTTAAAACACCAAAAATCTTTTTATTTTTCTAAACTTATTCCAACATGTAAAAACCTCAGGTAGAAAGAGTATAAAGTAATGACTAAAACACAGTTTCAAAAACTAGATTAACACATTAAAATTCAGACATCGCCATTAACTCTAAGACCCTGATCAAAATATTTTCTCTTTGTTCCAGTTTTCTCCTTTCTGATAAGGGAATACTAGAATATCTGTTAAGTGGGTTTGTTTTTATCAGTTATTTAATGTAAAATGGGCTGACATCTCTGATGGAGTAGATTTTAGGCATGAGTTAGTCATTATTTTTTCACATTTACCTACAGGCATTAGACATAAATATTTACCTCTATATCCATTATTAGCAGTATTGTGATTAATTTATGGTATAAATCACTACATCCTGATGGAATGAGGCAATTTAGATCTTCGGGTATATTTGCCATGTCACTTAAGATTCATGGAAGTAACATTTGGAAGTTGTTATATTGTGACTCATCTTCTAGCACCTCATTATGAATGCAAAATAAAGAAGAGCACTCTATCCTAAAGCCGCACCTCTAACTCTAGATTTGATTTCCATATCAAACAGCCCTGGACTTCTGTTGATTCCCCAGTTGCTGACTGACCACAGGCAGAACTTCCTAAGAAATTTTTACCTGTACTCCTGCTAAGCACCATGCTGTGCTTTGACTTTGTAGATTTTTTAATCTAGCCAAGAGAAATTATATCAGTTACATTTCATCTTGTCAAATTCAGCCTGTTTCTTAAAGCTGTGAAGACCTTGAGGCATCCTGATTCTGTCGAATATTTTGATATAAAATAATCTCACTGAAAGCATTTCACAGCTACAACTTTAGCAAGGAAATATGAAATCTGTCAGTAACTATTTTTCATTATTCATGTAAATTCATATGACTTTTAAAACGAGGCTCACACTTCTAATTGGAATGAGATCAAGTTCTCTGCAACAATTGCTAATTTATTTTTATTCCAAGATTCACTCTTGGGTTTTGTTCTCTTATAATTTTGGTAAGAATAGAGGAAATGAAATTCATAGAACTTGGTTTAATTACAATGGTGGCTCATTCCACTTACTGAGAATTAAAATTCTCTAATTCACAGTGATTCAAAATGTAGTCCTTTTTCTTCTCAGTTTCACCATAAATTAATTGTGTAGTATTCAAAAATATAAGGTGATTATTAGAAATAATAAGCTGTAAAATATAATATGTATTCATAAAATTAAATGTATTAATCATCCATTTCTCTTAATATGTCGCTTTCATTTTTAAAATATAAGAGACTTTTTGGGGAAAGGGAAATTGAAAATTTATATTAAACTATCTTCAACCATACATGAACTTAATTATATAAATCATAGTTAAAGTCAGTAGTAAGATTTATTGCATGTAAATATAAATGTAGAACCTTTGGGGGTAACTATTAGGTGGCTCTCAGATAAGATTATCTGGAAATTTTGAAAAAAAAAAATCACTATTATTTTATTTTGCATAAATTTCAACTTATTCATTTGATCAAAAATTTGAGCATAGATATGTAACTCTGATTAGTGTCTATTTATATAGATAGATCTATCTCTCACTAAAAGGCATGAATAAAATACTTGGAAAAACTTGACATGAAATGTCTGAAAATATTTAGCTTAGAATTTGATCTTAAGACAACTACATGAGAAAAAAAAAATGCACAGTTTTTTCAATGTGCAGAATATACTAGTTGTCGCAGTCCTGCTGGCTGGGCAAAATAGCCGGGGGGTGACGAGCAACTTGTGTACATTGATACAGCAGGAGTGGGAGCCGTTTATTGTAGGACAGGAGAGGTATTTATACATTAAACAGCTTATCTAATTTAATAAAAAATTATCTAATTAATAAAAAAATTAACACAAACTAGATACAGCAGTCAACCAATAAGGAATCTCCACACTTAATGTCTCGCTGGCTTTACTTCACAAACCACTCCCTCTGCAAAATGCCAGGCTCCATCTTGACTTGTTTAAAGACTCTAACAACTAGTGACTAGCCACAGTATAGCAGAAATGTTAAAATCTAAATACATTAAAAATAAATGCATATACAATTTGGACTAGATTCATGATAATAGCTGTGAAATACCTTATTTCACTGTCTAGTTATATTTGAACTTTAAAAATTCTGCCCATCTTAGTTATCAAAATATATTATGTATATTTGGCTGAATATTTTAAGAACGTTTTAAGAGTGAAAATTAATCTAAATCATCCAATCTCATGGAATGATTAATGTTACTTTGTAAAAAAAAAAATAATTTTCTACTGTATATGTATTCTGAAGTATTAATTGAAATCCTTTAATATTAATAAAAATGCTCAAATAGAAAATAGACCAAGAGAAATTCTCACAACAAATAATTTAGCTAATATTTTATTTACATCTGATTCAATTTAAATATTTCATAGTTCTGAAATCATGTTACTCATTAAAAATAAATCAAGTGACAATATATTTTAGCATTTTTGAGCAACATGGCTTGAAATTAAAATTTACTTAAGCCCCTCATATTCTACAACATAAAGGTGATTGAGATTTTAGTATGAAAAACTCAACTTGAAGAATTTTATCCTAGTTTTTTAAAACACTCATCAGTCATATTCACTTGAAGTTTCCTGTAGTTGTAAGTAGCCTTAAAGTAGAAAAAATTTCTAGCAATTAACTTTCTTGTTCTGCAAGAATAAGCAATCTAGAAGTTTATTCATCTTAAATGACATGCTGTGCTTGTTTGATGGAAATTAACACTGATATAATTTGCCAAGGGTAATTATTTTTTAACTAAGAAAAAGTTGGCCTTCAAAATTATTTTTGAATACCATCAGTTTGTAAAAAGAAAAAGAAAAAGAAAAAAAAAAGAATGAAGAATAATTCCAATATTGAACATGACAGACCAATTTCAAACAATACTTTAGACCAAAAATTATTATAAAAATTTGTTGGATCCTTTAAATATTTAATGATCATAGAAAATCATCAACCCCATCTTCCCGTATCCATCTTGAATTTGAGACTTTCTAGAGATCTAGAGGGTTGAACATTATCCATATATTCTTCCTGTACACATTTTACATTTTGACTTCCTTCATCTTGCTGATTCACTATTTAATTACATTTCAGTCTGATTTAGTATTTGAACTGATATTTGAATCTTTTCATAGTACTTTTTCTTTTTGGCCTTTGTAAGTAATTAGTTTTTTTAAACTGATATTTAAGTTATTGATCAAGAACTTAGATTGAATAAACATCTGTGTTTAGTTGTTCTTTTTATTTCAAAGTCCAAAATCTCTCATGATTTTACCCAATGAGAAGAAAAAGTCAGGCAGGCTGTTGCACACCTGTAATCACAGCAGCTTGGGAGACTGAGGTTGGAGGATCTCAATTTCAAAGCCAGCCTCAGCAAAAGTGAGGCATTAAGCAACTAAGTGAGACCCTGTCTCTAAATAAAATACAAAATATGGCTGGGGATGTGAGTGCCACTGATTTCAATCCCTGGTACAAAAAAATAAATACATAAATAAATAATTATAGATGAAAAAAGAAGAAATGCTTATTAATTTTGAGTAAATCAAAGTTAAATTGGTTAAAACATATGTATTTTGAAAACTCCCATTATCCTGAACAACATCTTGCTTTTAAGGAGGACCATATCCCCATCCACTTTATAAAACTCAAATGTGTTTTTATGTTCCCGATTATTTGTTTTAATTGTACTGACAAGGGTTTTCATTTATCTCCCTGTGATCCACTGGTAATGTGTTACTACTTAGATAACAATTACAATGTTAATAAAGTTTTCAATTATCTTATATCATAATTTCAAAAGCATTTTACATAATTTTTAATATTATGTTAGTAGACGTGTATCTTATAATACTCAATAATCATGTGATTACTTGACTAATTAGTGAATTTAAACAACTTACTCAAAGGACATTAACATGTAGACAGAATAATGATAATCATAAAAAAGTGATTTACTTTTTTTTCTTCTCAGTTTTGCTTTGCTTAACTGATTCATTCTGTATTCTCATAGCATTGTGAAAATGTATATACATATATAAAACATGAATGTGACTTTTGTGATTGCAGTGGCAGAGAGAACATAGGATCCTCAAAGGAACCAAGGGTTCTCAATCATCTTAGTCTCTTATGATGAACAAACAATTGCTAAACCTTTAAAAATGTGGCCAGAAATTGTGATTTACTTTTTAAGGTCTCTAGGACTGTTGGTTAGTGTTGTTTTGTGACTTTTGTATGTCACCTCAGATCTTGAAGTCCTTGCCCATATGCAAAGACTTCATTCTGACTCCAAATCCTCTCACTGGGGCCATCTTGTTACAGTTTTTTAGCAGAAGCTTTGCTTCTCCTCTATATTTAAGCTAAGGGAACAAAATACCCACTTCTTCACCGCAGGTCAGACATATTGTTATATTGTCACCCCCAAAATGCTGGATATTAGATATAGGTATTAAACTACAAGAATAACATTATTGTACATGTGATTTTTTGCTAACATCACAGAGCTCTTCCTGGACACTCTATAGAATTTCATCACTACCATGATTATCTCATTTTCTCCTATGCACATATGGTATCTCAAAATTGTCTTGACTTAAAAACCAACTTCCATGCAAATAGAAACAAGAAGCTTGACCCTTAGCATATTTTATTTAGTGTTTCTTCTTTTTCGGCTTAAAACACACCAGGTCTAGAAAGGGTAGTTTCCCCCATTTCCACCTGTCTATTAGGGAACTATCATATGTAACAAAGATGTAAAAGGTCGGGTACTCAGGCTTTCTTAATTTACAAGAAAAGGGAACAAAATTAATGAATTTTAAAAAGAAAGAGAAACATTTATTGTTCTCAACAATATCTGGATATTTTGCCTATTTTATCACTAAAGAGATGGAGAATATGAATTTTGTTCTGTATAACAAAGATGAGAGAGAGCAAAGGACAAATAAATTTACAATAACACATAAGGAAGAAAATAGAATTAAAATATGTAATTTGCCAAACTGGAATCTCATTTTTCCCCTCAATATAGTTAACCGATCTTTTTCTTTCAACAGTTATTTTCTTAAGAGTCACTCTCTTAGCAGTTATTTTGACAAGCGTCTCCTAGTGTCAAAGAATATTCTTGGCTTTGAGGAAAATGTACTATTGAAGAAGACCTTGCTCATTTTCTCAATGAGTTTATCAATAAATATTCAATCTATACTATACACACACTTGCTCTCAATATAATAACTAAATACAAGGGACTGTTTTTATAAGTTATGTGTTATATAATCATATGTATTTCATTTTAAATTCTTTTGATGAATCAGATTTTTAAATTCTTTTGATAAATAATGACTTCCATGATTCCTCATGGAGGAGGAGACTATATTGTGTGGAACTTCTCTTTGCACATATTCTTCTAAAAACAGAAATTTAATTTTAATGCAGTTAATTAGAGCAATGATTTGTTCTGTAGATGGATGTTTTATATATCTGTATATTTAGTACATATTATGTAAACATATAATAGTATATTTATAATTATATAAATTTATATTAAGATGTTCATAGTTACATGAATTATTTATATTTTATATTAGTTTTTTTTAATTTAAACTTATTTATTTATTCTAACGAGGTATACATGAGAGCAGAATGCATTTTGATTCATTGTATACAATTGCAGCACAACTTTTCAATTCTCTGGTTGTACACCATGTAGCCTCACACCATATGCCCAGTCATATATATATACCTAGGGTAGTAATGTCCATCTCATTCCACAATCTTTCGTGCCCCCAAGCCCCATCCCCCTCTTTACTTCCCCTTTGCCCAATAAAATTTCTCCATTTTTCCCATCCCCCCCCCTTATGGATAAGTATCTACTTTTCAGAGAAAAAAATTGGCCTTTGATTTTTTTGGGATTGGATCACTTCACTTAGCATAATGTTCTCCAACTCCCTCCATTTAACCTGCAAATGACATAATTTTTTTCTGTTTTAATGCTAATATGTCATTATGTATATATACCACAACTTCTTCTTCTTCTTTTTAGAGAGAGAGAATTTTTTTTAAAGAGAGAGAGAGAATTTTTTTTTTAATATTTATTTTTTAGTTTTCGGCGGACACAACTTCTTTATTCGTATGTCCTGCTGAGGATCGAACCCGGGCCACACGAATGCCAGGCCAGCGCACTACCGCTTGAGCCACATCCCCCAGCCCTGAGAGAGAATTTTTTAATATTTATTTTTTAGTTTTCAGTGGACACAACATCTTTATTTTTATTTTTATGTGGTGTTGAGGATCAAACCCAGCGCCCCGCGCATGCCAGGTGAGCGCGCTACCTCCTGAGCCTCATCCCTAGCCCAATAGCTTATCCATTCATTCATTGATGGACATCTAAGTTGTTTTCTCAGTTTAGCTACTGTGAATTAAGTTGCTATAAACATTATTGTGGCTGTGTTACTACAGAACGCTGATTTTAAGTTCTTGGGGTATAGACCCAGGTTTATTTTAGGTTTAACATCCAGAAAAAAAAAAAAAGTCCAGGTTTGCTATCAGCAAGAGAATAAATGCCTATGCTAAGAGCCTTAACACCTTTCCTTCCTCTGGGTATGAATCACAGCTTTCTGCTTCTTCCTCACATTTGGAAAAGTCACTTTCTTTCAAAGTACTTTCAAAAGTGGATTCTCTTGAAATGGCGAGTTGTCATGTATGTTCTTTACCACAGGTATCCATCTTACTACTCTACCTCATTTCAAAGCTTTCTGAGAAAAGAGGGGGAGTTGTTTGGATGAGCAGTAGTGAAGTAGCAGTAGGAAAATCCTTCAAAGTAAAACAAACTACAATTATATAATGAATACAGGTATTAGAGGACTTAAATTTTTCCCAACTTGAAAACTTGTTATAAGTTTACAGTAATTAAGACTGAAATATTTTCATAAGCATAGACATATATGTTGGGAAAAGTATAACGGCAGCCGCACCCCAGAGAAAAACCCCAACATGGCGCCTAAGGATCTTCTCTTCCTACTTTCCCCTTTTTTCTCACTGGTATGAAAAGTTCCCACAGGTGTGAACTCTCCTGCAGGCGCCAATTTCAAATCTCGCTGGCAGGGAACCTTAGCCCCAATAAGAACTAATTCCTGGGCTCTGGAACTGATATCTGGAAGAACTTGCCAATAAATGAGTGGCCTGCCATTTATCTAAGCCCTGCCATTTCTCCTTAGATCTATATAAGCACACAGCCTTTTGCAATAAAATTGGAATTCTCCCCGGCGAGTTGTCTTGTGTGGAGGATGCTTTCAATATAGATTAACTAAATATTCAGAAATAAACTCTTGTATGCATGGATAATTAAATATTTCAGGAATATCTAAGGAATTGAATGCAAAATGAATAACTTTTTTTCAATAAATGACTCTGGAAAGTCTGGCTATCCATATGTAAAAGACATATACATCCTACTACATTTAAAAATCAACTAAATATGCATCAAACACTTAAATGTAGGAGTTAAACTACATAACTTTGAAAAAATAGCAAATCAATATTTTTGTGAGTGAACATTAGATAATAAATTCATGGTTAGAACAGCAATAAAAAAATAAATAACCAAAAAAATGTAATTTTGTATGTTTACTTGACTTGATTCAAAGAATACCACCAGCAAGAAAGCAAAAGATTACCACACAATTAGAGAAAATATTTTCAAGGCATATATCTAAAAAGGCCCTGTTTTGTTCCATCAAGATCTAAGTTTTTCCTTTATTGGTGGATATAATTTAAGGCAATATCAGTAAAAAGTTTCAGCACATTATTTTTCAGATATCAACAAATGGTGTCTAACGTTCTTATGGAGAGGGTTTAAAAAAAAAAAAAAACACTATACTGTTAAGGTCTGTAAACAAGTCTGGATGGCGCCTGGCATTTTGCCAGAAGGAGTGGTTTGTGAAGTAAAGCCAGCGAGCCATTAAGTGTGGAGATTCCTTATTGGTTGACTGCTGTATCTAGTTGATGTTAATTAAGATAAGCTGTGTGGAATGTATATATACCCCTCCTGTCCTAAAATAAACGGCTCCCACTCCTGCTGTATCAATCTACACAAGTTGCTCGTCAGCCCCCGGTTAGTTTGCTGTAGCCGGGCTATGGCACTATACCTACACCACAATATTGTAGAAAAAGTTGGAGGACTTAAACTACCTGACTCAAGGATTCTTATAAACCTACAATAATCAACAAAGTGCTGTATTGGAAAATAAGAGAAATCGCAGAATAGAAAGCCAAGAAATAGTCCCCCAAAATAAAGTCAACTAATATTTGACAAAGGTTTAAAGGCAATATGATGGAGAAAATACATCTTTTTCAATAAATGGGGCTATAAAGAATGTTCATGTATATGCAAAATTTAAAAAGAGAGAGAAAAAAGAATATACTTACAGACTTTACACTCTTCTCTAAGGTTAATTCAAAATGTATCACAAACCTAAATTTAAAATGAAAAACTATAAAACTGATAAAAAACATAATAGAAGAAATTGTAGACATTTTTTTGCTGACATTTTAGATGTAATACTGAAGACAAAGTCTATGAAAGAAGGATTGATTTGTTGGCCTTAAACAGAACAAAAATTTCAGTCCTGCAGAAGATTTAGTAACATAATAAAAAGACTAGCCACACAGCCTGCGAGAAGATATTTTATATTTGTAAAAGGCATATCTGATAAAAGACTATGCTTCAAAATATATAAAGAAATCTCAAATCTCAACATTAGGAAGTAAATAGCATAATGAATACATGGACAAAATATCTTAACATATCTCACCTCACCAAAACAGATATACAGATGCAAATGCATTAAAAATAAAAAAGACACTTCACAGCAATCTCCAGGGAAATTCAAATGAAAACATCAATAAGATATTACTATGCATCTATTAAAATGGCCAAAATTGCAAACACTGACAAAACCAAATGCTAGTGAGAATTTGGGTCAACAGAAACTCTGATACATTGCTTGTGGAAAAATACAACAATATATCCACTACAGAAGATATCCTGACAGTGTTTTAGAAGACTAAGCATATTTTACCATGTAATTAAGCAATCATGCTCCCTGCTGTTACCAAAAGGACTGAAAACATGTGCCTATGTGGGTGTTTATATAACAGCTTTATTCATAATTGTTAAAACTTGGAAGAAGCCAAGACATTGTTTAGTAGGTGAGTGGATAAAGTGTAATAAATCTAGGCTTTGAGATATTGTTTAGCATTGAAAAGAAATTAGCTTCTATATTCATGGGACTCTCCCTACCGTAACTTTTTCCCTTGGTCTAGTTTTCACATATAAGACAAAGCACTGAACCTTTGACTTTCTGAGGAAGAGGCTTAAGGGGAGGAGGAGGGAAAGGAAAAGAGGAAAAGTGGTATGAAATTGACCAAACTATGCTATGGGCATGTATGAATATACCACAGTTAATTTTACCTTTATGAGTATCTATAAAGCACTAATTGAAAAAAATATATATAAATAAACAGAAGGAAGACCAGTAGTGTTGAAGAAGAGGAATAGCAGGAGGGAGAAGGAGAGGGAAAGAGGAAGTAATGGAGGCTCAAATGGAGTAATTTGTATTTCAAGCTTGTGTGATTATGTCAAAATTAACCCCAATACTATGTATAACTACAAAGCACTAATATGCATGTACACCTATAATATCTAATCACACATATAAATATATAATAAATGTGCATATAACTATATAATATATATATAAGTATGTGAATAATATATGTAAATATATTTAAAAGAATATATAATCCAATTAAAAATAAATAAATAAAATTGACCTAAAAAAAAGAGAATATCTAAAAAGGTGCTCAATACGATTGTGAAAAACTCAGTTACAAATAAACATAGGAAGTAATTAGAAAGCTCTTGTAAGAAGTATATGAATAGACATCAAATGGCATGATGTTCAACATCTTTAGTCATTTGAGAAATACAGATTAAAGCTAATGAAGATAAATAGAATGGATGATCCAATAATTTTTAAAAATGGACAAGCGCAAATGCTGGTGAGCCTTGGTTTGGGGCTGCTATAATGCCACAGGCTGGGAACTTACAATGAACAAAACTTTAGTTGCTTACAGTTCTGGAAGCTGAGAAGTTCAATGACAAGTGACATTACATGGGAGGCAGAGGGACAAAGAGGCAAAAGGGAGACAAAATCACCTTTTTGTAACAATATTCATCCAAGCTAGGAGAGGGAAGCCTTCTGGCCTACTCCCCTCTCAACGTTCTTACCTCTTATAATGTTACAATGCCATTACATTTCACATAAGTTTGGAAACGAACAGATCCTCAACCCACAGTTGTGATGATGTGTTAAAAATGGGGAATCCTCATAACCTTTCTTTGTGGGATGAGGACTGATGCAACCACTTTGGAAAAGACTTGGATGGTGCCTCAACATAGATTTCTATGTGGCCCAGCAGTTACATTACTAGGCATCCAGGAGAGCCACAAACATGTGCATGCCATCTTCATAGAAGCATTGTAGATAATCAGCAAAGAAGGAAAGCAACCCAAATACCCAGTAACTGATGAATGCAGACACACAACATTGTGTATACATACAATAGAATATTATGTAGATGCCTGGGTGAAGTACTATACATGCTATAATACAGATGAAGTTTGAAACTGTGCTCAGAGGAAAATAAAAACATCAAAATCAATTTATGACATGATTTGACTTATATGATTATACAGAAGAGGTAAATTGATACTTATAGAGAATACATTAATTTGTGGCAAGGGTTAGGAAGATTGCATAATAAAGAGTATTATTAATAAAGAGTATAATATAATATTTATTATTTATTATTATAAAGAATATTATTTATTATTATAAATAATATTTATTATTATAAAGAGTATAATAATAAAGAGTATAATAAAGAGAGATTTTTTTAATGGATATAGGGTATCATTTGGAGTAAAAGATATTCTGAAAGTAGTAGTGATGATTCACAACTTGTGAATAAAATAAAATCGCTAAATTGTACTCACTAAACATGGGGTATATTGGAAATAATTGTGATGGAATGCTTTTTAAAAGTCTTTACACTGGGCTGAGGTTGTGGCTCAGTGGTAGAGTACTTGACTCATAGGTGTGAGACAGTAGGTTCAATTCTCAGACCACTTATAAATAAATGAATAAAATAAAGGTCCAGCAACAACTAAAAGTAAAATTCTAAAAAGAAAAAAAAAAGTCTTTACACTTATATATGGCCTTTAAATGACTTTTTTCAAAACAAAGAAAATGAAGGAAAAGAAATTAGCACAGCCTAAAAGTTTGATTAAACAAGTAAATATAAAAATAATCCTAAATTTTTTAGTTATTGTTTTTGATGCTATCTTCCTATATTTTCTAGAATTCTATAAATTCTAGTCTTTAGCTTCTAATATTCTAATAAATATAATGGTCATCGGTGTAACAATCTTCAATTTCCTTGAAAAATAAGTAAAATTTCTCAAAATTTATCACCCTGTTCATCCTGAAAAATATTTTTTTGCTTTGCTTCTGATATATTAGTTTCCATATACAATTTCTTTATTATTTGAGATTGTTTTTACCTACACTTTGTTATTTCTCCTTCATCTATCTAGTTATTAAATTCCAAAGTTTCTTATGTTTTAAGACATTAGGTCATTTCTTTTCTTGCCTACATTTACTGCTTAATGATTTTATTTAGTCTCCTAGCATAGACACCACCAGCACACTGGGATCTGACTTTATTGCTATTAGTTTCACCACAGAAGAGACCCTGAGACTAGCATTCAAGTCCAACTAGTTTATTTGGAAAACAAATAAAATCTGCAAAAATATCATTAAACACATAAGGAAGTCAGGAATCTAAAGGACGAAAATAAACTTGTCTTTAAAAAAGTTATAAGTAGAAATGAAAACTTTAAATCCTTCTGAGGAAGCATGATAATGACAGAAAACCCGTGCTCAAGTCGCCCTCCTAAGCATGAGACAGGACTATTTCTTCATGCACTCTGTACTGTCCTTCCTTCATTTAGGGCCCTTTGAGGAGGTGATTATTTTTCCAGCATTCTGACTTGCCTCCAGCCACCTCCAGCTGAAAAACCCAAAACAAAAATTTGTAACTGCTGTCAAATCGATATTGGTGAGTGCCCGAGACTATAGCACATATGAGGTGAGCTATGTCGGGTATCAGCAGTATCTATCTACTGTTCTCCCACATCTTGTTGCCAATGAACAATTTTCTTTAAACTGTTGAGCTGTGTACACGAATGCCCACTTGACATGGGCCTCAAGATCTATGAGGCATCTCAGTCCTCAGTGTTCACTCCTCTTCTACACACACTTGTCAAATTTATTCCTCCTACACTTACCCTTATCTAACTAAAAGGTAATTCCAGCCTTTCTATTGCTCAGGACAAAAAGATTATCTTCCTTCTTGAGTCCTCTTCTCCTTTAGCACCCAGTCCCATCCAATCTGTGAACACATCCTGTGGATTTTGCTACATAGACTTATTTGATTCAATGGCTCCCTGCTCAAGCTTTTTGGCTCTCTAAGCTAGGATATGGCAATTATCTTGAAAGTGGTATGTGTTACTCTGCTAAGGCTTCCTCTATAGCATCCGGACTAATTTGGATTAAAATCTAATATCAAATCAATTATTCCTCTGCTCAAACTTTGTAATAGCTTTCTATATCTTTCAGAATAACAACCAATACCTGGGAAATACCTATATAAACCTTAAAAAGGTATCCTCAGCATTTTTACTCTATACTCACCATGGATTTTCCTACTTGCTTGCTCCAGGCCAACCACACTGGCCCCCTGGTTGTTCCTGGGACATGAAGGCCTCTTCCCTCTTTGTGCCTTACCACTTGTTCTCCTCTCATGAAATATTCTCACCCCATGTCTACTGGATGAATCCTTCACCTCTTTATTTCCTTGTTCATGACTTCTTCCCTAAATATCATATTTTAAAATTTCAAATCTTCCTCAATTCCTCTCTCCCTTTCCTGTACTTTATTCTCAAAGAATTGGTGACCGCATGAAATACTGCATATCATCTAAAAATCTTTTAAATTCCTTCTTCAAAACTAGAAATGAACATCACAGGCAAATAAATTATTTTCTTTAAAATTCCTGTACATATCCCCAAGTTTTAGTGCTAGTGGGTACTCAGATTGTCAGTAAAGTGATTAATCTGTTGAACTATATCCTTATTTGGAGATTAACTAGGGAGCACTGTATAGTTTGGTTCCATTTACTATAAGAATACATTTCCTAATTAAAGTTGTTTATAGGATATGTAATGATATTAACATAAAAAGCACATGGAAACAAAATACCTCTCCAACTATAAAATTAAAATTCTTAGTAATTTTGGATTTTATTTTAGCTCTCTTATCATGGAGTGTGCTTTCATCACAGTTTGAATTGTTATTATTGGTGTGGTTGCACAAATGAAATGTATAATTCCAGAGAACCCAAAAGAAGTAAGAAAATTTAATGTATTAAAGACCAATTGAAGAAACTATCACTGTCATCATCTTTTGACATGACTAGAACAATTTTAACTTATATTTAAGTGATTTTGAACCCATTTTTTAATGTATTCACTTAATAAATATAACTATATTAGTATGTTTAAACATTTCCTCAAAAGGCATATGCTGTTTTGTTTTGTTTTTGTTCTTTTCTCATGTCCAGGCCAACAGGAGATATACTCAGGACCTTAGCATTCTGACTGTATAATAAAAGTAGCTTATTTGTTAGCAAATGTTAGCAACCAAGGACTAAAAGTGCATGGTGATAACCTTGATAAATATGTAAATGGATAACTTTTTTTTAAAAAAAAGTGTTAGATATTAAAGATGCTGGCTAAAAGAAAACAAAATAGCACTGCCTATTACATCAAAGAAAAATTTATTTAGTTCCAAAAGCTGGTTTGGGTGAATTTATTTAGTAATCTGTTTCTTTATTTTCTTGTAGAGAAGTGTGATTTCTCAATCATAGATTTATTATAATATCAAGTTGGCGTGTACCTTTGTTCAATGGGTTGAATATGTTTCTCAACTCCTAGATCATATTATTTGTCTGGTTTTGTTTATGGTGCCAACAAAGTATATAGCAACTGTGATTAGTTTCCCAGTGCAGTTTTGTGGACTTCAAATATCCATATACCATGAAAACACATAGAGATATAAATTTTCATTGAAGATGAGAAGTGATGTGGATAGAAATTAATTAGGAAAGGCACCAGAGGAGAAATTTTCTGTGTGTAGTGAGCAATCTCGGCAGAAAACAAAGTGAGGATGAAGGAAAAGATAAGCTTGGGGAAGTAAAGGAAGATTAGATCACAGGATGTAAGGGACAAAGACAGAGAAGAAAAAGAGATACCCAGAACGGGGTTTTTTGCAAATTTATCTATAGGTATATTGTCATCAATAACTAGGATTCCTCAAGAATGTAATAGTGCATGATGTAGGCCCACAAGAATTATTAGATACTCTTTTATTACTGATTGTAATCATTTCTGAAAAATTTTGAAGTCGTTTACTATTAGTTTGAGTTATTTTAGTAATGACCACATCATGTCATAATTTTGTAATAACTGGGTAGATTAAAATAAACAAAATATATTGTATGTTACAATTTCTGATAATAACGCATTGAAAGGATTTCACTGGAAATTAATTCAATATAACTGCAAAACACTTCAAACAAGGTTTTCATTGCATGTTCTCTGAGTTAGTGCCAGATCCACTTTAAGAAATCAATCACAATGCTCTTGAGAAACTAGTAAATTTCTTCCTAAAACATATTTGCTTTTTCTTTCATATGGTCTTATCATCTTTAAAAAATATATATGTGTCAAGGGAGGTGTGATGGTGTTGAGTTTATATACAATATTATCCCACAGAGCAGTTAGGTGGTTAATAGAAACATTGCTAAAAGTTACAGCAGTACAGGATTTTCCCTTAGGCTATAAATAAAACATTACTTTGGTGTTAAATCCAATGCCGACGGGAAGAGAAATGAGTTGGCATCCACATGGAGAATATTAACTACATTTCTAGCTATTGTTGTACCTAAATATTTAAGGCCTTATTTATAGACTGCAATAAAATAAAATAAGGAATTAATATATTGAATTTGAAACTATAAACAAAATCATGTATAGTAAGGCACTAAAATATTTTATCTCTGCAAAATCTGCTTGTCTTATTAATAGATATCCTGAAAAAGTAAGGCCTAATTACAGAGCGGGTAATAGTAATACATTCATGGTAGATTTATTCCTTTGCTTATAATTGAGGTATTAATAGAAGCTTTGTTAGAATATCAAAAATATTAGCATATCAGAAATATTAGTACCCAAAATGGTGCTAGTATTCTCTCTCTGACATTAGCTGTGTGATTATACATGGAATCCATATTGCAAAAACCTTAGTTTTGTTAATATATAATAGAAAGTACAATAACTATTCTGTATTGATTAAATGTACTTCTTAAAGAATGTGCAAGTCATAACAAACTTTTAATTATAATATTTTTTTCTGCTTGTTTAATTTCCATGGATTGAATTTCCATACATAGCAAGATCCTATACCATTTTATGTTCACACATCTTCCTAGTGTCTTATGTATGTTAAATTCTCATTTGGTATTTTTAACTAATTAAATAAAAGGATTAGTTTAGTACACAAATTTGATCAGTATGTTATGCTTTCCAACTTCTGAATGAAAAACTTCATATTGCCTTTCTGGCTGATTAAAAGTTTTACTCTCCACCATTGAAATCAGAATTTCCAGTAGAAACAGAATTATCCTGGTAGATTCAAGTATCCTTTTGTTATTTTACTTTCATCCTTCTGTTGCATTAGCATTTCATGCCTTTTGGGGTATGTGATGTTTGGAATAGACTGAAGTATGTTTAAAGTGCATAGATATTTTATCTTAATTCCATGAGTAAATAAGTCTACACACTGTGACTCACAAGAATTTGTACTTCATTTGGATACAAATAGACTTGGTATTATACCTGGACCCTTCAGATTCTAGTTGTTGAGTTAATGAATGAAGGATGACTTTCCCAGGAAACTAAGAAGTCTAGTACCTCCTACCTTACTCAACACAGACAGTTGTGGTTATCCAAAGGGACAATGTTTGAAAGGGACTTAAAAAAAATGCAAATCTGTATGTAAAGTATTAATATCAGACATCAGATGAGCTCTAGTTTTGACCTTTTAAAAGTATCCTTTTAAATTTTATTCATTTTTTGGAGCTGAGGTTGAACTCAGGCCCTTGTACATGCTAAACATGCATATTACTACTGAGCTACACATACTTGTGCACTTATTGTTAATTATAGATTATTTCAATTATTGAATATTTTATGTAACACTCAATATGAAACTGTATGTGAGGCTGTGACCAGCATTTATTATTGGTTTAATGTCAATAATGAATAATCACAGTGTTTTCTTCAACAATGATTAAACATAAATTTTAAAATTGGAAGATTAAACTATTTTAATATGATTATTCATTGAGGTTTAAATGTAACAAATCCAGAATGAAAATAAGGCAAGGCTATATCACTTGTGCTATGAAAATAGTGACAAGCTCATTTGTGATTGGCAGTGAAACACTGGCAGATAAATACTTTTAATCATACTCACTTTCTACAACTGTGAAAAAATTTGCACAATTTATCAATTAATTATCAATTAAAACTAAGCTAATTGTCCATTGAGACAAATGAGTTTGAAATGAATTCATCATCTTTGATATAAACTCAATATTTTAAACATTATAGATTTGTGTACAAACATCACTGTTATAAAAAATTAAAAATATTAGGCTAATTCAGAATTAATTTAAATTTAATTTCTACTATGCATAGTAGATGTTAGTAATTGTATTATTTTCTACATAAAACAAATAATTTCAGATATAAAAGAATAAAACTCAAAATTGTCTACAGTTCTTGGTTTACTTAAAATATTATATGGTAAGAATGACCAGGGTTACTATTAGTTCACTTTTTCTTTCTTATAAATATTTCCTGAACACTCTCCCATTTGGTCAAATAATGCATTTTCCCCTTCTTTAAGTATCACCCTGCTACCCTATGGTTTTGTTCACTAGGTGAATTTTCAGGGCAAAGTGTCAGACAAACATTACCATTCTCATATGGTCCATATAAGCTTATAGCTGGAAACAGAAAACAGAGCATATTCTTGAAGATTTTCCTACTATATGATGTTAGTAGAATGGATTCATTTTCCTGGAGAGGTCCAGTCACCCTACTTCAGGATAGTTCTCCAGATGGCCTTGCCTAGACCCATCATCCAGTTCGCCCTGCCCTCTTCCTAGTAGTTCTCAAGAATAACTAAAATATGGTGAGAATTCAATATCATGAAATAGGAAAAAAATTCTTGAAATAACCCTGGTGTTCTAGTGTTGATGTTCACTAAGTATATGTACTCTCATTGCTTTGTGTTTGCCAACGGGCTACCCAGGTAGGTAAGGGATCTAGGATAGGAATGACCTCCACCAATAGTGTGACATCTCATGGGAAATGAGGACAGGAAGAATCAGGCCCTCCTTGAGGTGGAATAAGCTGGATGGTCCAGGTTTGCCTCAAAATGGAGGTCTTGTTAGATATTCCAGATTACAAAGTTCCAATTTCACAGACCCAAATAATATTAGTCTGTTGAGTATACAGGTTCATGTTCATATGGTCTGGAAGAGTCTTTGTTCTGGAAGCATGTAGAATGAGTACATTTCCACCCTAATGGTATATAGCATAAGACTGGGAAAGGGAGCTTCTATCACTAGAAGGTCTTGAGCAACTTATGGTAACACAATAAGTTGGTGAGAAATCTCCTAAGGCATGAGAGGAGGTTGTTTATGCAATAAAGAAGTTCCAGAAGGCACTAATGGGAGTACCTGAGTTATGGTAATTTAGGCGGACTCCAGAGCCTCGTCAAAGTTGGATGATTTTCAAGTAGCATCATTTGTGGCATTAATTAAAATTTGCAAAGAGAGATATATTGCTCTAGAATACAAAAAGGCCTAGAATGCATTTGATTCATTTTAAAATTGATTGTAGGTGCTGATTAGGTTAATAGATGTTTCTTGATAATGCCTGGGAACAAATTGCCTGAGAGCTGTCTGAGGTTTTCTGAATTTTCTTACTTGATGTTTTCAAATAAGGACTACATAATTCATGCTATGTCCATTTTTCAGGTAAGAAATATGTTTGTTAGGCTAGCCTACTTTTAGTTTTTCAATTCAAATACTTGTTTGCTCTCTAAAAACAACAAGGCTCTTTTTAACCGAAGAGTTTAAATTCTGTTATACCACAGACAAAAACATTAGCTGGGTAAGTAGTTAGGGACACATATACACAAGGAACACAGACTTATTTTCGTTAATAAACAATAAAGTTTACATTCACTTTTTGAATTATTTTGGTTTGGTAGAGTTATGCCTTTTTACTTATATTCATTTCATTTCATACACATTTCTAAATCCTTATTTATTTACCTTCTTTTTTGACATATCTTGAAAATTATCATAATATGTCTTTGTATCAAATAATTTAGACTTACCTATCTTATACCTCCTTTTGTCTATCTCGCCACATACCTATTTCTCATTTTATCAGGAAATCCTGCAAGCACTAGTTTTAAGATATAACTGAATACAAAAAGTAAAGGTGAATGCATTGGTTTATAAGTTGATTTCAAATTAAAAAGTAAAAACTGACTTTGTTTCATTATTATGTAAGTGAGCACACAAACAAGAGACTTCATGAGTAGACCACTAAGAGAATAACCTGAAAATTTTATGTGTAGGAAAATGAGATTTGTGACAGGTTCATTAAAGTATGAAAAGCCCCTCTAGATGGTAAACTGCAAGTCTGGTTGGTTCAAACAAATTGATTGTTCATCAACAAGGCAAAACCATTCCTTTAAGACCATTGTGAATGGATCAACAAGAAGTTGTGTAATTAGTCAGCATCACCTGGTAGCCCACTCAGTGTTCAAGGCTGCTTAACAGTTTCAGCAGATTAGAACAACATTCAATTTCATTATTTTCTAGACGTGCTACTGTAGTTGGAAATTATTCCTGTTATGAATCTAATCACTTCTCACTAACTATCCTGCTCTTATCTCTTATAAAACACCATCCTTTCTCACCTAGGTAATTGCAATAGTCTCCTAACTGGTCTCCCAGCTTTCCTTCTTATTTTCTGACAAAAGTGATGATTATGAGACCTAAGTCAGATCACATAATCTTTCTTTTTAAAACTCATCCTCGCATAAGCCCTTCAATAGATGAATGGATTAAAAAATGTGGCATTTATACATAATGGAGTATTACACAGCACTAAAAAATGACAAAATCATGGAATTTGCAGGGAAATGGATGGCACTAGAGCAGATTATGCTAAGTGAAGCTAGCCAATCCCTAAAAAACAAATGCCAATTATCTTCTTTGATATAATGAGAGCAACTAAGAACAGAGCAGGGAGGAAG
Organism: Marmota marmota marmota; assembly: GCF_001458135.2. Lineage (NCBI taxonomy): Eukaryota > Metazoa > Chordata > Mammalia > Rodentia > Sciuridae > Marmota > Marmota marmota. Next base: position 302,950 of record NW_025999963.1, on the reverse strand, counting down.
AGCAGGAGGAAAAGATTAACATTAAACAGAGACATGAGGTGGGAAGGAAAGGTAGAGAAAAGGGAAATTGAATGGAAATGGAAGGAGACCCTCATTGTTATACAAAATTACATATAAGAGGTTATGAGGGGAATGGGGAAAAAAAAGGAGAGAAATGAATTACAGTAGATGGTGTAGAGAGAGAAGATGGGAGGGGAGGGCAGGGGGGATAGTAGAGGATAGGAAAGGTAGTAGAATACAACAGTTACTAATATGGCATTATGTAAAAATGTGGATGTGTAACCAATGTGATTCTGCAATCTGTATTTGGGGTAAAAATGGGAGTTCATAACCCACTTGAATCTAATGTATGAAATATGATATGTCAAGAGCTTTGTAATGTTTTGAACAACCAATAAAAAAAAAAAAAAACTCATCCTGGACTCCTCATTTCATTCATAGTGAAAGGCAAATTTCTTATAATGTAAGCTCATAATGATTTACATGTTCTTTCCTTCTACCTCTAACACCTGCATTCCTTCTACTATCCTATAACACTTACTCGTGCTCTTACCAAGCACATCTCCTTCACTCCTCTAACACTTAACTGCAAGGCCTTCAAATTAGCTGCTCCCACTTCTGGGAACTCATCCCTGGGATATACATGGATCGCCCCTTCATTTAAATTTTTGCTCCAGAATAATTTTCTCTAGAAGGCTAACCTGACCACCAGCCATAAATTGTCTGCACTGTACTGTACACAATTGCTATTTAAAAAATTCACATTAGGTATCACCTACCAATATAATTTACTTACCAAGTGTCTACTTATTATACATTATATATTTCCTATCTCTCCATCAAGAAATTCCAACTAAACAAGAAGTTTAAACACATTTTCTGTTTACTCACCACTATATCTCAAGAATACATGGGATCAAAAAAATCTTTAAATAATCACTACTAATTTAGCAAAGCAGCATATATAAAGTAGATCTCAAGTTATAAATAGTAAAAATTCTACTTCCTCACAATAAAACAAGAAAAATAAAAATTTGTGATGACATATCAGGAGAACTTTTCCCAATGCGAAACATATTCCAAAACAAAACTTAAGTAATAATGAAATAGAAATAAATTAATGCTTATTTAATAATAAATTAATAAATAAATTTAATATTTATATCAAACTCTTTTTTCCTTAGAATTATTTTTGTTCAACTTTCAGATTTAGTACTGAAATTCAGTTATTTACTTTTCTGTGGAGAATTTTTAGATTTTTTTTATTTGCATTTCTGTGATAGAACCCAGGGCATTGAACATGCCAAGCAAGTGCTTTGCTACTGAACTACATCCCTAGCCCTGTAAGGAAAGTTTAGCTATATGCTGAGTTTTTCCAAATACTGTACTTTAGTTGACCTAAGTTGCTTTACAAAATTTAAAGTTTTTGTTTTGTCTAAAATTAAAAAAATTCAGGATTCATCTTATGAAGTAGTGTACTTACAGTTAAATAATAAATCTCTACTACTTTAATATTTAGTAAATATTAATTTTGTGGCTTGATTAAAAGATATGTTTTAATAAGTAGCTTCTAGTTACTTAAGAAGAATTAATGGCTCCAGTACAGTAGAATTTGGGAGTTGATTTCTAAGGAGATATGATAATTTAAAATTTTATTAATTTATTTTATTTAATATAATTTATTTCCTTTCTTTTGAAAAATCATACTTTTTATAATCAAAAATTTCAAATTAGTTCAACATCCAAATTAAGTTACATTAATATTGTAATTACTGATATTAATTATAAAAAATCAAGTTATCAATAGCAATAAAAAATCAATATCAATAAGCATTTCAAAAACTAATGCTTTAACCATGAGATTATGAAGAAAGGTTATTAAACTTCGTCTTTGGTGAAACCTGGAAACTATACATAGTATGTGAGAGAGATAATAATACACTAATATTTTATTTTTATCTTTACAAATTTATTCATTAAAATAAGTTTACACTTATTTTAGTTTTGTACGTCTATAAGAAAAATATTAAATTGTGTCATTTTCCTGCTTTGTTCACAAGCTGCAGTAAACAAAATATTACGCAGCATTTTAATAATATACAGATGTTTAATAAGAGGATATGGTCAAAGAATCCCTAGAAATAAAGCCTAGATATTATTATTCTGAATAACAACTGAACAAAAGTTTAAATGCATTTTTTAATTTCTTCACCATTTTATTATTATAAATATAATGAATTATTATAATAAATATAAAATCATATTATTATATTATTACTATAGATATAAAATATATTTACTATAAATGTAAAATTTATAATAAATTATTATTATAAATATAAAAGTTACTTTAAATGGAATTGATAATTATATATGGTCTCCTATTCCATTATGTATATTACCTGCAGAATGAGCAACTTAGAACAGGTGTTTTTCTTATCTCTTCCCAACATTAAATTATTGAAATATTTTACACAGTGGTCTGCAACAACACCGTTGAAAACATTTTGATAGTGTAAATGTGTTTTCCTCAACACTAGCCCACAGCCTGACTAGATCCATATTTCTAGGAGGAGATGTACCTTCACTTCCTCCCAGGTGAAAAATGGAATGTATTTTAGCTTAACAACTTCTGCTATCTTTATTATAGCATCATATGAAGTAAATATTGTATTTCCAGTAAATGAGCAGATTTCTTGTGGTAAAATTCTTGATCTACTTGGCTGAATTAGACATAGATCTAAAATCTAGACTTGAGCATTAAAAGGGATAAGAAGTGGAAAGATCAATTAAATAATTTTGTACAAATTACAAGAGCAATTATATTACTTTTTAATAAGAGTTAGTATTAATGGAGTATTTTTAGGCATTTTTCTAAACTCTTCGTGTATAATATTTTATAATTGATGACCTGATTTTGATTTTTCTATCTGAAATGTATTGTAAGTAACTTCAACTTAAGGCATTGCCCTCTGTGTTTATAGGACACTAAATTGCCAAGTAGTTCACCTTTGCAGGAAAGGTTGTTGGGCATTTCAATTTTATTTTGTATGTTGAATAGGCATTTAATAAAATCAGAATTAGTGAGAAAATCAGTAAAAAAAGAAATTATACTTTACATGTGATTTTATTTCATAATTCAATCTGTGGAGCAAAAAACATATATAATAAATATGTCTACTGAATACGCCATAAGAGTGTGAGAACTTAATCAAAAAGTTCATCCAGCTTTCCTGCAGTATTTAACTAGATTGCTCTGTATTGCTGTGTGTGTGTGTGTGTGTGTGTGTGTATGTGAATTCTTGTGAAATTGGGAGAAAAAAATAACAAAAACAAAAAATCATAACATCATACTCATCGTGTTATGTAGATACAGCAATGAATAGCCCCAGGGCTAAGATTAGCTGAGGAAACTGCAGGCTTTTGAGTCTGATCTTCTGCTTTCTCTCCTACAGGTTTCTTAGAATCTCATAGGAACTCTCATTAAAGGAAGTAGTGAGTGGAATTACACATACACTCTTACTTCATAGCATACGTGGCCATATCCTTCTTCATTACTTCCTGAAAATTCCAGGACAGCATTTTCATCAATTAATAATTATGAAGAGAAATATTGTCAGGATTAAAAATAAAACAATATAACCTACCCGCTAACTTGTGGCCTTTAAACATATGTGATTCCATTATTACTATGATACACCCACTCTGTACTGTTTAGAGACTTAATTCACTTAGTAGAAATTAATTTGTGATTTGGGAAGGTAGCAAAATAAAGAGAGGATCAATAATAGAATCTGAAGGGAAGTTATACCCTGGGACAAGGAAATTAGTGCTGTTATTTCTCCAGACTGTCTCATTATTAGACCTCCACATGTAGGAAAGAATTTTGAATATAGTGAGTTCTCATAGGACTATGGCTGAAGGACAGACAGATTGAAATATTTAATTATTAACAGCATTATTAGAAAAGCTGGCAGGTGGAGAAAATGAATATGATTCTATTTGGTTAGCTTCAAGATTTCTAAAAACTGCTCAGATGATAAATACCAATGTAGTTATGGAAAATATGCAAACAAATGTTCATTGAGATCCTACAAGACACTTGCTTTATATTCAGTCAAGGCATTCAAACATTTAATTTTGTCAAAATCCAAAGGTATGGGCTGGGGATGTGGCTCAAGTGGTAGCACGCTCGCCTGGCATGCGTGCGACCTGGGTTCGAAACTCAGCACCACATACAAACAAAGATGTTGTGTCCGCCGAAAACTGAAAAATAAATATTAAAAAATTCTCTTTCTCTCTCTCTCTCTCTCTTAAAAAAAAAAAATCCAAAGGTATGCAAAAAGTCTCTGTGGGCAGGGAGTTGGTAAATTTTTGTGGCATACTTCCCTTATCTGTGTTGTTTTTGTTTGTTTGTTTGTACTGTTTTGTTTTGTTTTTCAGTGGTTTTAGTGACCTGGATCAAGTGTGGTCCAAAAACACTAAATCCAAAACTTTGGAAAAATATTTTGGAAATAATTTATAAGTTGACAATTATGGGGTATTCTGAATAACATGACAAAATCTGGTGCTGTCCCTGTCCCTCCTGCAGGAGAAAGACAGGAATTCAAATCCAGCTTTTATTCTCTGAGTCAGTACTTTACATGCTACCCCCATTGGTCACCTCTCAGGCTTGTTGGCCATCAGACTGACTGCTGAGGTATCATACTGCTTGTGTTCAAGTGACCCTTATTTTATTAAAAAAAAAAAATGACTCTTAAGCTCTTGATTAGTTTTGCTGGCAATTCAGATATGCCCACAAGAGCTACTAAAGTGTTTCCATTATGTGAAAAGGTTAAACTGCTATGTGATATTTAGAGAGACACACAGACACACAATGATTGCATTCACATAATTTTTATGGCAGCATATTGTGATAATTGCTATCTTTTATTATGTTACTATAAATCTCCCACTGTGCCTAATTTATAAATTTAACTTTTCCTAGGTATGTGTATCTACAAAAAAAAAATAGTATATATTGGGCTTGGTACAAGCCAAGAATTCAGGCATCCATTGTGGGTCTTGGAACTTACCCACCAAAAAAAAAGGTGCCAGGATTACTGTGTCATGAGGGCGTTGCGCTGCAGTTGCTATACAAAAGTACAAAAGTGCTTCATTCCTCACACCCTGGTGAAACTCTGGTTTCCAGACCTTCTAGACAATATGCCAGATGTCTAATTAAATCCATCCTGGGCACAACACACAATCACAGCCACTAAGAAGATGAATTAATGAACTAAGGGAACGCAACTAGAATGACATCCTCTCCCTTTACTGTCTCCAGAAGCAGTGTGTTTGGGTGAGTACACTCACACCACATCACTAAAAGCTAAACTTTTGAAAGGGTTGCTATTATGCAAATAAGTCACTTTTCTGGCTTATTTTATGAAAAGATAGACCAGAACTGCTAAAAGTATGAAAAAATAGCAACATTTCCATAGCACTGCAGTAGAAATTGTTTAAAACTCTTTAATAATGGTGCTCTGTCCCTAACTTATTTTCCTGCATATATATCTGCTAGATACAATTCCTTTGCAAAAGTGTATCTTCTATGCAAAATAGGAATCACATTTCACACAAGAGGTTTTGCATGTTTTCTTACTAAAACTGGATCATACTATTCATTTTGGCTTGCATATTGTCTCATCTCCCCTAAAATTATTCTAGATCTTTTTAAGATAATAAACATAAATGCCTTGTTTTCCCCAATGGTTGCCTAACATTTAATTGTGTAAATATGAGATGGTATATGCAGTTATTCTTCTGTCTTTTTGCACAGATTGTTTTTCCTTTTATTTTATAATTATTTTATTTGTTCTAATTAGTTATACATGGACAGTGAAATGCATTTTGACATATCATACATAAATGGATTATAACGTCTCATTCTTCTGGTTGTACATGATGTAGAGTTACACTGGTCATATATTCATATATGCACACAGGGTAATAATGTCCTATTCATTTTACTGTCCTTTCTACACCCATACCACCACCCCTCCTTTCACTCCTCTCTGTCTAAAATACCTTGACTATGCTTGTATATATATATGTTTTTCCTAGTAACAAGGAATACATCTAATTCTGCCATTATTGTCTTACAAATAATGACACCTACTTATTAGAATTTGCCTATATTTTACTGTAAAATTTTGTCTCAATGTACTAATATACATTTTTTCAACATTATTTTTTATTTGTTCTTTTTACTTATACATGACAGTAGAGCACATTCATTCTCTCTCTCTCTCTCTCTCTCTCTCTCTCTCTCTCACACACACACACACACACACACACACATAATATGGAGTACATCTTATGATTAGGATCTCAGTCTTGTGGTTGTACATAATGTAGAGATTCACTTTGGTATATTTATATATGCACATAGGACAGTTAAGCCAGATTTCTTCCAATGTCTTTCCTATTCCTGTTTCCCCTCCCTTTCCTTCATTTTCCTTTATCTAGACTACTGAATTTCTATCCTTTTCCTCCTCTACCCCATGTTATGTTATCTCACCTATCAGAGAGAACATTTGACCATTGGTTTTAGGGGATTGGCTTATTTTGCTTTACATAATAGTCTGCAGATCCATCTATTTACCAGCAAATGTCATAAAATTCATTTTTTATGGCTAAGTAATACTCCATTCTGCATATATACTCTGTTTTCTTTTTCCATTTGTCTGTTGAAGGGCATCTAGTTTGGTTCCATACCTTAGCTATGGTGAATTGAGCTGCTATCAGCATTGGTGTCCCTGTAGCATACTAATTTTAAAACCCAGGTATATACCCAGGAGGGGATAACTGGGCCAAATAGTGGTTCCATTCCAAGTTTTCTGAGGTATCTCCATCTCCATACTGCTTTCCAGAGTTTTTGCACCAATTTTTCAGTCACACCAGCAATATAGGAGCGTGCATTTTCGCCCAACATCCTTGCCAACAATTATTGTTACTTGTATTCATGCTAATTGACGTTTTTAATGTTTAAGATGGTTGAGAATAATTTTATGCATTGACCATTTGCAAAACTTACTTGACAAATTATTGCATCCTTTTTTTTTTGACATTCTTGATAGTTCAGGCATAGTATCCAAGAAATTGTAGGTAGCAAATACTTTTTCTGCAAAAAAGGGGAATCATTAGGTATAGATAGATTATTTGGACACTGATTGTGGGGGAACACTGATTGTAATTCCAGGTCAATAATGTACATCAGTGGTTAATATTCTCGCCTTCTTGTGACACATTCAAACAAATGTTAGGAACAAAGGATAATTAAACAACAGTCAGACTTAGGAATAAGTACCTTGTAAGGTATATTAAATCATATATTGAGTAATCTGACTACATTGTATGGACAATCAAAATGTATGAAGAAGAGATATATCACAGATTCATGGTTGATTTTAAAAGTTCACATATGGTAAAAATAGAGAATGGATTAGATATGAGAAATATGGTGGTTTTAGATGTTCAGTTAGGTAGCTTCAATTATTCTGGAACGCAATGGAGGCTGAGAGAATTGGGCTGAGATTGAGAACAAGACTGGATGTGTGATGTTAGAGAAAGAAAAAAAATGAGAATACTTGGCTTCACTATTGTACAAGGGTAGTGTTGACCGAGCAGGGAAAACATTCAGAAGAGTATATCACAGAACTTCAATGGGTTGATTTAGGATGTGCTGATGTGAGGTATTTCTGCATACTACTTTCTGTTTCTATAGGAAATATATATTTGATTAACCATAAACACAGAGTCTTACATTTAAAAAGAGTATTGATAGTGGCTTTATTTTTGATCAGATGAAGAAAGGGAATTCCAATTATTTAGGTGTATATATAGATTAGATTATAAGCCTGAAATTGAGTTTATATTTTATATGAGACATATTATATTATTATCTATTTTATAAAACAACTTTCCAAATGACTTTCTTAGATGTTTGAACATGGAAGATATACAAGTGAAAGTCTTAAGGACAAATGAATTATTATCTTTACAGAAGAATCAACCAAAAGTTCTACTTTTTTATTTGACAGCTTTTCTTCTTTCTCTCCTATTTGCATTCTAATTACTGCACGTAATTTGTTAAATCAACTATCTTTGAACAAGGGGATTATGCTTATATTCAGTGATTTTCTTCTGTAATCTTATTGAATATGAAAAGCTTACATTACCATTTCGCCACCAACTCAAAGTTGTAACATATTAAGCAACACATAAGCAGCTCTTAAACCCTGAAAAATTAATGTGAAGTCTTACTGAACTATTTTAAATATAAAAAAGGAGGAATAATAGGAAGAAATTAAGGAAGGGAATGGAAGGAAGGGAAGAAAGAATAGAATGAGAGAACAAATAATCCGGGTCTTTAATAGTTTTCAATAGAACATGTTTCACTTGAACTCTTCTTGAACATCAGCTTTGTATCACAGGCTGTAGTTAAATATTCCACTAAGAGGAATAAAAAAGATCAAAAGCATTCTTTCTAAAATTAAAATGGAAGAGATCAATGAGAAAGGTTTCTTCTTGCAAATCCCTTGCTTTATAGCTCATCATTTCATTTTGTTGTAAAATTATAGTGGGTGGCCTTTGAGAATTCAATGCCATTTAAGCTCAGTCTCTCATTTACCCTTGATTTTAAATATTATCAATCCTATTTTCCACTGTATCTACCATGTACATTTTAATATTTTAATTCTCAATAAATTTTCTGCAGAAAATCATGTTTTTTTACATATGCATATGTATATATATACATAGATATTTGTTCCTTTATCAATATCTTTCAGTTTCGTTTTCTTTCATGAATGATGACAAGCTTTTGTTTATGTTTATTTAAACAAGTTTAGTGTTTGTTTAAATCACTGAAGGTGGCATAAAAATATCAGTTTGCTTGTAAATTTTTATGTTCTCATTGCACTGAATCACCTTCACAACCATCTCAGACTGACAAGATGAGTTCACAGTGGATTGCATTCATCACATATTATCACTTAACTGTACCAGCACTTTAGCTACTTCCCCCTAACATGCCATGACCTCACATGTAATGTCACAAGCAGGACTGCTGAAAAATGGGCCAATGAGCCAGCCGGTTCTAGGATTCTATTTCTTTAGGCAAGAGGCCACCTTCATTGTTTCTTACATGGGTAGTGGCTTTTGCCTTGCATCTAACTAAATTCATCATCCCTTAGGTCCTGTATCCACAGAGGTGGGGCATCTCTTTCCTAAGATTTAATTTCTTTGTTAGTTTATTTGTTCACATGCACAAGTTTTCTCTACATTTGAATAATGAGCAGGGAAAGAAATAAAAGACAAATTTGCACTTGGTCCCTCAGAGTACACTGCCCCTGGCTCATGTCTTTCTGATCTTAATGACAGTCTAAGACCCAAGGCCCTTTTGTACTGATCTTGTTCACAAATTTCTTCCATTAAGCTTTTTTTTCTAAAATATAGACTATGTAAAATTGCAGAATTGCTCACAAAGCCCCTTTGACTGAGATTTGTCTTTAAGGATCTTTAGCATGTTTTTGATATTGGGGTTTCTTTTTCATTATTAAAAATACAAAAAAAATATTTATTTTCCTCCCTCATTTTATGGTATTACTCTGGCAAAACACCAGGCCTATTTAGATTAACCTCCCAGGATTCTTCCTCTGTATAGAGGGTCCTGATTAGTGCAAAACAGCCATAGTAACCAATATCATTTAAATAAGTTATGTTTAGTAATCCTTATTTATACAGTTAACCTATGATCTTCCCTCAAAACATCATCACTCTCTCTCCACCTTCAGGTTTAGTCCATTTTCTTCTTCTTCTTCTTCTTCTTCTTCTTCTTCTTCTTATTATTATTATTATTATTTAGCTGTAGTTGGACACAATACCTTTATTTAATTAATTTATTTATTTATTTTTATGTGGTACTGAGGATCGAACCCAGGGTCTTGCATGTGCCAGGCAAGCACTCCACTGCTGAGCTGAGCCAGAACCGCAGCCTCTAGTCCATTTTCTTTCCTTTTATTTTACTGAGTAAAGCCCAGCATCAGAAGAGATCTTTTATAAACTCCTTCATACCATCATTCAATGACCTAACTCCCTGCCCATAAACTTTTCCTCACCTACAATTCTTACAAATGCATCCTGTGTCCCTGTCCAGACCCAACTCGCCCACAACTGACCTATGACCTCTTTGGCTGATTTTATCCATTCTTAAAGCCTTAAATTTTTTCCCAGGTAGAAAATTCCTTTTTTGATATTTCTGAGAATTTTACACAGATTCCTTTCTTAGTGTTCTCAGAAGGACATATAACTGGTATTTCAAATTTATGTCAGAAATTACTCTGTCCTTTCAACCCTCAAATTCTGATTTTCCCACATTATTAGACAAATGGCATTTTGAACCTTTCAGCAGTTCAAGTCATTCTATTACAATTGTTTCTAATCTTTTCTTTCTCTCTCATCCAACATTCCATCTTTCAGCAAAATTCTGTTGGCTCTGCTTAAAACAAATAGAATCTCACAGTTTTCAACACGAGCATGCCGTCACTCCTCCCCTTTCTTTGTCATTGCCATTTTTCCTTTTCTTTTATTTCCTCTCTTCCTTTCTTGGTGGCTTTCCATGTGGTCCTTAGCCTCTTTTGGTAATATTCTTCCCAGAGCAGCCTGAGTGCTTCTTTAACAAGTCGGTATTGCCATGCCATTTATACCTGTCAGTGACTTCCAATCCTGTGTGTAGGATAGATCAATATTTTTAATAGTATATAAAGGCTTATGGAATTTGGCTCCTTTTGCCTCAGATTTCATCTCCTACCAGTCTCTTTTTGGATCACAAACTACAGAATAGATATAAGCCTTTGTTATTCTCTTTGCATAGATTTTAAAATAGTAATAGGACAATCTGAGGTTTGGAAATTTCTAGGGACTTGAACAGCATATTCCCTTCCTGATTGTTACCTAATAGAACAAAAATATTAACTTGCTGTCTCCATGGAGGATTATAACATTTGGTCATCCCATTTCCAATTACACTGAGGTTAATTATTGGCTAATCAGATCTGTGAATTGAAATGGGTTTTTTTCCTGTAGATATTAGTAAGTTATAGAGCATTTTTAGCACCACATGTGTATCAGGACCCAATGAGGAAGGTAGTTTTATAGACTAGGAAATATATTGTAGGAATTAGGCATTGAATCTTTGGGGGAGAAACTGGGGTAAATAATGGTCTAGAAAACTAACAAATGAACCTAACAGAAACACCAGTATATATGGAATGCAGTTATGGTAGGTTAACTTTTCCTATTACTGACATCCAGAGCACAGCTAGCATTTGCTGCAAAAATTAACAAAAAAAAAGCCTTTTAAAGTTAATTCATATGATTTAAAAAATAATACCTTTGTTCTTTTCCAACCCTAGGATTTATATGGGCACAGAACATAATCACCCCCCCCCCAATTTTTTAACTCTTCTTAAAAGAGTATCTGGTACTGATATTATTCTTTGAATACATTAAATGCCAGGGTTTCATTTTATGCAAACATAGAATGGAAAATAACAAAATCTAACTTTTAGGTATTGATGTAGGAATTACAAACAATGAGAGGATTAAATTACAGCAGTTGGGCTCATAAGTACCGAAAGGAGGTAAATCATTTAAGATCTCATAATAATTGCCTTTTAAGACAGACATTCAGTCAGTGTGAATTTAATGAATATTATGTCACAGCATTGTGCTCAACATTGATGGAGAAAGTATTTTAAGACATCCCAAAGCATACTATTATTAACATGTGGAACAATAAAAACTGCATAGGTTTAGACTTACAGAAATGGACTTTTTAATTCCCCATCCATGACATACAAGGTGTTTCAACTTTAGCAAATTACTTACACTGACTCAATTTTAGTGTCCTTTTATTTTATTTATTTAAATGGTGGCAATACTACTTATTAACAATGATTGTTGTAAGGACAATATTTATAAACTTCTTTGTTCAAAGAAAGATACTAAAAAATATTTTTTCTCTTTCGTAAAGGTAAAAATGAATCTTTAATTAAAAGAGACTTAATTAACATTCAACACATTGTATAAATTTGTATTTGAAAGAAATTCATTGCACAGCAATTTGAATTTCATATCTGTACTACTCACACAACATTTTATAAATTACAGAAAACTGGTTCTTGAATACCAGACCCAGAGACTAAAACTTGTTTAATAACCTGAAACTAAAATAAATATGAACCAAATAACATTTTTGTGTGTAGATAGAGCTAATTTAGCAAACAAGAAGTGAGTAAGCAAACTATAACTCATCAAATTTTACCACCTTCATATCCCAATTAATTTTAATGGAGATGGTAAATACTCGGCAGGAAAGACAGCACAAAACTTTGTGTGCAAATGATGACATTTCACAACTCATTCATAATACCTCTTGAAGAACAGTCCATGTGTCATTTCAAAGAATATGTCAGTGTAGTTTCAGCTAAACCTAATGGCATTTTCAAAAACTTTTATATCTTTATTTAATGGTTTCTTCCAGCAGTATAAGTATTAATAGATTATCAAATTGAAAGATGTTTGTCCTGACCTTCACATAGTTCCATTTCTCTAGTTTTTTAATGTCTCTTACCAAGTACCAGAAGTGCAATAAGTAATTTCTCATTCCTCTATGATGCCACTTTGCCTTTGTCAAAAGACAAATGATAGACCAGTTGATGGGTGAGATCCAAATAAAAGAACACACAATAGCCTCTATTTTCTTCTGATACATTAATTCGTAATTCTTCAAGAGAAACACAAATCAATGTTTCAAATCCACACGTTTTCTGAGTAATTTTATGTACTTGTTAGATATTTTGTGGAAGATAATAATATGTATATATACACACAAATGTGGATTTATATATATATATATATATATATATATATATATATATATACACACATACATATATGTACATTTATATATATACATATATGCACATGCAAGGACACACAATATCCATTTATATATGTGTATATATATTCATATGTATAAGTATCTACATCTGTGTGTTTTTTTTTAGGAATTAAAATAAAATAAAACAAATTTTTACAAACGACCAAGATACAGAAGTATGGCACATATGTAAATATACATAAGAAAGCCAATCTGGAAAGCAGTATGGAAATTCCTGGGAAAGCTGGGAATGGAACCACCATTTGACCCAGCTATTGCCCTTCTTGGACTATTCCCTGAAGACCTTAAAAGAGCGTACTACAGGGATACTGCTACATCGATGTTCATAGCAGCACAATTCACAATTGCTAGACTGTGGAACCAACCCAGATGCCCTTCAATAGATGAATGGATAAAAAAAATGTGGCATTTATACACCATGGAGTATTACGCAGCACTAAAAAATGACAAAATCATAGAATTTGCAGGGAAATGGATGGCACTAGAGCAGATCATGCTTAGTGAAGCTAGCCAATCCCTAAAAAACAAATACCAAATGTCTTCTTTGATATAATGAGAGCAACTAAGAACAGAGCAGGGAGGAAGAGCAGGAAGAAAAGATTAACATTAAACAGATACATGAGGTGGGATGGAAAGGGAGAGAAAGGGAAATTGCATGGTAATGGAGGGAGACCCTCATTGTTATACAAAATTACATATAAGAGGTTGTGAGGGGAATGGGAAAATAAACAAGGAGAGAAATGAATTACAGTGGATGGGGTAGTGAGAGAAGATGGGAGGGGAGGGAGGGGGGATAGTAGAGGATAGTAAAGGTAGCAGAATACAACAGTTACTAATAGGGCATTATGTAAAAATGTGGATGTGTAACCGATGTGATTCTGCAATCTGTATTTGGGGTAAAATTGGGAGTTCATAACCAACTTGAATCTAATGTATGAAATATGATATGTCAATAGCTTTATAATGTTTTGAACAACCAATAAAAAAATAAATTAAAAAAAAAGAAATCTTTGAGATAAACTCAGAAAACCCTTATTTATCATGTAAATGGATAACTCAGAATCTTAGAGACATTTTTGGTTAGGAAAAGGATGGGAGGTTTGCTCCTTAAAAATATTAACAAGGTGGATATATGAAGAGGAAAAGACGTTCAACTCAGCAGTGTAGTGAAGAGAAATACAACAAAGTTAGAGTGCATTCGACCTGAGGAGTCAAGAGTTCAGATAAAATCAGGGAGGAGTAAGACGCTAAGTAAATTGCATTTCAGTTTGAAAATAAATGTAGGAATATACATATAGAAAACTAAGACACTGACAAATTCAGGGCAAGGTTTAGCTTTAGCAAAACAAGGAAGGGTAGTCGATGACAGAGGAATACTTGGCCCACCCAGCAGTGAACAGATGCTTATGGGCAGAGTGAGTCTGACACAGTATGAGTGAGCACCAGCATAGAACAAGGCCTTGTGGAGTGGAATCTCAGGTCTTCATCTTAGGAGCTGTGCAACTTTGAACATATTCTAAATGTCTGATCCTCTTTATCTGCACATTAATAGCATGTATCATTAAGTGAGTCCATAAGTAAAACATGCTTTAACAGTGCTCAGTGCATAATAAAGGGGGATTTTTTTTTTTGAGTCTGTGTTTGCTTGTTAACTGGTAAAGACTATAATTTTTAATAACGTATAATTTCCTAATCCAAATTTATTTTGAGATCAATTCTGGTACAGTCTTTAGTTCCTTTTGCCCCTTGTTTCACCTTTTATTCTGAAATTCCTGATGATTTTTACTGATTACTGAAGGTTACTTTTTTGAAAGCAGGAGAAAAATTTAGCCCAGAATCATGGGCTCTTTCTACAGAGAATTTTTTTGATTGCTTCAGGCTGAAGACAAGGGACTTTAGCCATCCCTGATCACTTTAATCTAATTGTAACAACTGGGGTATTTTGGATTTAGGCTCTGTCAAACCATAATTTCAAATTACTTTTATTCTAGAGGGATCCTTTAGAGACCCAAATTGAAAATATGCAGTGTTTATTAGGGACCCACTCAGTAAAGCTTTGTGATGCACTCAAGAGTGCTATTCTTCAATTCAGGCTTCCCTTATTTCTAGATATTCCCTAGGATAAGCTACCCAGGATATTGGGAAGGCAATGTATAATTCCATATCTCAAGATATTTAAGTTTCTTCATTTATCCTTAATATTCAAGTTAATCTTCGGGGATTAGTTCTGAATTTTATACTCCACATGACTAGAGGTAATATTTGATTTTGATTTCTAAACAAAGAAAAGATATTGAAGAAAACTAGGTTCATTTTTTTTTTCAATATTGCTTTGGTTTCCTGGTGCTACAGTGTAAAAAAAATAAAAATAAAACAAAACAAACAAACAAAAAACTTGGTCTCTTAAAACCAAAATTGAAAAGAATGAGAATATGTCATTCTCATTACATATAAGACTGTTAGAAAATATTTTCAAAAAACATCTAATAGAAGATTGTTATGCAAAATGTTCAAAGAGTTCCTAAAGTTGAACAATAAGAAAATAACTACCGCCTGGGCACAGTGGCACATGCCTATCTTCCACTGAGGCAGGAGGATTACAAGTTCAATGAAGTATTGAGCAACTCAGTGAGACCCTATCTCTAAATAAACGCAAAATAGGGCTGGGGATGTGGCTCCTTGGTCAGGTGCCCCTGAGTTAAACCCCAGTATCAAAAAAAAAAAAAAGAATGAAAGAAAAGAGAATAAAAGAATGCAAAAGATCAGAACAGACACCTCACCAAAGAAGACATACAGATAGCACATTAGTATATGAGATGTTCAACATCACATATCATTAGACAGTTGTAAATTCAAACAACAATGAAACTTACTCCATGCCTGTATTTTGTTTTTGTGGTACTGGGAATTGAACCAGTGCTTACATGCATATTAGACAAGCACTCTGCTGTTTAGCTGCATTCCCAGTCCTACATACCTATTAGAGTGACCAAAATACTAAATATTAATACTGGCTGCTAGTAATGATGTGGAACCAAAGGAACTGTCATTAATTGATGGTGGCAGTGCAAAATAGTACAATCAATTTGTAAAACAGTTTTGGACTTGTTATACATTTTAACACAATGTTAACATGCATTTCAATAATTGAGCTCCCTAGTATTTATACAAATTAAATAAAAACTTATGTCATCATGTATACTTAAAGCAGCTTTATTCATAATTGACAGATTTGGAAACAAGCAAGAAGTCCTACAGTGGTGCGTGGATGAGCAGTGCTATATTTAGACATGGAATGTTTCTCAGTCTTCAAAAGATAGGAGCTCTTGATTCATAAAGAGGCATGGAAGAATATTAAATGAATATTATTAAGGATAAGAAGCTAAACTGAGAAGACTACATCCTATATGATCCCAACTGTATGACATTCTGGAAAAGGTTAAAAGATTATTATTTTTTTTTAATTATCAGTTACCAAGAGTTAGAGATGAAGAAGGGATGAATTTGCGGAACACAGTATTTTAATAAGAGTGAAAATATTTTTTTAAATACCATAGTGGTTGGTACGTAACATTAGAAATTTCTCCAAATGCATATAATATACTATGCTAATCATAAACTCTTGGGTAAGCTTTGAACTTCAAGTGATTTATCAAGTGTAACAATGTTTCACTAGTGCAAGACATTGTGAGTGGAGGATGTGGTGCTTGTGTGGTTGCACATATGGGAAATTGACGTACCTTTTTTACTCAATATTGCTTAATTTAAATATACTCTATAAATTAAAGACTATTTTGAAAAGAAGAGAGAAAAATTGTATTATCTTTTGTTCCTAGAAAAAGGTAGCTGAAATCCAGGTGTCAGGGCCTCTAGTGGATCTAATTTTTTCCTGTATCTTCACATGGCTTTCTCTTCTATGTCTGTCTTTTGGTGTTTTGTCTGTCAGAAGAGTACTATTTAGGTAACCTACCTCAAGGACCTTAAGTATACATACAAAGAAAGGTCTTTTATTCAAATAAAGTCATATTTGTACTTCTAAAGAATGTTTACATATATTTTGGGCATTATTTTTTATTCCACCTCAAATATGTTAAAAATATATATTTTGCAATGATCTTAGGGTATATAACTTTTTTTAAAGAAATCTGGTATCTTTGTATTTAAAATCCAGACATGAATCTTAACTAAAGTATTAAGAAGATTTTCAATGCTTTAATTGAACGTATAGTACTATTAATAAAAATGGAAAAGCTAAATAAATCTAGTTCTTTTTCTTCTTTCCTTTCAATCAATCGTTATTCGGTTTTCAACATTCAGATAAAAATCTTATAAATGTTAGTCAAAATCTTAGCTGTGAATAATTAAGATACAATAAATCCCATGCATATTTACAACTTGTCATTTATTCTTCATAATTTAATCTTTATTCATTCATACTTCTTGTTGCACATTTATTCCTTTGTTTCAAAAGTTCAAAAGGAAAGTAGCATTTCCTGTAATGGACATATATTGCTCTATCAGTGCTTCCTAAATAATCATTCCATCTATTATATTTCTGGAAGAGAGTTTCTTAAGAAAAGTCAGCACCCTGCTGATTCTCTCCAGGCTTGCTGTTTACCAGTGTTTGACACATGTTAAAAACGAGAGCTTAATGGGTTATAATTATGCTCTAACTGTGTCTATAAGTAAGAGAAAGGTTTACACAAAGTCATACAACTGGTAACTCTCAAGCCTTTGCAAAATAATTTTGTAAAATGAAATTCAAAAATATGACTTAATAAAGGGAATGTACCAAAGCATCAGTAATCTGAAGAAACACACTAAAAGGTCAAATTGATTCAGAGAAAGTACTAAAGACTTTACCAAACTTTATATACTTATTCAAGATGAACACATACTGCTTTGAAAAAAAAAAAAAGTTCCATTTAATTAAAACTATGTCTTTTTCATTTACTTATATATCTGGCATTCTGTAATTCAGAAAGCAATCCAAATGGTTTAAAACATTTTAAGGTTGGTATTTTGCTTCACAGATGTAATCAGGGTGAGACATTTTGAACGTTTTTCTTGTCTTTCCTCTTCCTTGAATTTTACGTCCACTTAAAAAATGTCATGACTATATGTGTTCTAATTCACATCTTCATTCTGGATTCTACACTCCTTAAACTAAATGTTTAATATATATTTTGAGCTCTTGGGTAATACAAATTAAAAATTCTTCAATTTTCTTCCAGCATTTATTTTACTAAGAAGAAAGTATGATTTAACATAGTTCTTTTTCTTTCCTTTCGTTCCACATTCTGAGTCTGTTGCCAAACCCATAAACCAATCTGTCTTTGTCTTTTACTCTATGTCTCTGTCTCCCTCTCTCTCTGCACAGCCACCACTTACCCAACCATCTTCTCTACAAATTTTGTTTTTATTTCTGACATTTCCAAATTCTGTTCCCTAAACACAATGCTATTATCAAATTTGAAAGGAAGAGTTCCTTTTATCTGCAAAGAATTATAGAAAAGCTCCATGTGGTGAATGGGGCACTATACTAACATCAAATAATTCAAAATATATAAAAAATAATTTAAAAATATATTTAAAATATATAAAATAATTTAAATATAATATAGATTGCATTTAAAACATCATCAGATGGAATAAATTTGCATATATTTAATAAAAGAAGTGCACACATTTTACAGTGAAATCTATAAATATAGGTGAAAGAATTTAGAAGTCTATATACATGGAGATGCAATCCTTGTGGAATTAGAAGATAGTATTAAGAAACAAATTCTCTTCAAATTGGTGTACAGAGTCAATGTAACCCTATTTAACCCTATAGCAGTGTGTCCAAAAAATCAAAAGGTGATTGTGAAATTTATATGTAATTCAAAGGCCTCAAATAGTCAGAACAATTTTGAAAAATAACAAATTTGAGAGAAACACATTTTAGAAAGCTGACATTATCTGATTTCAAGATTTACTATAGAAAGAGAGTAATCAGGACACTATACTTTTGTGAAGATAAACAAATAGATCAATAGTAAAGAAGACTGTCTCTTCTAAAGTGCTGGAATTATTGTTTTCTTTAGTTGTGAACTCGCAGAATGATATTTCAAAAATAAGAGCTAAGCACATTGGCTATAACATTGCTTGTGGTTTAAGGCTAGAAAAAATATGATACCTAGGAATATAAATATAGAAATATAGATTAGTGCAATTAAAAAATTCTATAAGTTTCCCCTTATTCCTATCATCCTCTCACATTTGATTCTGTCTTCTCACACTGAGAACCCTGGTTCCCCACAGCATTGATACATTTATTCACTAGTTACATTCTACAATATGTACAAAAGTGATTTTGAAGTATTCTATTGATGTTCTTAGCACAACATGAACAATACAAATACTAAGAGTAATATCAGCAAGATGGGAGAATAGGAAGTCCCAGACCTTGTTTCTTCATATTTAAACTTATTTAACAATTATATATAGATCCAAATATCTTAATGGAAAGTGCAAAAATCCAGTTAAGATGTTACAGTATTCCAAATGAGCACACGGTTAAGGACAGCCGACTTGAAATGGGCAAGAAGGGCACTTTTACTTTATCCATATCAGCTCTTGACAAGCTGGCACAGTATAGAGCTGAGAGAGACCTTGGCTTGCAACTACATCTTCTGCAGAAAAGAGAGATTGGAATACTTTTTTTTAACATTTTGGTCTTTTGTTTTACTGCTCACAGTGTTATTTTCTGTCTCATCTTTTAGGTATGCTGACAGAATTATTTGGTGGGGGCACTTGGTAACAAGGAAAAAGGGATGGGTGGTTTCCTGTATCAACCACACAGCTGTGAAAGACTGGAAAAATAGGATTTAAGGCTTCTTTATGGAGGTGGGAGAGTGGTGGAGCATGCTTCCCACATGTCATTTTAAGAAACTGCAAATCAGCAAGAAACCTGAAGGAGTAAAAATTACAGGATCATAAGTTGAGCAAAGAAAGAAACCAATAAATCCCTCTTATTAAGATTTTGAATGCTGAAGTCCATTAAGGATATATTACACATAAGGTTTGAAAGAGTTATGCAAAATCTCCAGCTGGACTGCTCAAAGAAGGATTTCCTTGGTTGATGACAGTCCATAAAAACTGAGAGAGATAGTAGTTTTTCATCTTTGAATACACCAAGACAAACCTATGAGTAATATGAAGAATAAAGAAACGTGATCGGTGAAAGTGACAATATAAGCAAGGAACAAAATAAATGTCTATGAAATTATGAAGAGCCTTACCAAGAATAAAAATTAAGGCTCCTAAGGAAATTTAGTAAGTTTTAAATTATGAGTATTCATACAACCAAATTAAATAAGGATAATAATACATGAACAAAGTCAGAATATCGACAAAGATAAAGATTTATAAAAATTAAATAAAATAAAAATTTTTCAAATGAAGAACATAATTAAACATGAAAGTCTACTAAAGTAGTCCAACAGCAAGCTTGATCAAGCAGTAGAAGGAATCGGTTAAATAGGAGACAGGCCATTTGAAATTTGCCAGAGAGTGGAACAAAGCTAAGGGGAATTGAACAGATAAAGACTGTGTGCCTTTTCAAACCCCATCAAGTGAATTGTACATATGAGTCCCTGAGCAGAGAAGACTGAATATTGGTGAAAAAGCCTATTTAGAGAAATAATGACCTCAAATTCCAAAATCAGGGGAAGAAAATGGACAACTACATTCATAAAGACAAAATTTCTAAATAAACTAAATAAATACACAGTAGGGTGCATTATAAATCATAAAAGGTACAAGCCAAATAGTTTCTTTTGAAATATATAGAAAAAAATTACTCTTCAGACCCAAGGAAATCTATATAATAAAACTGACTATAGAAATATCTCCATGAGTCCACAGGTACAACCTGGAAAAAGGTAGCAACATAGAAGGAGTGGGGACAAATGGCATTTGTGACACTTCTTTATGTAAAATACTTGCACATTCAGAGCCAACACAGGCCCGTGCACAGATGCACCACTTCTATTTGATGATGGAGTACTGCTGTTAATGCCCAACTTTAAGGCTTTGTGGGTCAGATATACCAAATTCATGATTGGTAGGTCAAAATGCATGATAAATTTGTGGTCATAGATAAGCCTTTTTTCTTCACTAAGACCCAGTAACAGGATAAGAGCTTTTTGCTAGTCGGGGTTATCCTCATTGGTAAGTAGGATATACTCTAAAATCCTGACAGCCACATTTCCATTCACTTATCTAGGGTCTATTGATGTCTCCAAACCACATCCTCTTTTGCCAACATCACTTAAAGCATGATAGTGCTTGCTAGGTCCAAGTGTCAGAGCAACTTGCACAAAAGCCTATATTTGTTAAAGTGATTTTTCTTGAGCCTCTTGCAAATGAACATTTTTTATTCAATAAATGGGATAGAGTAACACACCCCAAATAAAGAACATGTTTACTGGGAAATACAGAAGTAAGCATTGGACATTGTGCCTCATTTTTGGTTGTGGGAGGTGCCATAGCCACAACTTATTCTTCATCTGTGAAGGGATGTTTAGATATGTCCCACACCATAGGAGTCCTGGAAGTTTCACTGAGGTAAAAGGACCCTGAATTTTACCAGGTTTGTAAATTATTTGGCATATAAATATCTTAACAATAAGTCTACAGTAGTGGTTAGGCTCAATAAGTACAATTTCTTCAATCAAATTAATCAATATTAAGGGAAAGGTGATCAAGATCCCTGCAAATTAAAGAATATCACAGGGCTGGAGAACTGATACAACCATGTTATAGGGCAGAGAAGCTACATGGCTGGCCATTCAAGTTGATAGAAACTATTCTAGCAGACATTGCAAACATTAATGAATAAAAGGGCATTTTTCAGATCAATATTGATGCTTATTAAGTACCAGGTTTTGTATTAATTTGGTAAAAAAATGAAGCCATATCTGTCAAAACTTACAATAATCCACTGCTATTCTCCAAGATCTGTTGTCTTCTGCACAGGCCAAATGGGAGCAATGGATAGGAATGTGGTGGGACTCACCACCCTTTTCAGTCCTCATGATACTAATGTTTGCAACTCTTGCACTTTTTTTTTTTTTTTTGCTTCATGTTCATTTTATTCTTTTACTTTTTTTTTCTTTGAGGGAAATCTTACAGCTTCTAATTGCCTTTCCCAACATAATAGATCTCCCTTCACAAATCAGAGAGCTAATGTGTGCACTTTTTCAGTTTCTAAGTATGCTTATTCCAATTATATATCTGAAGCTGGGAAAATAACCATTGAACAGCTTTGAGAACTCACTAATCCCAGTAGGAGATGGACCTGAGATTAAACTCCATTGATAACTTAAACTCCATAAAATCCTATAATGACTGGGTGAGGTATCACAGATATATTTGGGGTCTCCTGGAATCAGGGTCAGCTCAGTAGTCACTTTAAGGTCTAATTGCTTCCTTTTCCCCAATGATGAAAAAAAGTTGTAAATCCCTTTACTAAAGATTTTTTAAGGGAATCTGACTCTCCTTCATTCAAGGAGTTCTGTTATAGATCTATAAACTGACTCCAATCTGGACACTGATTGAGGGACCTGAACTTTTGTAATTCATGTCAGAATTTTGTTCACTTGACATAGAATTTTCTGCTTGCACAGATTAAGCAAAAATTTAGTAGATTTCCATCTCTTTCATTCTAGAAATACCATGATCAAGTTATCATGATATAGGTCTGTGCATGTCAGGTTACTTTGATTGCTCCTTTCATTTTATTGTCCCTTATGGTAACCATGCCCATGTTGTCTTTGGAGACATCAAAGGCTCTGATTACTTCTATTGCATTTGTTTCCCTTAAATCAGTGGCTACAGTTCCCATGACATATTGTAACCTATAGACAAGAGTAATCCACCAAAGGGATTTGGGTTCACCTTACACATTTTTGGGTTCACTTCACATTTTCTTCTCATAGTATTAGGAAAAGGTGTGTCTCCTAGACCTTCCCACTTTGGTTAGTTATGTCTTAAACAATAATTACATTTCAACATTAAATGTCCTCAAACTTTAGTTAAACCAATTCTTCACTGCCCCTTCCAATTGAGTCAAGGTGGAATA
This sequence comes from Marmota marmota marmota, assembly GCF_001458135.2. Taxonomy (NCBI): domain Eukaryota; kingdom Metazoa; phylum Chordata; class Mammalia; order Rodentia; family Sciuridae; genus Marmota; species Marmota marmota. Next base: position 279,812 of record NW_025999963.1, on the reverse strand, counting down.
CCTTTCTACCTATGTTCAGACAAACAAAAATCAACTGTTGTTGTTACTCCCTGAGGTAAAGCAAATTGAATCTCTGCTTATTGTGCATGCATTTATAAATCTGTCCTGATCCAACTTTATTTTCTTTACATCCCAATCTCATATCTTTCGTGTCTATCCCCTTCATATCTATCCCCAAGAAGATGAACTAGTTTGTCGAAATTATAAAACCAAAGTGGCTCTTTTAGGAGTACAGCATACAGCCTCCTGGGTCATAACCTCATCCTCCTGGTATATACCTCAACTCTTAGGATATGCTGAAACTTGTGTTGTGCAGTAAGTCTAGAAACAAATAGAAATGATACATACAGGTACTGAGAAACATCATCACTATCTTCCCCAGAAACGACCTGGGTATATGTAGGGAGGGAGGTTTTGAGGTACTCTCAGGCAATGCAAAATGCATTCACTCGGTTAGGGTATAAAGTATGACACCACTAGGACTGGGGACGCCACTGTCACTGCAATTTCACAATGTTGCTGCCATGGGGATTAAGAGCCTTTTTCTGCTGGCATAAAAGATTCACTAGAATTGATGACTTTAAAGTCTGACACTTCATCAAGATCTTTCTACACATTTCCAATTTATAGATTTTGATTTTTGACTAAAACAGCAGACTCCCTGAAAATTTGGGAGATCAATTTGCTTTTAATTCATGCAGACACAGGATGACATTCTGTATTTGATTTTCAACAACCTTAGCCCTAATGCTATAGGAGATAAGGGCTTCCTTCAGGACACACATAAATACCTGCAAGGCAGTTAGGCAGCCTTTGGTCTGGGAACTGTAATCCCTGAGCTCACCTTTTTCTTTTACAAGTTTGCCCAACAAACATTGTGAGGAACTAGCCAACCTTATTTCATTCATTATTTTTACACAAGTGTTCAAAATTATTTTATTTTATCCATAGTTACCCAGCTCTTTCCTCTTTATAAGTGGCTGCGTTAAAATGCCCAATGCAGATACCTCCTATATCTATATTGCCTAGTCATACAACCAATCAGAGTTCTATAAACTACTGGAATCAAGATCATTGGTGTCTTTCAATCTAACAAGATTAGAAAATCCAGAGATGACCCTGAAAACACTTTTAAAAAAAATACATTATGTTCCTCTGAACCACTCCTGATAGCAAAACCTATATTAATCATTGTTCACCAGAAAAACAAAACCCACAGAATCTGTCTACCAATCTACCTACCTGGCTCTCTAGGAAGAAATTTGTTTTAAGGTATTGACTTAAGTGAATTGAAAAGTGCTTTGAAAAGTCCCATCATCTACTGCCCATGAGCAGGATACCCAGCAAGGCCTGTGATGTAATTCAAAGGCATGGGAGCTTGAGGGCTGAGAGAATCTATTCTAGGCTGGCTCTGAAGGACTGAGACGTAGGAGAGCTGATGGCACTTGATTGAATGCCCAGCTCAAATAGTCTGGAAGAAATTGTACTCCTGTAGAGTCAGAAAAGATAAAGCTAAATCATACAGAACCATTCTGTGAATACAGAAAATAACCTTCCTTCCTCAGGTGTGGGACTGTCCAGGGTAAGATGTGAAGTGGATTAGGCTACTATCATTGTGTAGGATGAAACTTCCCTATGTCTATGCTGTAATCCTGGATAACATTTCTTATTATTTTTTCACATGTATTCCATCAAATTTTAGCTAACTCAACAAGATGGTCAATTCATTTGCATGTGGTTAAAAATTTTTATTTGTAAGCACTTTTTTTTCTTTTGCATCTATTATTATAGCTCCAATAATTTACAATTTATACTAGTGACTTTGCTTTATTTATTTTAATTTTATAGATTTTTTTAAAAAAATCAAGATCTTGTTTTGTTTAGAGTATTTTATAATCAATTTAGAGACTTTATTTTAAATCTTTTCTTATTTAGTCTTGTTTTTTTCAGTTTAAAATTTTTATCTTCTTATTTACTTTTTAAAAAAATTATTTAATCTTATGTTGTAATATTAAAAATTGATGCTATAAATTTTATTCCAGACACCATTTCTACTAGCCCTATGTATTTACATGGATATTGTATTTTCAAACAATTTCATTTAATTCTTGATTTAATCAAGCATTATCTAGGAAAGCTTTACTGATATAGAGCTTCACCAGTAAGAGGATTTACTTTTTGTTACTAATTTCAAGTTTAATTCTTTGTCTATAAGAGTGTAAAATCAAATACAAATGTATTTTTTTATATTTTGACTTGCACATACATATACAGAAAAATTTAGCCAGAGTCTACAGGCACATGAAAGTTAGTGAATTAAATGTTTTAAGCAAATTTAAAATATATATGTATTTAACTACTAAATATGTAAAATATATTTTATATATATGTGTGTTTCAAGTATATGATATGCCTCATCAGTTAATACTTAGGTAATTTATTACCTTGTTTCTTTCTTGGTCTCCACAATTGACATATCATGAGGGAAGTGAATTAAAATAACCACTACTTTGTTTCTTTGAGATTTTCTCTTACTAACTCTACAGCTTGGATATTGGATACTATGGATTGGGGAGTGTAAAGTCTTAATTTAGCAATGCTTATTCTGTCTCTGAAGTTCATATTTTTTCTTCCCACCTACTCGTTCCTTCTTTCTGTTTAATGGGACATGATGGAAATGGAACAATGCCTTGAACTTCAAGCAGAGTTGTTTATTGGGAATAACACCAATCTTTAATTCTCATATAAGATAAAGGAAACTATATTTAAGCTATGGCATTGGAAACTTATTACATAATTTGTCGAACAATATTTTAAATATGCATAAATAACCTCAAAATATTTAATTATCTCTGAACAATTCCACCTCCAAAAAGTAACAAATAAAAAAAGTGGGGGAATATAAAACCCCACAAATGCCCAAAGACGATTGTCTGTAGTAGGAAAAATAAGGGGGAAAAAAGAAAAAAGAAAAGAAATGTTTGTTAATGTTTGAGAATTAACTGAACATACTTTGCAGCATTTGTTAAGATGTAATGGACAGCTGTTAGTGCTGTCTTGATAGCTCCTTCCCCTATTTTGGTAGGGATGATTACCCCTGGGGATCCATTCTTCCCTATTGAGCTCTATACCTCCTGTTTTAGTGTATTTTGGGAATGTAAACAGCTTCTGAATTTCTCAGGAGCAAACTTGGAGAGCTACTGCTTAACTAGGCTATAGAACAAGCCATTTCTATTTTAAACTCTAAATGTGTCTGTTTTGTTGCCTGACTTAAAACAAACAAACAAAACCTATAAAACTATCATTACTTCTGAATTTAAAGATTATTTGTTCAACATTCCTGTTTTTTAGCAACTAAATAATCTAGTACAAACTGTATCAATTACAGTCACTTTTGACATTTGATCTTTTGAATATGACCAGAATGATTGAAATACTTGTTTTTGCCTTTTTATACAGAATTTTTGAAGCGTTTTATTTCAAAATATGGTACTGGCAAGAGAAATGGTGCATGCTAACAGACATATTTTCCATTTGGGGGTACTTTTCTTTCAACAAGGCTTCTAGCTACAGAAACAATAATAGCCTCTAATCAGTTTGTCATAGATGCAAAGGATGATATATTAACCTTTTAAAAGTGGGCCCTGGATTTTTTGGAAAAATTTGTATTCACAGAACTTCTTAGGGCATTCACATTATATTAACTTAGCGATAATGAAGATAAATTAAATAATAGGGGTAGATAGAATTCTTGTATAAAATTTATTGGAACATATTTTCTACAGAATTTAAGAAAGAAAGTTTCTGTCATCATTGAATTTTGCCAGTGCACCACATCAGGTCAATGCATAAGTGATGATATTGTTCCAGATGAGCACTTCTGAATTGGGATATATCTAAAAACTTATTTTGTCTTATTGCTGTCAGCAGTGAGGCAGCTATAGCAAAGATGCCATTTTTCTGAGTGTACGCAGATGAGGTTATGGCTGTCAGGTCACTGTCTTTACAGGTTAATTTTTCACATTTTTGACACCACATGTGTGAAATTAGTTTTCTCTCACTGACTTCAAAATGGTTACAATGTAATTTGGAACTGAAACTAAAAGGAACATTTACACCTCTCCAACAGGAAACTAGAGGTTACAGCATTGGAATCAAAGATAGTGACATAAATTTAACTTTGGAACAAACACGGCTGGAGGAAAGACCACCATCCCTCATCTCCTAGCAAAGCACAAACTAAGCGTATTTTGTGACATGAGACAGTAAAATTCACACACGTAAATGAAGCTATTACAGAAGAATTGCATGTAACAATGTGAAATGCAACTCAGGGTCCAAGAAATTTCGAGCTCTTTCATATGAGTACATTTCACCATTATAGCAGACCTGGAAACAAACTGAACAAAAATTTTGTGTCATAATTTCATTGGAAGTAGTTTTATTTATGTGTGATATAAGAAAAGGAGGTGTCCAGCTCCAGAACCTTTCAACTTCCTCAACTGGACCTCTGTACCAATTAATCCACAACTCCACATTACCCCTCACATAGCCCCTGACTACCAATGCACCATTTTAGTTTCTAATGCACTAAATAGCACTGTCTGTATACCTTCCAGAGATTAAAATGGTAAATTTTACACTAAAAAAAAAGTTATTTTTGGTTACGTGTCCCATGTGTTCACTTACCATCACATTACATAACAAGACTACAATGATGTAAAATAGCAGTTTCTCATCCTGTGTTGTTATTACAAGATATAGACTATAGGGTAGTTTCTATTTGTTTTCATTGTAGTTCTCTCTCTTTGTCTCTCTCACACACACACAAAAAAAAAAACGCATGCACACGTGCACACACAAACACACACACACACAAATATAATGTCCACACATCGTTCTATTGAGAACAAAAGTTGCTCTGTGACCATGTCAGCATTCTGTTTTGGTATACTAAGAACAATGAAACAAGACAATAGTAAAAGATGGGCCTCTGTAAGAGATACAGAGTCAAATTGCAGGGCAAGATGTCACCATATACATGCACACATATGTGTCTATGCCTTACATTATTTTCTTTGAAAAATATGTAAAAATTTATATAAAGCCTATGGATAAGTATAAGTGATTCTAACTATGGGGTGGGGGGAGGAATCCAGAATGGGGGTGAGGCTCAAAATTGTACAATCTTTATTTTTCACAATTTTTATAAACTCTTTGATTCTTATAATCACATTTCCAACCAAAACAAAAACAAAAGAAAAAGAAAAAGTGGAGAGACTTATGAATACACTATCTTATATTTTGAAAAAAATATTACATTGAAACCATAAAACATTACAATGTTGAAAATTCAAAATTACTTCAGTATTCTCCTTAATGACTTCCTGGTTTCTGTTCTCTCTTTCAAGGAGTTCAATTATGACTTCATATTTAGACTTGCTAATCTAATATACACACTATTTCATGCACACACATATATGCACTCTCTCTCATTCTCTCTCTCTCTCTCATTCTCTCTCTCTCTCTCTCTCTCTCTCTCTATATATATATATATATATATATATATACACATATATATATATATATATATATATATATACACACACACACACACACACTTACATAGATACAAAAGCTATATTCCATTTTATGTTCTTGGATGACTATTTTGTTGGTTTATTTAGGAATAATATTCCTATCACTCTGGGTAATAGGAATTTTTAAGTATAAAATGAAAATACTCAATAATAATTTCAAACCTGAAGACTATTGTAAACCATTTTATTTAGGTAAGTTTAATTGGTGGTTCATTGCATTGTTAAGTTTTATATTTCCATGTTTAAATGCAACTAAAGGAGTTAAATTTAATAGTTCACCAAGTACATTATTAAAAGTGGATGCTTTTGAACTTATTTTCTATGCAACACAAACATACTGTGACATATGTGTGTACATGGATGCTACTGAGCTGAAGAGGACTCCATTCAACTTACTCAGCCTAATAGAAGTGATAGTTCCTTGGTGTAGCAAGTACATTCATGACGTGATGGATGATTTCCTGCTGTGAAATAAGCAGCAGCTCAGCATTAAATCTGTAACAAGAACAGATGCCCATTTTAAAAAGTTAATATTTTATGTTCATTCACTATTTTCTTTTAATATTTTTCTTAGGCTTTAAATATTGAACTTACTTTCTGATCTTCATTTGGTAACTTATCAAAAGTTCTGAAGAAATTGATAAGATTGATAAGATAGCTTGTCTTGAATCTTTTAGCACACTATGAAAACTGTTTTTTTTTAATGGACATTTTCTATTTATGCATCATTCTAAAGAGAAGTAAATAGAATCCATTCCTTTTTACTTAGTCTTTTAGAAACCACTTTAGAGTTTTGGTTAGAGCTTCCATATCTTTTTTTTTTCCCTGACAAACTTCTCTCTGTTGCATCACCAATTCTGTATTTGGAGTCCCCAAATCCTGTTGGATATCTGTGGATAGAACTCAAGCTTCCTTTGAAATTGAATAAGAAAAACATATTGCCTCAGTTTTAAAGACTCCTCTCTCTGAAAAACAGCATTTTCTTATAAATAAGAATTTAAGTCATGGTAATGTTGACAGTTTCTGCAACAGTTCAGAAATAGGAATAATGAGTATTTTAATCATATACTTTAACCATGATATGAAAATTAAGTAACTACTAGATGTCATTAAATCTTATATTCCACATGTTAATAAAGCTAAAGAATGCATATAAAATAATATAATAAATATTTTTGATCTTTTAAAATACGTATCAATATCATTTTTTCATTATATCATATGTATTCTATTATATATGATATAAACCATTATTCTGATATGGATTGCATAGACTTCAATTATGCCATTTGACTTCAAAGGAAGGCATTTAATGGAGAGAGAGAAAATAGAATTTGGATAGCATAAGGTCAGAATAAAAATAAGTTAATGTTTTAACCAGTCCTCTGGCAGCATAAGGTAGCCATACAGAGGCAACAAATGATCCTCTAAATCTCACTGGCTTACAAAGATTTATTTCTCTCACATTACATTTTCATCATGGACTGTTTTCATCAGTTTTCTGGCTCCAAACTGATAAAGCAGCATCTACCTGGAGCTCGTCCAATAGAGACAAAGAAGAGCAAAATCAGGCAGCTCTCTAACACATTTGTCTGCTGGAACTATAGTTGGTGTTTTTTTTGTTTTGTTTTGTTTTGTTTATGACCAAAATGACCATAGCACTCACACTTAATTTACTTACATGTTTCGTGGCTTCTCTGGAATGTTTTAAATTTATATTTATAGACCCTCACATGTCCTACTACATTCAGTCAAACGGAAAGGGAACCTGGCAAAAATTAGTGGTAGTAAAAATGTGTTCACTCATTAACTTAACAAATATTTACTGATCTAGTACATTTGAGACAATGTAACAAGTTTTAGATGGTTGAGTGGTTAGGATAATAGTCATGATACCTCCCAAAAACTTACATTGTTGCAAAAATTACTATAGCGAGTAAACATTAAAATAATTGATTATGAATACAGTGCTACATTACATTGCACTGATGGCAATGAAGTCAAGTGGGTGAATTCAAAAGACACTTAAACATAATCATTGTGGTCCAATGATTGCCTACATTTTTCCCAGTAGAGAAAGAAAGTGTTCAAGGTGACTAGATTCCAGCTTGCTAAGAGGTTGTATCATTTCACCAATCAGGGTAAATGCACACAGAAGAGAAGGAAAGTGCACAAAGAACTAATTATTAACTTCAAAGTATGTTTGAAACACTGCAGTGTTAATAAACGTTTAATCTTAGCTTGAAATTCTGCCTTAGGAGGAAATTGATATTTGAATATTCTAGGTGAATATTTTTAATTGATGAATTTGCAATTGGTAGACTCAGTTATTTCACCTATTGTGTTATTACTGACAGAATCTAGAATCTCTAAGGGAGTGTGTTGATAGATATTACATCTTGATAACAGTTTACACATCACTGGCATGTGTATTTGTACATTTGAGGGAATAGAGCAATAATAATGCTTAAGTTTCTATTGTCAAATAATAGAACTGTATGTCATTTTAGAGAAAATTATGTGGCTCCATCTTAAGTGATGGAGTGAAGAAAATGTGAAATAGACTTTTAGATCCTACTATAAATATGAATAAGGATGATTGTTCTTGAACAAATTGATCATTATTATGATTTAAATATTAGGTGTTCCCAAAATCTTGTGCTTGAAACATTCCAAGAGGTGAAATGACTGGGTTAAGAAGTCCTTAACCCATCAATGAATTAATTTCCTGATGGGAATTAAGTGAGTGGTGACTGAAGACAGGTAGGTTGTGGAAGGAGATCAGCACCCTGGGCATGCCTTTGGGATATATATTTTGTATTGAGCCAGTGGATTCTCTCTCTGCCTTCTGATCACCATGTGAGCGGCTTCCCTCCACCATCTTCTGCCATGATGTACTTGTACCCTCAGTTACAGACTCCAGGAAAGAAGTTGGCTATCTCTGAACTGAGACCTCTGAAACTTTTCCTCTTTTAAAATTGTTCTTGTTGGATCATTTGGTCACAGCATTGAAAAAGCTGATTAAAATAATCATTCATCTCACCATATTTCACTGATAGTGAAATAAAAACGTTTTACAAAGTTTTCTAATTGTGTTATTTTGAGGAAAAAATGTGTTAATTTTCATTGTTCAATAGTTTAGGCATATGTTGACAGAAAGATTAGCATTGAATTTATTGAGAGATAAAATATTAGTATTGCCTGTACAGGGAGAAGAGAAGGAAACTGAATGATTGACTCATAAATGTTTCTCTAACAAATGGCACCAAAAATAAAGGCTATTTATTCATAGTTACATACAAATCAGAATGTGTAAGGAAGGGATAAGCTCAGAGTGGAAAGACTATGTAGGTACACACTAAAAAAGAAAGAGAAACTTAGCCTCATTTAGCTGATGATGATCATATCTGTATATTTTACATGATACAATGTCTACATGTTTTCAAAGAGGTTATTTAAAAATGTCTACAGACAGAAACTAAGTGACCTGAAAATTATTTAAATAGAAAAAGAAACAAAAGCAAACGAACAAATACCCATCCACATCTGATAAACTACTTACTTATTTTAGGGTTTGATTATATTTAAGAAGTTCCCTTTCATCTGGTGCAGTGGAACACACCTGTAATCCCTGTCTCTAAATAAAATACAAAAAAGGGTTGGAGGAAAAGGTTGGATGTAGCTCGGTTTTTAAGTGTTCCTGGGTTCAATCCCTGGTACAAAAAAAAAAAAAAAAAGTTCACTTTCAATATAACTTACTTTTACATTATAGAATAAGCATTAGTTTCCCTCTTAAAATCATACTGTTTTATTTTGAAAATTATTGCACTTTCAAATTTCTGTTTAAAACAATCAAGTGAGGTTTCTAGTTAAAGAATTTAAACATAAAATTTAAACATAAAACTATATAAAATCACTAATTGAAACACTTTTGGAATAGTAATGGGACTTGAACACAGGGCTCTACCTCTGAACTACATTCTAGCCCTATTTTTCAAATTAATTTTGATACAGGGTCTCACTAAGTTACCCAGGTGGGCTCAGACATACCCTCCTCCTTTTTCAGCCACCCAGAGTAATTGAGATTAAAGATGTGCTTGCACCATGCCCAGGTTCTCTGCACTAGTATATAATAAGGTAGATGACTTCAAGTAATAAGCAACTGTTAAAATTATTTGTTCTTTTGAACATTATTTTGGGGCATCTCATGGGATACTTGCAAAAATGTTCAAAATTTCAATTACTGTCCAAGTGTCTAAAAAGAACATTATATGTGTCCTCTGCTAAGCTTTTCCTGAAAAATAATAATAAAAAAATGTAGAAGGTTCTATAATCTCTGTGCTTGGTTCAACTATTTCCTAGAGTAAAAACAATCCAAGAGCAAGAGCAATGGTTCTAAGTGGTATTCCCTGAAACACTAACATCACTGCAAACTGGAAACACCTCTAATAAACATAAATTCTCAGGCTCTACCCTAGAAATGCTAAGTCGGAAGAATCTTTGGTGTGTATAAGAAGCCCTCCAGATGATTCACATACATGCTAGAGCTTGAGAACCACTTTTTTAGAGAAGGCAGAGAAAGTATTCAGATGATAAATGGCTGAAGAGTCCGAGAGTTTTTACTATAGAAAAAAAAATGAATAGATGTGATTTCCCCCACTTCAGTTTTCAAAGGAAGTTTGCTGTTGATTTACTCAAACCAAGGAAGCTGATAGGTTTCTCAGACATGACTTGATATCCTCATATCTATTTCTCAAGGTGTATTAAAACTGGCTAAACAGAAGAGATCTGACGTTGGGAACTTGAGAGAAGATGGTTTGTGTTTGAAAGTCATTAGTTCAAGTGTTTATTTAAAATACTACAGCATGCGAATACATCAACCTGTCAGTTCTTTTGGGGAACAGCAAATAGGCATTTATATGTTAGGCTGAGGTAGGCAAGTTAAAGTTCAGTTTTAACTGTTCTAATATCAGATGTAGATAAATTTCCTCATGTAAAGGGTCTGTAGACCTATACATTCACTTTAGCACCAGTAAGCTGTTCAGACTGAGTTTAGCAAGAGTGGTGGTGAGGAGGAGTTAATAGTCAAAACTCTTAGGAGGGGTTAATGGAAAATTCTAGGCCTTCAGCTCCTCTACCATTTATATTGAAACAAATGTGAAACACAGAATTATAAAAATTAGTCCCCTTCTATTTTTAATAACAGAGATAATTTTCTGATATTTTATATAACTATTTACAAACATACTATGTCTTCCGCATATTCTATAAATAGACCATTGCATTGAGGTTTTGCAGTATTTGTGGTCTAATGTATTTTAAATTCCTTTGCACATATATGATGGTTGATCCAGGGAGCAAAGTTTAAATGGGAAGTCAAGACAAAGTTTTCTTCTTAGCAATTGAGTTAAACTGATTCTAAATGTATTATAACAGAGAATTTTAAACATGCTTAGAAGTGCTTTATCCAAAAGCAAGAAGTAAATAGAACATAATTTAATTTATTAATATAATTATGATTGTCTTTCTATTTCTACTAATGATACATAATAATTTTAAAAATGATCAATCAAACCAGGCCAAAGGACTTGAAAGTACATCAAATTACTGATTATTATGTTAGAGGAAAAAATCCTTTGGATTCCTAGATACACAAGAGTTTAGAGCCACTGAGGAGACTGACAAGATGGCGGAGTAGAGGAGAACTTGTACTGGCGTGACCCCATGTGAGTGGTTTGTAGCTTTTCAGCATAGGAGCCCCCCATTCACGAAGTTAAGCTTCATGGAGCTTGTGACAGGATTTTAAACAGTGGTTTGTCACAAGGGCAGGCCAAAATGCAAGAAAACCCGAGTTGCTCCATGAGCAGAAGCTGGCCAGGGGCAGCACAGTCCGGGATCTGGCCGCTGAGGAGTGGAGGTGAGTGCTGTGGAGTTCTGGCAGTGTATAGACACAGGTTCACAGAGCATTTAAGATCAGAGCTTGCCAGACTTCGACCCGCATCACCGCAGGGCACCGGACCAAGGACTGAATTCAGGGCATAGTGATTGAACAGCCTAGCCCCCACACACACACACCTCACCAGACACCCTGGCGCGGAAACGGGCAGTCGCCATCTTAGAAAATCTACCGCATCAGCTTTTGGTGGGTGTAGCAGACAGCAAGATTGGCAACTGAACAGGTGTGTGATTTCCTGCCTCCCTTCTACTCAGCTGTGATAACTCAAAACTTTTCTTGCCAGTTCTCAGTGGGCATGAATTTCAGAGCCGAGTGAAACTGAAAAGGTGCAGGATCTCCAACTCCTCCTCCCCCAGCTCTGATAACCCAAAACCTTTCTCCCCAGCTTTCAGTGGGCATGGGTATTAGAGGGAATAAGACAGAACAGGTTGCCGGTTTCCAACTCCCCCTCTCCACAGCTGTGAAGACCTGGTGATTTCCCAACACAGAGGTAGCCCACAGTTAATCAGGAGCATGGGGCCACCAGGGTGCTACAAACCCAGAGTGAATCCAGGGCTACAGAGAAGAGTCCTAGTATTTGGGACATGGTGTGCAGGAGAGGTGAGGGAGATAGAGACCGGGAACAACCCAAAGAGACCAGGATTGGAGAGGCACCAGGCAGGGGAGGGAGAGCCACCTCACATTGATTGCTTCTACCACCCTGAGGGCAGTGACTAAACCTGGAATACACAACACCAACTACTCAAAGAGAAAAAAATAGAATTCTAAGAGTGCATTATTATTTTTTTTCTCTTTTCTTTTTACTTCTTTCCTTTTTATCTTTTTGTCTTTCTTTTCTCTTTTTTCATTCCTTTTTCTCTATCTCATTTTTCTTCTTCTTTTCTTTTTACTTTTCTTTCTCCTCTTCCTCTCCCAACATCCCAAGTATTACTACTTCTACATGTAAATTACTAAATGCAAATAGATGATTGTTTCTATGCTTCTTATTGTCCTCCCATGTACTTATCCACCCTAAAATACCTCCTGTCTATTCTACTGTTAATAACCCCCATCATAGAGTTCTCCTCCAAAGTAGCTAAGAAATATTAACCCCCTATACTGTCACATCTTTCCCCCTAAACATAAAGTCCTATGACCGACCCTCAGTTCTCTATACGCCACCAGAATCTGTATGCCTTTGATGAAGCTAATGAATATATTGTACACTATAATTGAATTCAACATCTCTAGACATTGTCTCCCATCACAAAGGATTGATCTCGGAACTATTCAAGAGCAATAAATATTTATAGGGGAAAAATAATACAACAGTCACACAGAGCTGGAAAGAAACATGAGCAACATGAAAAACAAGGAAAGGAAGGGCCACAAATAATGTAGGACAACTCAAACATAGAGGAGATAATAGCTACAGCAGAAAAAATGTGAGATAAAGATATCAAGATATACATGGTTCAGATGATCTGGAGTCTTAAGGAGTACCTTAGACAAGCAAATGCAGACAATGAAATATCACTTTGACAATGAATTACATAAACAAATCCAATAAGCAAAAGATCAATTCTACAGGGAGATAGAGATTATACAAAAAAAAAAAAAAACAGAAATCCTGGAAATGAAGGAAATAATAAATCAAATTAAAAACTCAAATGAGAGTATCACCAGCAGAGTAGAACACTTAGAAGCCAGAACATCAGACAATGAAGACAAAGTATATCATATTGAAAAGATTATAGACAGCTCAGAAAAGCTGATAAGAAACAATATGCAGAATATCCAAGAAAAATGGGATAACATTAAGAAACCAAATTTAAGAGTTACTGGGATAGAGGAAGGTATAGAAATCCAAACCAAAGGAATGAGCAACCTCTTCAATGAAATAATTTTAGAAAACTTTCCAGACATAAAGAATGAAACAGAAATCCAAATCCTAGAAGCCTACAGGACGCCAAATGTACAAAACCACAAGAGACCCACACCAAGACACATTATAATGAAAATACCCAGCATACAGAACAAGGAGAGAATTTTAAAAGCCACAAGAGAAAGAAAGCAGAACACACTTAGGCGTAAACCAATTAGGTTAATGGAGGATTTTTCAACACAGACTGTGAAAGCTAGAAGATCCTGGAACAACGTATTTCAAATGCTGAAAGATAATATGTTCCAACCAAGAATCTCATATCCAGCAAAATTAAGCTTCAAGTTTGAAAATTAAATAAAAACATTCCACAATAGACAAAAGTTAAAAGAATTTGCAGCTAGAAAACCGGCCTTTCAAAGCATCATTGGTAAAACATTAGAGGAAGATGAAATGAAAAATAACAATGAAAATCAACAGTGGGAGGTAATACAAGGAAAAACTAATCAAAGAGGAAAAAACAAATCAAGTTAAATAACAAAAATAAACAAACATGGCTGGAAGTACAAACCATATCTCAATAGTAACCCTAAATGTTAATGGCTTAAACTCACCATTCAAAAGACATAGGCTAGTAGACTGGATTAAAAAAAAAGATTCAACAATATGCTGCCTACAGGACACTCATCTGATAGGAAAAGACATACACAGACTGAAGGTGAAAGGTTGGGAAAAATCATACTGCTCACATGGATCTTAGAAGCAAGCAAGTGTGGCCATACTCATATCAAATAAAATAGACTTCAAGCCAAAGTTAATCAGAAGGGATAAAGAAGGACACTACATACTGCTAAAGGGAACCATTTACCAAGAAGACATAACAATCATTAATATATATGCCCCAAACGATGGTTCAGCTATGTTCATCAATCACACTCTTCTCAAGTTCAAGAGACAAATAGACCACAACACAATAATCATGGGTGGTTTTAACACACCTTTCTCAACACTGGACAGATCTTTCAAACCAAAGTTGAATAAAGAAACTATAGAACTCAATAACACAATTAAAAACTTAGACTTAATTGACATATATAGAATATACCAACCAACATCAAGCAGATATGCTTTTTTTCTCAGCAGCACATGGATCCTTCTCAAAAATAGATCATATTGCTGCAGTCTGGCTGGGCACAAATAACCGGGAACTCACGAGCCACTTGTAGATTCAAGCAGGAACAAACTTTATTCCAGAACCCACTCAAACTCAACCAGAACTCAACGGGTACCCCGTGAGAACTCAAAAGTAGCGGGCACCCGAGGCAGCAGGAGCCACCCCACTGCCGGACAGCAGAGGTCCACATACACAATTGAATACACAGCTTGCCCCAATCTAGGATCATCCAGTTACAGCAATCAGTCACCATCCCAATAATTATACACAGCTTAACTTAATCACTATCATCCCAATTGCTCCCTGGCGTCACCTCCCAACCACTCCTTCTGGCAAAATGCCAGGCACCATCCCAACTTGGCTGTGGCTCTCAACATCTCCCCACTTCTGTTTAATTAAACAACAAGTATGTGGCTTAGGGGCTGTGCCTGTCTTAGGTTTTCCAATACTACATATGGTCCTTACCCGTCATTGGATGAGCTGACCTCAAGGCATCAGCCTCCTATCTTAGGTTGGTATCATTGCAATTGGATCTTACCCGTCATTAACTACCGGCCCAGCATTTAGCCATACTTGTGGATAGTGGTTTTTACACAAACACCATAAACAACCTGCCGCAAGCAAAAGGGAGGAGGATACAAAATACCATGATATCAAGCCATTGACGGCTCCTTTTGGAAAATTGTACCACTGATGACACCATCAGCAAAGATACCCCGGCACTACCACAATTCGCTGCACCAACAGAGAGTTCACAATGCATACAAGTGATACATAGTCCAGGCAAGTTCTGCAAGTAGTTCAAAGCAGAGGAATCCATTAATATGTCCATTTCCTCCCAAAGTAAATCGACTCTTTGATTGAGCAGAACTTGTTGAGTTACATTATTCATGTATGCATCAGTTTATACAGTTTGTTGTGATACCTATCGCAGAAGCTGTAGTTTGGTTTTATCTTTGTCTTCACCGACACTGGGATGAAGATAGGAATTCTGGCAATGATGGCTAAAAAAAAAAAATATGTAACATTCCAGCAGGCACTAAAAAAAAAGCAATTCTCTAAACAATTTAGTATCCTGAATAGAATTAGATATAATGAGAAGGAAAGGTTAAAGTAAACAAACAGATCTGTTAACCACATTTTAAAACAATCCTCAACAGCTGTTTACACAATTTAAATTAAACCATTTAAATCACATGAATAAAAAAAAATATTTGGATCAATTTTTTCATGAGCACTCCTCATATATGATATATGGACACATGCACATACAGACATACAACACAAGTGTGCACACATAACACAATACATACAACACATAACATAATAGTAAAGGCCTTGTAGCTTTTCACAGGTAAAATCTCCATTGCAATGTTTAAAAAATCCACAGTCAAAAAATAGAACTGATCAGAAAAACATTAACCTAGGTCTGTATGAGCTCAAAAAATAAAATAGAACTTCATGATGTTGGAGGGGGCAATAATAAAATAAATATTGAAAAAAGCGTCCTGGTTACCACCTGGGTTTGACTCTTCTTTTGATATCCCATCCTTTTTCCTGTAACTTGAATATGGGTCTGAAGGTATTCTCACAAGCAAGCCCCAAGGTGTTTTTTTTTTTTTTTTACATTTGAAATAGGCCTCAATGGTGTTCATTATTCATTAGCCTCCAGGTGTGGGAGAACCACTGTCTCAGATGTAAGGATAGCTAAACTGGAGTTCTGGATATCAGCTGTTATGGATTTGAGCCAAGTCATCTTCTTTTTGGTCTGTAGAAATTGCTTTAGTTAGTCTCTCTGGAATCCAAATCGGCTGCTGTTCTCCCTGTGGAAAAACACAAACAGAGCCCCGACTCCAGACTATCACTGGGTCAGGACCTTTCCATTGTCCTGTTAGAATATCCTTCCAAAGTACCTTGGGCTTATGTACATTTTTTGGACACATGTGCCTTTCTCCAGCACTAAGCCCTGATGAATCCAAATTTAAAAAGTTTAGAGTAAAAAGGGTTATTTTAAGTTTACCTTTGGGGGATATATACCCCATCCAAATTCTCTCTTTTTGCTTTAATAAGTTCATTTTAATAGTTTGATGAGCTCTTTCAACTATGCCTTGTCCCTGTGGATTGTATGGGATTCCTGTTATATGAGTAATGCCAAATGATGAGCAAAATTCCTTAAAAGAGGTAGAAGTATAGCCAGGGCCATTATCTGTTTTAAACTGTTTTGGAACGACCACAGTGGCAAAATTTTGTAAGCAATGAGCTATAACATCTTTAGTTTTTTCTCCGGCATGAAGGGAGCCCATCAAAAATCCAGAAGAAGTATCAACTGTAACATGCAAATATTTTAATTTTCCAAATTCTGGCAAGTGTGTGACGTCCATCTGCCAAATATAGTCAGGTATCAGTCCTCAAGGATTGACTCCAAGATTAACTTGTGGTAAAAAGGTCACACAATTTTGACATTGTTTTATTATGTGTCTAGCTTGTTTCTTAGTTATTTAAAAATGCTTTTGTAAAGTATTAGCATTAACATGGAACCTTTTATGAAAATTTGTAGCTTCTTCTAGTGTAGAGAAAATATGTATGTCATGTGTAGTTTTATCTGCTAAATCATTGCCCAAACTAAGGGCTCCAGGCAATCCTGTATGTGCTCTGATACGTCCTATAAATAATGGATCTTTTCTGTCCCAGATTAGACTTTGTATAGTGGAAAGCAAAGAGAAAACAGTAGAGGAAGTGGAAATCCTACCAGCATCTTCAAGGGATACTATAGCATTAACTATATACTGACTCTCAGAAAATAAATTAAATACTGAATCTTTAAACATCACAAAAGCTTGTAAAACTGCATTAAGCTCTACCTTTTGGCTGATTGTTTGGGTACTAAAAATGCAAAATTTTGATCAGGGGTAACTGCTGCTGCTGTACCAGTATTTGACCCATCAGTGAATATATTTGGAGCATTCATGATAGGTTTTTTTCTTGTCATTTTTGGAAAAACTACAGGATGCTTAGACCAAAAAGACAACAAAGGATTAGATGGTAAGTGGTTATCAAATGAAACATTAGATTTACACATGATTATTGCCCAAGTATTTAACTCATTAGCTAA
>NW_025999963.1:226129-261418 GCF_001458135.2 Marmota marmota marmota | reverse complement strand
AAAAAAAAAAAAAAAAAAAAAAAAAAAAACTCAATCAATAAATGGGCCAAGGACCTGAACAGACACTTCTCAGAAGAGGATGTACAATCAATTAACAAATATACCAAAAAAAAAAATTCTCATCATCTCTAGCAATCAGAGAAATGCAAATAAAAACTACTCTAAGATATCATCTCACTCCAGTAAGAATGGCAGCCATGATGAAGACAAACAACAACAAGTTCTGGTGAGGATGGGGGGGGGAAGGTACACTCATACAATGCTGGTGGGACTTCAAATTGGTGCAGCCAATTTGGAAAGCAGTATGGAGATTCCTTGGAAAGCTGGGAATGGAACCACCATTTGACCCTGCTATTCCTCTTAGACTATACCCAAAGGACATAACAACAGCATACTACAGAGACTCAGCCACATCAATGTTTATAGCAGCATAATTCACAACAGCTAGACTGTGGAGCCAACCTAGATGTCCTTCAATGGATGAATGGATTAAAACATGTGGCTTATATACACAATGAAATATTACTTAGCACTAAAAAATAATAAGATCATGGCATTAGCAGGGAAATGGATGGCATTAGAGCAGATTATGCTAAGTGAAGTTAGCCAATCCCCAAAAAACAAATCCAGAATGTCTACTCTGATATAAGGGGGAGGGTGTGACTCAAAATGGGGAAGAGAGGAAGCGCATGGGAAGAATATTACTTCTACATAGGGAAGAGGGGTGAGAGGGAAAGCGAGGGAGAAAGGAAATTGCATGGATGGTGGAAGGAGACCCTCATTGTTATACAAAATACATGTATGAAGATGTGAGGGGAAAAAAAAAAGAATAGTGTTACCCTAGATTTAGGTAGAGAGAAGTGGTTGGATGGGAGGGGAGGGGTTGGGGAAATAGGAAGGATAGTAGAATGAAACAGACATTATTATTACTGTGTGTATATTCGTGACTGCATGACCAGTATGATTCTGCAAACTGTACACTCAGAGAAATGAGAATTTATATCCCATCTGATTCAAATGTATTATATGTCAAGACTATTGTACTGTCATGTGTAACTAAGTAAAACATATTTAAAAAATAAAAAAAAAGAGTCACTGTGGGTCACAGCTTTTCCTGGTCATATGAGAAATATAAAACTGTTAATGAGGCACTTATTTAATTTCAATTTTAAATAGATACATGATAGGATTATGTGTGACATTTTTCAGGAGATTTCTTAAAATGTGATGGTGTGGGGAATTACAAATCATCAGGAAATAGACTCTCATACTATGAATTGCTACACTTAAGAGCAATTAAATAACAAGCATTATTCACATGATTAACTCAAAGAATGAAGCTTGACATATGCAAAGAGCAAGGTCCATAATGATGGTGATGATGAAGATGATGATAATATAAAAATAATACATTAGGTAGGATTTTAGAGAGCTTATTTCTCTCTGGCATACCAATACAGATTATTAATATAATTGACAGTCTATTGCAAACTTAATAATCCATAGAGCATCCTAGACTATGACTATGTCTGCATGTTTTCCCTTGGTAATTAGAAAGCAGGACTCATTAAAGTGATTTAAAGCTAAAGGTGATTCTACCAGCCCTTCATTAGATCAAATACATAGAAGATATTAACAAACTCCTCTTGCAGAGTTGAAAAGAAATATGGGTTTTATCACTCTTTCAAGCACATAGCTTAGAACATGATTAATGTTATAGCTACAGGGTGTAGCCAGGGTTAAATCCTGTGTTATGGCCAAAACCAGGAGTGAAATCTTATAAAAATTCATTATGATTCCATATTACAGTCTCATAATAGTGTCTAATGCATCAACCTGTCTGAGGATATGTTTTAAGTTTTTTAACCTTTAGAATCATTTGTTGCTGCCCACAATTCTCCCATTAATAATAATGTAGAAGATACAATAAAATTCTGGTTTCCCTTGTCTGCTCCATGTTTCAAGTATTCATTTTTCTTGTATGCATTAGAATATAAATTATTTTCCATTCTTCTTCCACTTTCTTGGTCGAGGTAATTATTTAATACCCATATTGTCAAAAAATCTACTCTGTGACACTATTCTCCTAACTACATTTTGGTGCTTTTTTCAGTGTTCATATTGTGACTTTTAATACTCCAAATTTGGTGATGTCCTACATTTGCAGAAACTGTTTTGACAAACACCTATTCCTCTTCTTCTGACTAGCATTGCATTTTCTATACTCACCCATACTTGGAAATATCCAGTTGGCAAACTGAGTTTGTGTTTTTAGAATTAATGAGCTTAGGTATATGTGCTGCATCAAACCACTTCCAATTCTTGTTCTTATCTTCTGTTTAATTATAAAATAATCAGTAATATCTGTTTTACTCTTCTTTAGTTAAACACAATGAGCTGGATAATTTATATGTACAGCAAAATGTGTGGAGCTGTGAAATTCCTATTTGCTTTTGGATAACCCAAGTGGCTAAACCTATTCTGAAATGAATAAGAAATTTGATAATTTAAACAATGTAATGCAAGTGTAGTTTTTAATTGTCTCAGCATCTATTTAGATCAAATACAAGGTTTCAAAGAAATTTTATAAGAAGCTTAATTAGTGTAAACATAAATACATAATTCAATTTTCCAGTGGATTTTCAAGCTCTTTCATCAGCTTTTCATCTCTGTGACCAAAATACTTGGCAAGAACAACTTGGAGGAGGAAAAGTTTATTTTGGCTCATGGTTTAAGAGGCTGGCTGACCCCGTGGATCTGGGCCCAAAGTTAGGCAGACATCATATGGAAGGGGCCAGATGGAAGAAAGCAGCTCACAGGACTTGACATGCAGGAAGCAGAAAGCGAGCTCTTCTCACCAGGGACAATGGATAACTCACAAAGTCAGGCCCCCAGTGGACTTTTTTCTCCATCCACACCCTACTTGCCTATATTTATCCCCCAGTTAATCCATTTAAGTAAATTGATCCACCATTTAGGTTACAGCTCTCATAATTTAATCATTTAACCTCTGAATATTCTTGCATTGTGTCACATGAGGTTTGGGGGGATACCTCATATCTAAACCATAACACAACACATACTATTTAAGACTTTTACATTCACAACCACTTTGTGATGTAGGCAGGACACTATAAAATTACAAGGTTCATCTAATTAATATGAAAATATGAGGTAAATGAATCTAAGTTTTTCATATGCTGATTGAAGGGCCATTCTGCTCCATTAAGCAGTTTTCTGAATAATGATAATTTAAAAACATAATATAAGTACAGATGGTTCCCAATGTACAATGGTTCAACTTGCTATTTTTATGATGATGCAGAAGTGACATGCATTCAGTTAAAATTACATTTTGAAGTTATATGATCTCTTTCCAGGCTACGAATGCTAATTAAAATAGTCTCTTCTGATGGTGAGGAGAATCTATAAACCACAGCTCCCAGTCAGCTGTGGGATCACACATGTAAATGAACAATACAGTATACTATGTTTATAAACTATAATGTTTGTCAGGGTAAGTGTATTAAGTGGATTTTCAATGTACCGTGTTTTGAATTTACAATGGATTTAACAGGAGAAACCTCATCATAAGTCAAGGAACCTCAGAACATAATTCCTAAAGTTCTGTGTATTTAACTACTGAGACAAACATGAATCTCTCTTGATACTTAGACTTTGCTAGAATTTATATCCAAAGCACTTTATGAAATCTTCCGCTAATTCTATTTTACTCACACAACTAGGATAATAATAGAGAGGGAACACACAGACTTGATCCTTACTTTAAAGCTGTAAATTGATGTAATTCATATCCCTGAGTAATCAACCCAACCTTCCCACACTTGTGGAACAAAATAGTTTATAATTCTCAATAACTGAAATGTTTAATAATCCATTTGACTGAAGGGACATGACACTATTAAGAAGATAGCCAAAGGATATTAGAATCAAAAGATTCTGATTTCCCATGATATTTTTAATTTCAACATTATATAGTTAGTAAAGACTCTCAATTTTATTAAATTATTTCTTCTTCTGAAAGATTCCAGTTCTTGGGGCTGGGGATGTGGCTCAAGCTGTAACGCCCTTGCCTGGCACGTGCGGGGTGCTGGGTTTGATCCTCAGCACCACATAAAAATACAGTTGTTGTGTCCACCAAAAACTAAAAAATAAATATTAAAAAAACTCTCTCTCTCTCTCTCTCTCTAAAAAAAAAATCCAATTCTTTTCAGTAAATGTAAACAAAGGTGTAGTTGTTTTCTTTTAGTAACTGTGAAATACTACACAAGCCTATCTTTGGCAGATTTAAGTTAAAATACCTAAATTACAATTTCTATAATGAATTGTAAAATAGAAATATTTTTAAATCTTTCACATGTAACCTGATTTTTCAAACTTCTTCCATAATAAGTAAGCACAGTACCTAGAACTCCCTTGATGCTGATAATTCAAATGATACACATCTGGCAAAGAATTTGACAATGAAGGTTAATCATCTTCCAAAATAATTTCTAAACTAAAAGAACATATGATATTTCCTGGGATACTTGTTAAAAATTATTAAATGTAAGAAGCATATGGTAGCACATAATGTTTTCTTTGGTCTTAAGGAAAAGAACCAATAAAGCAGCTGACTCTTTTCATATTGAAGGATGACAGATTATGCTATGCATAAACATACTATTTGGCATAAAGATTGTTTTGACTAAAATGTATTTTAAAATCCAAAGCAACTGGTTGGGTCAGGACATTTGACTCTTCCCAACAGTATTCTTTCTAAATGGAGATAGAATCCCCTTATATCCTCCTTCTACCAGAAGAAAAGTAACATTGTCATCAGTAAAGATGGGAAGCTGAAACTACAATTCTGTCCAGGCAGTTTTTGACAAAATCGTTTTTCTCTCCATCTTGCCTGCCCTCATAATTCCGTTACTTTTTTCACATTGTGTTTGTTTCTTCAACTAAAAGTAAAAGAATTCAGATTTTACCACCTCTTTGGATCTTTATTTCCTTATGAAGG
This sequence comes from Marmota marmota marmota, assembly GCF_001458135.2. NCBI lineage: Eukaryota > Metazoa > Chordata > Mammalia > Rodentia > Sciuridae > Marmota > Marmota marmota. The sequence goes on along the minus strand of NW_025999963.1, from coordinate 256,395 downwards.
CTTTCAAGTACTCCAAATGCAAATTTAATAAATTTATGTGCACGTTTCTCCTGTTAATCTTTCTTACACCATTTTAATTCTCTGGTTTAGACCAAATCCCATAAGAGATAGAAGTTTGTCTCTCCTACAATATCTGCATGAGCGTAAATCATTATTAATAAGAATTAAAATATCATACTGAAGGATTAGATACAAATAGATGTATCAGAACACAATAATGTAAGGTAAGTCAGTAAGTCTTATTATAATAGATGATTTTCCTTAATACAAGACATTGTTGATAGTATTACATACTCTAATGATATTTGAATTCATTCTTTACACAAATATATACACATAAAATCATCTATGTATATGTAAGTAACATATATAATTCATTCAAATATAAAATTCAAGGTCAGGGTTTTCATAGAAAGAAAGGTGGCAAGATTAAGGAACAATTTGAAACAGAAAGCATATTCAACAAAATAGAAATTAATCCTACAATTTGATCTCTAATTAAGGTAAAATATCTTTGGGATGAAAAACTCCACTCTGAAAAGAAGATAAGTAATCACTGTTTTCAATGAAATCCACCCTGTTACAGTTATAATATAAAGTAAAATATGTAGAATAAAGATATTTAAAATAGCAACTTAGGGAGTCACTCTAAATGAATACTGTATAAATTTTACAAATGAGGAAGCAGAGTTTTAAAGAGCTGATACATTTGCACAAGATTTTACAACATGTGTCGGAGTCAGAACTGGAATTTTGTTTTTGAGACAAGTGTTTTTTTATGATGAAATATTTTTAAATATTTCACATGTAATCTGAGTCAACAGAAACATAAACAAGGACTCTTTTACCCTAACAACAGTAGGTCTTAGAGCAGTGACCGTAAATCCTGGTGTGGAGGAAGGTGGTATATATTATGTTCTTTGGTATCTGATACCCAAATATAGTTAGTTCTTATTTAGAAAAATCTATCACTCAGCATCCGAACCAAAATCCTTCACAAGTATCACAGGTGTGATATTATTCTGGAAAGACTCTTCAGTAGGGTTCATAACCAACCACAATAAGGGTATTTTAATTTGTAAAATCTGATTTAGGTTTGCTGCAAACAAACACTAAAATGAGGATTTGAGTGCAAGCAGTTTATTTGATCTTGAGATTCCATACACTATTACCCTACTAAAATAATAGGGTTAGAGAATCATTAAGGAAAAGAAAAGAAGACACAGGAGAGAGTACAATGACCACTATCGGAAACTACAGCAAAGATGCGGAAACACTGACTCCCTACCTCCTTGCATATTAGTCATTAAGTACTACCTGAAGGGATATTGACTAACATCCTCTCTCTTTACCTCCCTACCAATTATATACAAATATACACACAGGTATAAATGCACACACACACAAACATACACACACATGCATACATCTCTGGCTTATCATATATCAAGAAGGTGTTTATGGTCACACAGAATTAAAGTTTAGAGTAAAAAAGTTTTGCCATGTCCAGGTGTGTGTCCAGGGTATGTGTCTAAGCATATGGTATTTGTTATATAGAACCTAGTGAGTACATCAATAGGTCACATTAAAAAAAGACTAATTTACTCTGTGAGTTTATTCATAGATTTCTAATTATAAATTATATATATATATCTATACTCAATATTGTATGTCTTTTAGTCTAATGTTGAAAATATAGCAAAATAAAAATATGGGACACTTAAGTTCAATTTGAATTTCAACTAAAAAATATCATTTTTACAATAACTAAGTATCTGGGACATACTTACAATTATATATATATATATATATATATATATATATATATACATATATATACACACATATACATATATATATATATACATATACACACATATATGCATATGTTTGCATATATATGTATACATATTATTATATATATCATTAATTATTTGAAATTAAAATTTAATTCTCCACTCTATTTAATGTGATAATGCTACATAAGTGACTTTGTGAGATTATTAGAGCTTACTGTATGTAACACTTGAGAAAATGTTGAGTTCTCTGACATCAAATCCATTTTTACCAAAATTAAATGAAGATTATACAATCTAAAGATTAAAGAAAGTTTTATTTATGTATTAATGACCTCTTTAATACAGTGAATACAAAAATTTATACATAAATATATAAATCTTAAAAATTTCAGAGATATATTTACATTAGTATTTATTTTCACTACTTTCTGGCATGGCTGAGAGATTTTTGACAATTTGGCAGTACCTGATTCACGCTGTGAATGATGAGCAAATAAACTTGACTGTGAAGTTAAATTTTAAAACCAGAAACTTTTAAATTTATATCAACCTACCATAAAAATACATGTTCATTAAGGTAATAGAAACAGGCATTCTCCTACACAATGTTCAAAAGTATGGTAGAATTCTGTAAATAACTCACTTCATAAGAATTTCTATGTATGTATATTTTTTTTCCTTCCACATAAAAAAATGTTATCACTGTCTTATGAGTAAAGCAGAAACAGAGTGGCACAGTAGCCTATGATAGAAGAACCTGTCCTTAAAAGTGATATGGACATGTCCTGTACCAAAGTTTTTAAGAGCAATAGTTTAAAAAATCAAGAAGATGGATTAAATCCACTATGGTTCATGTGGACCCTTATTTTTGTCCTGTGGACTTACTCCACTTCTCCAGCCAACTTACTTTTGCCTTAAGTACAAGATTATCTTAAAATCTACTAATACTCTGAGGAAAAAAAAAAAAAAAAAACCTCCTCCACCTTTCCCAACTACCTTCATTGGGGAGATGATGAAGAACTTATCAGAGGAAGAGTTTTGGCTCATGGTTTCTGAAGTTCAATCCATGATGACTGATTCCATTACTCTGGGCCCTAAGTGAGGCAGAACATCATGGCAGAAGGCATGGCAAAAGTTGCTCAGGTCAAGACAGCTAGGAAGCAGAGGAAGAGTTAGGTGCCATGGTTGAAATATATTCCCCAAGAGCAAAATCCCCAGTGGCCTACGTCTTTCCACCACACCATATCTGACTGCAGTCATCACCCAGTACAGTAAACCTTTCAAATTATTAATTTATTAAATGGATTAATTTACTGATAAGGTTATAGCTTTCATAATCTAATGGTGAGCTTTTGGGGAACACCTCATACCCAAACATAACAACCATGCTTCATAAATGAAGAAGAAATAAAGTCTTTCTCAGACAAATAAAAACTGGGGGAATTAATCACCATTGTCCAGCCATACAAGAAATGAACTACAATACTCTGTTAAGCAAAAGGACAATAACTACCATGATGAAAACAAACAGACAAAAAAAAAGAGTAGGTACAAAAATGAGCCTTACCACTACAGAAAAATGCCAAACCATGAACATTAACAATAGGAGAAAGAAGATTATATAAAGCAACCAGAAATAAATTAATAAAATAATGGGAATAGAGAAGATTTAAATGTAATATGAATAAATTAACCAATTAAGAGTTAGATGGAGGGCTGGGGATGTGGCTGAAGCTGTTGCGTGCTGCTCTGGCATGTGCGCGGTGCTGGGTTCAACCCTCAGCACCACATACAAATAAAAATGTTGTGTCCGCAGAAAACTAAAAAAAAAAAAAAAATGATTAAAAAATTCTCTCTCTTTCTCTCTCTCTCTCTCTCTCTCTCTCTCAAAAAAAAAAAAAGGTTGGATGGATTTAAGGGATTTAAAAAAATAAGAAGATCCACCTATATGCTGAGTAAAAGAAAATCACCTCACTGGTTTAAATACAAATAGATTGAGAATCAAAAAAATATATTCTGTGTAAATGAACAAAAAGGTGAGGAGTTGCAATACTCATACCAAATATAACAGATTTTAAGACAAAAACTTTAAAAATAGAAAACTCACAATGATAAAATGATCAACTCACAGAGAAGATAATACAGTTATAAATATATTTGCACTCAACACTGGGATAATAAAATAAATATAACAAAAATATTAAATCTAAAATTAGAGATAGGCTCCAAAACCACAAAGTCAAGGACTGTAACATTTCATTCTCATCAATGGAAAGATTATCCCTAGAGAAAACCATAAAGAAACATCAGAGTTAAACTATGATATAAGCTAAATATACCTCACAGAACATTTCATCTAGTTGCTACAAAATAAACATTATTCTTATCAGAACATTGAGCATTCTACAGGATATACCATGCATTATAGATGATATATGTAACCATAGATGACTGAAAACTTGGAAAAAATGATTTGATACTTACTATAGTACTGGAAACAGAGATAAAATATACATTTTTGTTAATTATTTTGTGGAGGAATTTCTCAATTTGCTTTCAGAAAATCATTAAGAGAACTTAAGTCTTTAGTATTTTCCACTACAAACAAATTAATAAAACATTGGATTAAACAAATTTTAACAATAAATGGCTTTAGAACAAAAGTCTCTGATACAACGTAGTAGAATGAAAAATGAATTTTCATGATGGAGATAAAATGTAAAATTCCTCAAACTTACATGACCATGAAGTCTTTAATGTCAAGATATTACTGGAATCAATTTACAATAAAATCTAGATTGACTAATATAAAAACATTAGAAACAACCTATTGGCCTATTTATTTCAATTGATGAATCAAAATAATGGGTAGAACACACTAAACCACAAAGGTTCCTTCAGTGACATAATTTTGTGTTGACATAGTATAGAAATTAGAAATGAAGAATTATCATAATGAGATGAAGTGGTGAAGTGGTAGAAGATAAGACAATGAAATCTCATTTCATTTGCAATAATATTTTTGATGAAGTTTCTTACTAATCTATGATCTTATTGTGTGATAAATACATCTATTTTTCATATTCTTGTTTTTAATGCCTCATAATAATTCTTCATATTTATGAGTTACAATATGATATTTCATTACATATATACAATGTGTATTAATCAAGTAAGAGTAGATAGTATATTCATCACCATAATTTTATCATTTATTTGTAACAAGAACAATAAAAAAATTCATTTCAAAATATGCAATATTTTAAACATAATCACCTTAGATTTTATCATATTATGAAGAAGTTATATTTATTTATAGGAATTTAAAGTAGAAAGAAATGAAATATTAGATCAGATTTAGTGAATATGATTAAATAAAAGGTAACTTCCAAGGACATAAATATATTATGTGATTAGAAGCTGAACTCAAAACCAGAAAATTCCCCAGAAATGTAAATCTATTAAATTTGTATATAAACTTATTTTTTAAGAATGTGCTTTAAAATATTTTGCTATGTTATGGGATATTTTGCATTTGTTATACAAGGAATCTTTAAGTATGCATCTGGTACTTGAACAATGCATTCTATATAAATATTTTTAAATCAATAAAATTAATACTCTAAGACTACAAAAAACAAATGCATTGTAAATTTAGTGTATCATACTCTGAATTGTAGGTCAGAAAAATTCAACTTATATCCTGATATGTATTTTAATATATTTTGTGATCATCTTTGAATTTTATTTTGAAGTAAATTGATCCTAGGGGAGCTAAAAGCATGACCTTGAATGAGATTCAACAGACTATATAAATATCCATAGGCAAGGCTGTGATGAATACTAAAAAAATAAATACAATAAAATCACAAAGATTCTTATCTTCCAAAATGTTTTTCTTACTGTTAGTTTAAACCATTTCCACTTTTTATTATATATAGGATTGATTTTGCTCTGAGTTACCAAAGGCACTTAAGTGTGCTTATAATTTAAGTATTTAGTGCACACTGACGTATTCATATAATTTAATGATTTAGTGCTGTCTTATTATGAAAACCCTGTCCTGAGGAACGAGTGCATATTATTTTGCATTGTTGATTAGTATCAGTCCTGACTGTCTTGCAGACTGTTCCCTATTTATGTCAGGGGGAGAGTTCCTTAGAGAAGATTTTATTTTCAGAAGTTCTTCAGTCTCACTGATCTACCTGAGCCTTCTTTTGCTTATATTAACAAAATGTCAAAGATTCCTGTGGTTTTTTTAAGTAAATTTGTCTTAAGAGGCTCCATTTGTGAGACCTATTTTAAAATATTTTTACAGGTTAAAGCATGATTGAGAATGCTGATTACTGCTCATTCCATTGTTTCTTCACTGGACAATTTCATTGTTATTGTTGGTCCTCAGGACAGTTTTAGTGGTAAGTTCAAAGTGGGCATTGTAACTTGTCATTTGTTCTTCTTTTTCTTATGTTCTCAAGACTGTGGGCATGTACATTTATATTGTTTGTTTCCTAGTTTAGGATTTTGGAATTGAAAATTGGCTTTGAATGTAAAGGAATTTCTTATGAAGGAAAGAGACACATGGGAGGTCAAAGTCACAACTTCATAGGAGGAAGATTAGGCCTTCCTATATGGAAAAGTTTTGAAACGTTTGTATTCCTCCATGGGCACTGGATACCTCTCCTGGTGTTTAAGCAGATGACAAATAATTATCTGGCAGAGATAACATAGGGCCAATTTGGGCACTAAGAGAAAGCTTCCCCAATTATTGTTTTAGGATATTTAGGGTCTTGCTATTACTTAGGGCCTCACTATGTTACGGATGCTGGCTTTGAACTTGCAATGTTCTTGCCTCAGGCTCTCAAACTGCTGGGATTACAGCTGAGCTCTACTGTATCCCACTTAATTTTTTCTTCCATATATAATATAATAGCAACCACCAAGATCTTTTTTTTTGTATGTTTGAATATTTTCATAAAAAGTGGTAAAAGAGGAAAAAAAATAAGTATACTCAATTTATATTTATTTATACTCAATTTATATATTATTTATCTCCAGAATCATTTAATTATGTGTGATAGGGGAACAATTAAAGAAGAGAATATTTTATATCCTCAGTAGTAGTCTAGTCCACTGAAACAGAATGACCTCTGGTGGATGTGATACGTATAGGAGAAATAAAAGATCTGAAAATTTTGAGGAGACTTAACATGACTTGGATATTGATTGAATGCATGATGAAGGAAGGATTACAGTTAACACTGCCACTAGATTCTTATCTGAAGGAATCCATTTGGTTGGCCATGTGTTTGAGTCAGCTTTTTCACTGATGTGACAGAAAGACCTGATAAGCACATATTTAGATGAGGAAAAGTTTATTTTAGCATTCATAGTTTTAGAGGTCTCAGTCCATGGGTGACCAGCTCCATTTCTTAAGACCTGAGGTGAGGCAGAACATCATGGTGTAAGAATGTGGTGAAGGAAAGCGAATGGGAATATGGCACCAGAAATCAGAGAAAGACTCCATTCTACCGGGACAAAATGTATACCCCAAATGTATGAGTCGAATGACCCACCTTCTCCAGCCACACACTACTTTCCTTCATTTACCACCTGGTTTATTCCTATCAGGGGATGAATTTACTGATTGGATTAAAGCTCTCTTAGCCCAATGATTTCACCAGCATATTATCTTGCATAGTCTCACACCTGAACTTTTGGATGACACCTAATATCTAAACCATAATATTATGTCATTACATTTATGATGGATTCTGTAAACACAAGACATTAGCATTTAATGAATTAGAATTTTATTAATATAAACTTTGAGTAGAATATGTTTAATAGGTACTTTTATGCTTGAGTATTTATTTATTCTACAAACATCTTCTAAAAATGGATTGTGTTTTTCATACTGGAAAAACAATTGAGAAGAAAGTATATGTTATTTATTGTTAGATAGCACATATTTTTGAGTTGAGACTTTAGGTTTTACATAAGATATATGGAAAATAAATAAAAATGTTAGTGATATCAGAACAAAATAATGGAAAATAGCCTTCTGAAAAATTTGTTATCCCAAGGAGCAGTTGTAGAATCCAAAGAACAGAGGACTTCAGGGAGAATCCTGAGGATTTCTAATTCTTTAAAGAAATTGAAGAACAATCTTCAAAGGAGATCAGAAAAGAAGTAAAGAAAAAGAGAATAATAACAAGGTGGGTTTAGAATTGGTGGATGCCATTCTAAGTGTTCAATTATCAAGACATTCTGCTTATGGCATAAAGCTATTATAATATGAATATGATATAAAATAATTATTACTAATTTTCTGAGAGGAAGTTTAGAGTCATAGTAACAGATAACCCATTAAATGAGCAGGAAGAGACTTGGCAGGGATTATGCCTAAAATAGGTGTCTATATTGAGATGGATTAAATTAAAAAGTAATAAGCTTGATTGTTTTACATGCAAATGAGAGTAAGCCCATAAAAGGAGTTCTAACTTTAGAGGTAAACAGTTTCCTAAAAACATAAAGGAAATAAACTTCAGAGCAGAAAATCAGCAAAATTGGAAAAAAAAAAAAACTGGCCATATTTTTTTCTATTGGTGTATTATAATTACATGTAAATATACATTATGTCATGTTTGTACATGCAAATAACTAGATCAATCCTCTCTAACCCAGTACCTTTCTTTTTTTCTCTACCCTCTTTCCTCCTTATTCTCTTGTTCCACTATACTGCACTCCCTTCCATCATCATCATTATTATTATTATTTCAGTTATTGCATAATAATTCATTATATTGAATTATAATTAATTCATTATATTCACTATATGTAGTTAATATATTGCAGTTATTGAATTATTATCATATATTTGATTCATTGTACTATGTTCATATGTGGACATAGCATAAGTTGGTAGGTTTTGTTACCCAGAACTCCCCCATTCACTTTCTTCAAACCTTTGTGTGCATTCTCTAACTCTTCTCTATTATTCTGCCTTCTATTTTCATTAAATCCCTTTATAATTTCATTTCTCCATCCCTTTCTCTACCTTTCACATATGTGAGAAAATATTTTACATTTGACTTTCTGAAAATGGCTTTTGTTTAGGATAATGTTCTCATGTTCTGTCCATTTTCCTGCAAGTGCCATGACTTCATTTTTCTTTTTGGCTGAATAAAACTCCAGTATGTATATACATGTCTTACCCATTTTCCTTATACATTTGTCTGTTGATGGGCACTCAGGCTGGTTGCATATCTTGGCTATTGTGAATAGCTTCACTATAAACACTGGTATTCATTTATCACTAATGTATGTTTATTTTAGCACTATTGGATAATTACCAAGGATAGTTGGGTCATGTGGCTGCTCTGTTCTCAGTCTTTTATGTGTAAGGGCTCCTTATCCCTACCATCTTTTGCCAGAGAATATTGTCATTTGTATGCTTGATGATGGTCATTCTAACTGGAGTGAAATGAAATCAGAGTGAAGTTTTTATTTGCATTTTTCTGCTGGATAAGAATATTAAATATTTTTTTCATATATTTGTTGGCCATTTCTTCTTTATAAAAATGTCTATTTAGATCATTTACCTGTTTACTTATTGGGATTTTATTTTATTTTATTTATTTTTGGTGTTAAGATTTTGAGTTTTTTATATATTCTGGACATTAACTCCACATCAAAGAGTAGCTGAGAAAGATTTTCTTCATTGTTTCATCTCTCTTTTCATACTTTTAATTATTTCCTTTGCCATGCAGAAGCTTTTTAATTATATGCCATCCACTTATTAATTCCTGGGGTTCATTCATTTCTTAAGTTTAGGGCTCTTATCACAGAAGTTGATGTCTGGTAGACATGGAGAAAAGTATAGGCAGAGATGTAGGCAGGAATTCCTATGTTTTCTGGATGAGGATGAGGGAGTGCATATCTAATGGCTTTGGACTCACCAGAGTATTACAGGACAAGTTAATATTCTGAACTCATATGAAAGGTGTGGGTTTTTATGTCTCATAAAATGGAGATTTTTTAACATCATTCAGGAAATGGGACAATATGCAGATAGAGATATATGGCAGTATTATGCAATCAAATTGTCCAATGACTTGAGGTATAACAATCTGTCTGGATATGTAAATTTTTAAATTTTAATATAATTCCAAGATAGTGAGTAAAAAGATGGCATATATGGAGACCAAAATTGGATATGAAGAAGAGACAAGGAGCACATAAGGTTAATTAATTCCCTATCCAAAATCTCTTTATTATAGAACATATTATATATAATATAATATAATATGAGAGTAAGCCCATAAAAGGAGTTCTAACTTTATATACATATATATTTATACTGGTCAGTAAAAACTGTTTCTCCTTCAGTGATTAAAAACAAACAAAATATCCAAAAATTTTAGCAGCTTGGGAAGTTAAGATTAATTTTTTGGTCACGTCATAGCAGGATTAATGTTTAATGAGGAGGTATCTATATGATGATTCAGGATGAAGAGGTGTTTCCAAAAAGTGGTTCCATTATATCCAACAACCTGCTCCAAGGCCTGCTATAAATGCTCTACAATTAGCTAAAGTTGAAAAATTGTGAGCCAACAATTCTGTGGGCAAATCTAGGATGACAGATAGCATATTTCAGTTAAGAGCACATTCAATTGCTAAGAACAACTCACATACAAGCAACAGAACTGACATTCTTCTGGACACCCCAAAGTAGGAAGTACAATGTGACACATCTAGGTAATCCATAATATGACAGAGTAAATTTAAACAATATGTATGTTTCCTTACCTTGCCACTCAAAATTCTTAAGGTCAGGAGCCTTGTCTATTTATTTTTAAGGTAATTAGTACATCAGAAGTGAGTAGGGAGAAAGATGAGTCAACAGCAATGATAAATAATAATATGTAATAAAAGACACTCACTTTTACAAATGCTAAAAGAGCCAATGAAGACAAAAGTAAGCCAACATTTTCCTTTTGCAATACAGCTTAAAAGAAAGGAGGATTTTGATGAGTTGTAGCCTCCAAGAATAGCCAAAACTCCTAATACAGAAATCAACACCATTGGTTTAAGTAACTTAATTTTCATAATAATAGTTTATGCATAATGATAGAAATCCTCTAAAATGATTTCACATAAAAGATGAAGTATTAGGTGAAGACTATTTTGATTTTATGGCATTTTAAATTATAAGAATTATGAAACTTAAAAAAATAAACAATTCTAAATTTAAAAATAAAGTTAGTATTATATATGAAATTATAATTGAGCCTCATGATACTTGTCTGTATTCCTATCGACTCAAGTGGCTGAAACAGGAGGGTTCAGCCTGGGCAAGATAGCAAGAACCTGTCTCCAAATAAACAAAAGGGCTGGGAATATAGCTCAGTGGTAGGAAGCAAATTCCTGCCCCTCCCAAATATATGTATATATATTTTTTCTTTCCTAATTCATATAAATTTAGTAAGAAAAATTGTCTCACAGAAAAATAAGGCCTCATTTAGCTATATATTCTCTGGTTAGAAAATATATTATAACCTCATTTTGAAGAACTTAAGATACATTACCACTTATACTGAAGAATAACAGAACTCAACTACTAAAGAATAACAAAATCTACATAAGTGCCCATAGCTCTATATTCCTAAAAGATTGCTTTAGAGTTCTGTTCATTTGCTTTAGACACACTGACTTTATGCACTGTGATAAAAAATGCTAAATAATATATGGAATGTATTCAGCATGCATCTCTCCATTCTCAGTCTTCAAAGCATTGCTCTGAGTTATACAGCTTATTATAGTATCTAGGGAAGCCAATTTTCAAAGTGGTCACATAACTTTGTACACAAACCCTGAATTGGTGCTTGTAATGGGTCTTTATGACCACAAAATGCCTAATGACACCATAGATGCCTATATATGTATATGAATGTTGGATTTGAAAACCACTGCTGGCTTCTGTTTCTAAAGTCTAGTTCTGCAGTGTTAATGGACAATTATGCTCTGACTTGATTCAATATATAAAATACTTTAGACTACTTGAATTATTAACATATCTGAGGTTTTTTCAATTAGTATTCTATCATATTAATATAGGTTAGGTAATAACAAATTGTTATATACATTTAAAACTAAATTAAAACACTAAAGTGATGCTTTTTCATTTTCACCTCTATCTTATGGAATCCTTTTCTCACTGTGTTACATTGAGACAAGTAAACTGTTTACTTTGATTAAATAAGCTGTATTAGATTTTCAGTTTGCAGAAGAGTTAGAGCAAGAATATGACAAGTTTTTCCTTTGGGACTTTTGTTTTATTATGTTTTGCATTATTTTAAAACCTATCTATCATAATATAATGTATTGAAAGCCATCAAATACCTTCTAAACTGACATATTTCATGTATCATAAAATGTTATGATTTCTAGCAAATGTGAAAACAATGCATTTTGTAATCTATAAATAAGAGAAAACTACATCTAATATTTCTATAAAAGCTAGAGAATTGTAGCTACATAATAGGGATTTCAAGACATGCAATTTTTCTTCCATCCTTAAAGGAGAAGTATTATCTTTGATGAAACTAATAATGCATTTATTTTCCTGAAACATTCTATTTACTGTTCATAAGTCATGATGTTCTTTCATGTGGACAACAATAAAGACCATTTTATAAAAAATAAGAACAAAACAGTTCAGTGATGTTGAGTTATTTGAGTTATTTTCAGTGGCTTCCTCAAAAATGCCAACTTTGAGTCAATGTTAAAAATATACAGAGATATAAAATCTCTAGAATTAGAGTTAAAACAGATTAAAAACATTAGTAATTTACCATAAAATATAATTACAATTCATTATTGATAGATACAAATATATACAGACCACATTATGGAAAATTAGGAAATGTTTTTCAATGAATAATGAACTTAAAACACATTCTTTAATATTTGAAAATGATGTCAAGTTAATTCACAGTGATGTCCTTAAGTTACAATAAGGTAATAGACACAAATAAAGCATTGAAAAATGTTTGAAGTGCACAAAGTTTTCTTTTCTTTTTTTTTTTGGTACTGGGGATTGAACTCAGGGGCACTCAAAAACTGAACCAAATCACATTCTCAGAACCTCCCCACACCTTTTTTTGTATTTTACTTTTTGTTTTTTTAGAGACAGAGTTTCACTAGTTACTAGGGCCTCTCTAAGTTGCTGAAGTTGGCTTTGAACTTGTGATCCTCTTGCCTCAGGCAGGCCCCCATATTGCTGGGATTATACCACGGTGCCTGGCACAAAATTATCTTAATGCTTTCAGCTAAGTCATTTCATGCACAAGCTATTGTAGTAGTCACTCTGCTTAGAATGAAAAAGAAGGCCCAAATCTCCATCATGTTGATTAGACCCGCAGTCTGGCTGGGCACAAAATAACCGAGCCACCACACCGCCTTGTAGATTCAAACAGCAACTCTTTATTCCCCAACTCTCACTGGCACTCTACTCTTCTGGGAAAAAGACACTCCCTCCACTGTGTACCAATACTCTCAGAACCCCAGGAGAACTCAATGGGAACTCCAAAGGAGTGGGCGCCTGAGACAGCAGGATACGCCCTAATCCTGGAGCCACCCTAATCCCTGAGCAGGGTCACCTTTCAACCCCAAATGCCATGAGTCATTCCTACTTGGCTATGGCTTTCAGCACCAACTTCCTTAATAAGACCCCTATAGAGAAAGAATTAAAATCAAGAATCAATAAATGGGACTAATTTAAACTAAAAAGCTTCTTTTCAGCAAAAGAAACAATCAGTGAGGTATGTAGAGAGTCTACAGAATGGGAGCAAATTTTTACTATCTGCCCATCAGATAGAGCACTAATCTCTAGGATATATAAAGAACTCAAAAATCTTAACACCAAAAAAAAATTAATAAATGGGCGAAGGAACTGAACAGACAAGAAACTGAACAGACAGACACTTCTGAGAAGATGATATACAATCAATCAACAAATATATTAAAAATGTTCAACATCTCTAGCAGTTAGAGAAATGCAAATCTAAACTATTCTCAGATTTCGTCTCACTCCATTCAGAATGGCAGCTATTGAATATAGAAACAACAATAAGTATTGGCGAGGATGTGGGGAAAAAAGCACACTCATACATTGCTGGTGGGACTGCAAATTGGTGCAGCCAATCTGGAAAGCAGTATGGAGATTCCTCAGAAAACTGGGACCACCATTTGACCCAGCTATCCTACTCCCTGGTCTATACCCAAAGGACTTAAAAACAGCATACTACAGGGACACAGCCACATCAATGTTTATAACAGCACAATTCACCAATCTAGATGCCCTTCAGTAGATGAATGGATAAAGAAAATGTGGTATAAATACACAATATAATATTATTTAGCATTGAAATAGAATAAAATCATGCATTTGCAGGTAAATGGATGGTTAAGAGAATGTAATGCTAAGTGAGGTTAGCCAATCCCCCCAAAAAAACAAATGCTGAATGTTTTCTCTGATTTAAGGATGCTGATTCATAATAGAATTGGGGGTGGGGGTCATGGGAAGATTAGATGAACTCTAGATAGGGCAAAGGGGAGGAAGGAAAAGGAGGGGCCATGGGGGTAGGAAAGATGGTGGAAAGAGATGGACATCACTACCATAAGTACATGTATGAAGACATGATGGTGTGACTCTACTCTGTATAGAATCAGAGATAGGAAAAAATGGTGCTGTATAAGTGTAATATGAATTGTAATTCATTCTTCTGTCATATATAACAAATAATTTTCCTATGTATTATTTAAGTACTTTAGGCTGCTGTTATTTTTATTCCTACTTATGATTGCAAAACCAACCTCAGACTAGAACATAATTTGTTAAATATTAAGAATCAGGAAATAAAGAACATTAAGAATTTCAAAGTTCATTATACCTTCTAAACACAGAATACCAATCAATCCTGCACCATGGTCCCACTGAACCCCTTTAACCATTTCTGGACATTCATACCTCAAGTCCTGTGTATTGTACTTCCCGCAGCTTCATTTCACACAAGCAGAGTAGTCTTCAAACTAAAGTCAATCAAAAGGGATAACAAAGGACACTACACACTGCTCAAGGGACACATACACCAACAAGACTTCTCCTTTTATACTCTGTTTTCCCCCAATCTTGTACCAATTTCTCCTGTTAGAACTTACATAAAAAAAAAAAAATCACTTGCTCCTGGACCCATGTTCCATGACTTTGTAGGAAATAAATTAGACTGTAGAACAGAGGCTGCAGAACCTCACTTCCAGAGATCACGGTTCAGAAGGTATGGAGGGAGATCTGACAATTTTCAGTATTAATCTTAGGTTTGATATTGATCCTGATGGTCATGGCTCACTTTGATAGATAGATGTCATATTTTATTCATTTTGTTAGAATTGACCCAATTTCTTCTCAAGGCTGAATAGCATCCCATTGTATGTGTGTGTTCCTATGTGTGCATGTGTATGTGTATATGTTTTTATTCATAGATTTGATGATGGAAACAAAGATTTTCATAACTTGTTTATTGTGAATTAACTCTGCAGTGAATGTAGCAGAATTCTTTGGCATATTGATTTCAATTTTTTTTTAATACTTAAAAGTGGTATTGTTGTATCACCCAGTAATTCTATGTTTTTTGTTGTTGTTTTTGGTTTTTTGAGGAACCTCCATGTGGTGTTATAAGAAGGTGTACTGAGTCACATTTCAGTCAACAGTGTGCAAAGATTTTGTTTTCTTCACCATGTCACTTTATCACCAGCACTTGTTACCTTTTGTCTTTTGGTAACAGCTGTTCTGATAGGTGACTGATTATATGTAATAATGGTTTTAATTTTTATTTTCCTAATCATAAGTGATGTTGAATTTAAAAAAAAATCTAGGATATTTGTATGTTTTATTTGGGAACCAGGCAAAAAAAAATACACCCTGACTTAAAGGTGGAATCTAAAACAATGGAACTCACAGAAGTGCAGAGGACAATGGGTGGTTACTGAGCATGGGGAATGATGGGTATGTGGAGATGAATGTCAAAGGCATTATAGCCTCATTGAGAGAAAAAGAAGTTTTGAGATCACACTCTGGTGAATATAGTAAATAATGTTATATTGCACTTTTCAAAATAGCTTGAAGGGTAAATTTCAAATGCCCCACTGTGGCCAGGGGTATTGGCGCATGCCTGTAATCCCAGCTCAGAAAGCCGAGGCAGGAGGATCACAAGTTCCAAGACAGCCTCAGCAAAAGCCATAATTACATGCAACTGCAATTTATCTGTTTACAGTTTTAAAAAAATAATATACTTTTTTAAAAAACTGCTTTTATTTTCTTTATTTTCTTTCTTTCTCTCTTTCTTTCTTTATTTATTTTTGCACCAGGGTCTTTTCTGCCTTTGTTGTTAAACTGAGTCCCTGGGAGAACTAGTTTAAATAGTACCCTGATATATTATATTTTGTTAATTTGGTATACACACAAACTTTTCTAATATGTATTTTTATGAGTTACCAATTATGTGGTGTTCTTCTCCATGAAATAGCAGGCCTTATAAAAGATGTGAGTTAAGACTAAACACATGCACACACTTACATATTCACACAGAAACACACATACACAAACTCCCCCAAAACAGTAACAAATGACTGGGTTTTGGACAGAATTAAAGTATATTTTAGAAATTGTTCAAATAAACACATTTACTATAATGCCTAAAGCAAAGTGTTATTCATTATTTAATGGATTAATATCATACTATAAATGAATTTGCATAAAAAAGCTGTCAAATTCTCCTGGTTGTTTTTCCTTAAAAGTACTTGCAACACAAAAAGTATTTCATTTCAGCTTGTTTTTGACCATTCTTCTGGTATATAAGAACAACCATGAAAAAATATTATGACAACATAATAGCTTTTTTAAAGATGAATGGGTGAATAAAAAACATTCATGAAGAAATCTATTAGCTAAAAGAACATCTACCATAGCCAGTGATATGGTTTGCTTTGAGTATAAACAGACATTTATGATCTAAGGATTATAAATTTAATATCAGATACATTAAAATAGAGAATAACAAGGACAAGTAGCATAGTAATGTTATTTGTTTAGGATAAGCAATGTCAGTTAATTTTTCAGTATTTTTTTGTTCATCTGCTATGTTATTATAATGTCACACGTGGGTATAATTCACTTTGGGGTTCCATATACATACAAATAACTTGTAATACAGGAAATTAAGCAGAGCAAAAACAAAAACAGTAAAATTTCACCCTAGAATTTAAATTTCTTTAAGAAGTTATTTCATGTGATTTTTTTTTCTGTTCTGTTTAGGCATTCAAATATGACATTGGCACTTCACATCATAAAAAGTAGTATTTCATTTTGGGGACAGGTCAAGGTATGGTAATGATTGATTTATGACTGTGCCAAGAACATTATATGGATAAAAATATAGCAGTCTCTAGAAACCCTTAGTCAGCAATTCGTGTACCCTGAAACTTACATCTTTGTAGGTGACTTTGATCTTAATTCCTATCTAGAGCTTTTTAGCTTACAGCTACATTTGTCATATTTCTTTTGGAATGTTTTGGCATTGGGGAATTTTGAAGAACTGCTTTTTGAAAAAAATTACCTTTAAATATTACACTCTTTGACAAATAAGCCATTTGCTACCATGGCCCATTTTAAAGTGAAGAATACACTGAGTAAATCAAGGAGGACATAAGCAGCTGGAAGAGCCCAGGCTGTAATGTACTATGCTTTGAGAGAGTGGTTGAAACATTTTCACCTTAAATTCACTATTATTCATCATCTTGTAATTTTAAAACAATTCTATTGAATATGCATGTTTTCATTTCCAATAATATGTATGTACAATTTCTAAGTTATTATTCACTAATAAACAACTAATTCAAATTTTTGAAATGTGTATTGCATGAGTGAGTACATGTCCTGGAACAGGATGTATAAATAAACTTTTTTTATTGGAATGAAGTAAAATTAACAATAAGTTATTTTATATATTTGTACAAATCACAGAAGAAAGAACATCTACTAATTTAAATGTTACTTGTTATTTATCTTATATTATGAAAACTATCAAAAACATGAAGAAAAACCACTAGGTAATTGTACATGTATTTATATATAGATACATGTATGTGTGTTTATTTATACATGTAAGCCATGAATGAAGATATGTGTCAAAGACAGCTTAATACTAATCTTATATTATAAGCTTATCAGGTAAAACTGATAGGACTTATCTGTTAGCAAGTCAGATTGGTCATTCCAATAAAGGCATGATTCAGTAAAAGAGTGCAACTTGTCACAAAATATTTAGAAAATTAATTGGTGTATATCACATTATGTGTTACTTAAAACATTGATCATAATTGTTCTGTATTATCCTGACATATAGAAATTGTTTTATAGAAGTGGTAGTAAAAATTGCTTGCATGATTAATATATACTAGTAAGTATACATTTGCTCCTTTCATGTAGCCCATACTACGTAACTAATTTTAATCATCTCTTTAACGTTGGATGGCAAAGGAAGGGGTAAATATGGACACTGCAGACAGGGAGGGGTGGTGCTAAGAGCAAAGGAAAGGAGATAGGAAAATATGTTTATTGGAATAATATAACCATATTTTTTTTCTGACATGAGTTACAATATCAAAAAACAAAACAAAACAAAAACCCATTGCCTTCTGTGTCCGTTTCAAGCATGACCAAAAGAAGTGTGTATGTGTGTGTGTGTATGTATGTGTGTGTATGTATGTGTGTGTACCTACATATAATCAGATATATAGATAATATATATGTACATATTTGAAAATACAGAAGTACCATACGAAACTGAGTTGTAAAACTTGTACATAATGATGGATACAGAATGCTATGCTAATTGATACCCAGGGCTCTTTTAGGGCCCATAGGTAAAAGTAAATACTGTATCAAAAATTATGCATTGAATCAGTTATGACAACTATGTGTTATCCAATTGAGTATAAAATTATAAATAAACATACCAGTTCTTAGGAGTTTTGCTCCATTCCTGTGAAGATTGCCTGTCAGACGTTTGAGTTAGAATGAGAATGACATCATTTGACAGGTGTGTGAGATAGTACAGGAAGAATATTTTCCTGCAGTGTTTAACTCAAGGAAAAAGAGGTGCTAAAAAGGGCCATGTCTTCTGAATCAAACCTTTGGTTTCCATGGTTGACACTGTGCTATACATTTTTCTTCACATTTCTGAGAATAATCTCTTTTCTAGTTACTAAACCACAGATTTATAATGAAATTGGAGTCTATTTTTCATCTTTTTCAGCTCTTTAAGGAAGGAATATGATAACATATGATAACTGTAATTGTCTATAATTTTAAAATATTATACATTATAATAGATTTTATATGGCTATTTTTGCAATGTAAATGAGGTCTCTAAAGACAATAGATCAGAATAAAGGACAGGAATCATTATACTATAAGCAATATTTGCAAAATTTTCAGGAGAATACCATATTGGTAATTTTCACCATTATCACACACAAGTAAAGTAAATCAAGTACACTTTTACAAGACCACTATTGTGTCACCACTAAGATTAACCCTAATTTTATCAAAGTCAATTTTGAATTTATTTCTATGTTCATGAAACTTCTAAAATAACCCAAAAATGGTTAATGGTCTTAGAGCATAAAAATTTGACTGAAGATATTGAGAAGAAAATACTTTACATGATTCCTTTGTAAAGCAGTAGAAAAGCTTCTTCAATAAACTGAAGGAGTTACTTATTTATCCCTATGTGTATATTTACTCCAGAGATACACATAAAATGAGTGAAAATCGCTGAAAAGATAAAGTTTTAGCTTACAATGAGAATGGTAAAAGCAATTAAGTGGGGAATAGTCTCCCCCCTCTCCCTTAACTCTCATAAAAACAACAAAGGGTAATTAACATCCATTTTACAGATGAAGAAATTGAAGCTATTAAACTGGTAAAACTCACACATAGAGCTGAGGTTGGACTAAGTGAAGCCTAGGGTTTGTTTCTTCCTCCCCACAGGCTGACCCATAATATATAAACAACTAAAGACGTACAGAGACCGTTACCTAGGAGACAGGTGCAGTGGACCTTCCCAGATCCTTTCCAAACTGGAGATTTTTTAGATTATTTAAAGGTCAGGGGCTGGGGGATGTTCACAAGACTTTGTCAAAGAGAAAGAAAAGACTAAGATTAGAAAGAAGAAATAGCTATAGATGGTAAAAATAGAGTTTGATTCAACACATATAAAATAGGCAAATTAAGTCACCTATTGTCTTTCCCAGCTGTGGAGAGTGGCAATTTGAGTCATGGTCTTTCAGACTTTCTCATTGCTCTATTTGTGCTGGGCACTGCCTGTGCAAAAGTGCAGGTCAAAATGGTCCAGTTACTTTTGTGACACCAGCCCAGGGAGGTTACATGCAAAGGCATGCACCAGTTATCAGTGGGGACCTTGAGTTCAAGCACCAACTTGCAGGATAGAGAAGTATAACAAGATGAACCTAGTGTCTTGTCAGTCTCGCATCCTTCAGATTTGACTGCTTTGCTGAAACTTTCCTATGAATAACCTTTTGAAGATGAAACTATGTAATAAACATGGGTCAGTCACTCTTCACTAGAGTTTGGCTACTCAACTGGTCCCACCTTTTTCTTTCTATGTGTGTCTGTTTGTCTTTTCTTCATCCTCCATCAACCCTCATATGGTTTCTTTTCCCATTTGGCACCCAACAGGGAATTGAGAGGTCCAGGCACCCTGCTTCACAGTCTAGCTTTTTTTTTTGATGGTCCACTGTGCAACATTTTTTTTTTTTGATAACTTTGTGGTTATTGGCAGGCATTGTGAACAAGAGTAGGCAGTACCTTGATTTCCCATGGCCAATTTCTTTGTTTTGTGTGCTGTAAAATTCCAGAAGCGACTGTACAAACACTCTTGTGCCTATAATTAAAATTGTCCATTAATATCTGGCCCTTGACCTGCATCTGTTATTTGTTATCAGTGCTTTTAAATTTCTACCAATATACTTTTGACATAGCAGTCTGACTGGTGCTGGATGAACTGCACAGGTCACCTTTGTGACCCTAAAGTTTAGGAGTGATCCTATTATAGCCATGATGCCACCTTGTTATCAAGGTTACCAGAAGACAAACTTGAAGATACATATTTACATCTCAGACAATTATTTCCTGTTCTGAAATTTCTACTCTATGCTAATTTTTCTTCATATATTACTCTCTCTCCCTCTCTCTCTGTATATATATATATATATATATATATATATATATATATATATATATATATATATATATTTAAATGTCCATTTATACATGAATCTGAAGTACCTCATATTAGGAGGGAGAGTTAACTGTGATGTAATGCCAAAAGTAGTAGCAGTGTATATATGCAAAAACAAATGAATATCTTAATTATTTTATTTGGAAGTGAAAATAACAACCCCCCCCCCCAAAAAAAAAAAAAAAAAAANAGTGAAAATAACAACCCCCCCCCCCAAAAAAAAAAGTAAACAAAAATTTTGGACAGCCTAGAAAATAAAATGAGATAATGTCAATACCACCTTAAATTTCTGGTGTCTAATCCAATGTGACTGTGCCAATGCATAAGGAAGTAGTCAATATGTCATTGTTTCACCACTATGGTTGATAGGATTCAATTATAAGTATGATACCAGAGAAGTAGAGACTAAGTGATAAGAATTGAATAACTAAAGTAACTAGCCCAGTTTTAATAACAATGCTCAATTTTTGATGTTTGGGCCTTGCATTATTAGCTTAAATACATATTAATATTTGGAATATGTTTTTGGTACATTTTGTACAAAGAGATGAATTTAATGATAATTGAATCTTTTAAGTATTTCTATATTACATCGTTGCTACATATTTTATTATATTTTACTGTCTTACAAGTAGAAACTCAGGAAGCTGCTTGTTATATTTCTTGAGAAATTCCAGATAATATTTATATCTGCATCTATATTTTATTAATTTAGCTGAAGACAAAATGAAGTCTCTATGGCTGATTGAAGCTGAAGGAAATTTTAGAAAAAAATTAGTATAAACATCTCTACTAATGTGGATATAGCTATTTGTCATTTTTATTCTTTGTAAGCTCATTTCCCTTTGGAAGAGCCTCATCCCTGTATTATCCTGACAGTTGACAGTAGGGCATATGATACCAAATTTCACGCAAAGGGAGAATATTCTTTCCTGCCTTTTCTTTAATGGAAACTGTGTGTCATTGGAGCATTATTAAAAATGATTCCAACTTTCCTATTCAGAACAGGGAACGCCCTTCTATTCACTACTTTTCCTTCAGGATTTATTATAGTTTTATGACTTAATGACATAAAAAAATGAACAATTTTTATTACATATATTACTAGATACAGTGTGTTCTGTCTGTTGGTGCTTATAAAACTGTAATTGACTTTTTGTATATCCATTTTGTTTAAATTTGATAAATGCATAGATTTTTATTTTAATGTCTCTCTTAGATTTGTCATAAATATTCTCTAAAGTAATGATGTAAACTAAGGAAGGCAGCAAAGGTAGCTAAAGTTTTATGTACATATATGTATATTTAAGTATATGAATAAGAGATTAATGCACACAATTGTCATTGAGAGCTAGACAATTTGGTACAGGTATTTTTAATACCCTTTAGATTTTTTGTGTTTTTATTAAAATAAAATACTTATGGAAAAATAAGTAGGATATTATGAAACATGAATTTTGATATAATTTATGTGGTCTTGTTGGCCATTTATTAATAACCTATTAACAATAACTTTAGCCCAATTTCAGAGAAGATCAATAATTTAGATTTCTTAAAGATTACTAGCACTAATTATTAAATTGTTTCACTTGAGCTGCAAGTGAAATATGAAAAATTTTCTGTGTTTCAGTTTTTCCCTTTTAAGATTATCTGGCTTCTTATGCAGTACTTTAAGGCTTGGAAAAAATGGTTTTAAAATTTAGTTTAATCATAATTCCTTCCCTTATTCAACACACCCTTCTATTTCAAGAATAAGTTATAGGTTTAATTTAATTTATAACCTTGAAAATAAAGTCAGATTTTTTTGTTGTTTTTATTATCCAGAGAATAAAATAAGTTGAAGTGCTTTTCTTTACACACCGAGCTATTCTTTTTCTACAAAATAGGACACAATACCTTTGATTAAAACAAAACAACCTCCTAGAAGCCAGCAGGATAGTGTTCTCTCCATTTTTCTATTTCACATAAAACAACTGTGAAATATCCATCGTAGAAAGGGGGGGGGGTGTCCCTGCCAGGGAGAGTCAGGATAAATGGCTGAGTTCCTGAAATTGAAACAAATCATGAATTCTTTGCCTCGCATCATTTCCATTTTAATCTGCCTGGATACAAATAAAACACTGAAATTGAATATGTACATTTGGATATTTTACTTCTTTTCAGTTGAATTTAATGCTATTTATGGTTTAAAAATTCCTACTGAAATATGAAGAGTGGTGATAATACCAAAGCGGTCTCTAACTGGCTGATGAGGTACATTCTCACATTCTTCTGTTTCATTTGCAAACTCTGTAAAATGAGTTCTGTTCTCTAACAGGTCACTTGTCATTCTTTCCCATTTTATTGGGATGCAGATTGCTTCAACTCAGCCTTAGAAATAATGCGACTATCTTATTCTGTTCTATTTTTGTATTTTGTATTTTATGTGATAAAGATTTAATCTGCAATAAATTGTGGCAATTTACAATTTTAATGAAAAAAAAATCTTACCAAAAGAGCATTAATAACATTGAAACTAATAATTGTGAAGCAATGGGGTTTAGTGGAGGCCAAGAGTGAAAGGAAACCATTGTATCACTTCCAACTGGTGATCACACCTGGTGCCTTCTGTTCATCCTCTGATTTAATTTGAATCAGAAAAAATGGGAACTTCATAATATCATACTACGGAGAGAGGTGAGCACTTAACATGATCGAAAGTAATCTCTTCATTTAATAAATGTGAATATTGCATTTTCTAAAAAGATTATTAACTATCTCAAGATCATTCACAGCCACTTACATAAAAACTATAATGAATAATAAATTCTTAAATTCTATAATAATAATACCTATAGAGCAGTATACTTACTATAAAATAAATGTATTTGTGTAGTGCATTAGTTTTTGTTGGTCTTTGAAAGACTACTTTCTTTTTTTTTCTTAACATATTACTTTAGTTGTAGATGGACACAAAACCTTTTTTTAACTTTTGTTTTTATGTGGTGCTGGGATTGAACTCAGTGCCTCATGCATGCTCGGCAAGCACTCTATTCACTGAGCCACAACCCTGGCCCTGAAAGGATATTTTCTTGTGAACTGCCTGTGCTATTGTCAACACATGTTTGAAAAGAAAAAATATATATATATAAACAGGAAATTTAGCATGATACAAGCTTAAATCTTAGTAAATTGTAATGGGTTCTTAAGAAAAATGAACACGTTTTGTTTCTTTATAAGTTAGTTAAGTAAGATAGCTCTGTTCTATAGGTAGATTTTCAATACATACTTTTATTTAAATCTAAGAAATACTTTTTTTTTACTTCTCACAGAACATATTATGAACATTATCTTAATTACATATCAGTTTAGTGATAGAGGAAAAGTCAAAACAGCTCAACTTATTTAAATCTTTTATAAATCTGTAGTTTCAGGAAAGGACACAGTTATGGAGTTTTTTTTTCTTTCATTTAAAAATTATATGTACCTCCGTTCAAGTTATGTAAGTATCCTTCATATTGTTGTATTTATTGTATCTATAGCTTACTGTTGTTGCCTTCTTTCTAGTCTCTCTGCCTCATGTTCTACTAAGTTTTAGACATAAGTGTTCATCCACAGGTAACCTTTTAAAACTTAAATCAAAATTTTATTACCTGTCTGTATATAACTGTAAGTACTTTGCATTTTATAGAGAGAATGTGGGATTGAAGATTTTGAAATTCTTATCTATGTATCTTAGTTTCTGTTGCTATATCAAAATACCCGAGATGGGTTAATTTATTAAGAAAAACAGAACTTTATTAAAGTTTTGTGGAATATGAAGTTGAACATCAAGGTGCTGGCAGCTTTGATGATGCAGGAGAGCTCTCTGCTTTCATGACAGTACTTTCTGCTCATCCTCATACTCTGGAATGGATGAATGCTGAGTGCTCTTATGGTAGAGGGGATATTATATTGTGACCCTGTCCCTTCAAGCCCTTTCAGAAGGAACTAATTCATTCCTGAAGGTGGAGACTTCACGGCCTGATCACCTTGCATCTAACACTTTTTATGTTGTGGATTAAACATTATTGTGAATGTTGTAGGGGACACAAAAGTTTATATTATAGCACCCTAATCCTGTACAAAAGCCCTGTAATTTCTGTGATGGTTGTTGCTGCAACATTTTTTTCTTTTCTGATTTCTCCTATAGTCACTCTAGCTTCTTTGCTGTTTATTGACTTAGTTGATCTCTCTGTCAGAAATGCAATTTGCTTAGGTGTAGCAAAGTATATTGTTCAAGCTTTTGCCCAAATGACACCTTTTTGTTGAAGGTGCACTGTGGTTACAAATGCCACCACCAGTTACTCAGGTTTTTTAATTACTCCATTCAGTAGATTTTATTTTCCAAACAATAATCGCCTTCTAATTGTCATATAAGTTAATTATTTGTTATTTTAGAAAGTAAAAAACAGCAAAACTGCACAGATCTGACTTAAATATATTAAAACATAGTTAACTAGCTATAAATTTAACAAGAAACTTATATCTTGCAAGATATGTGGCCATAGTAATTATCTCTTCTTTCAGTAACTGTTGCTTTCTTGTTCACTGAAAACCTCATTCTCTAACTTTATACACACTTATAAAATTTAGCTTTTGAAACTGTACCATAATGATGAAATATCACACTCTTGACTATAGGATCTAAGTCATTTTGATACAGAGGAGAAGGTCCTACAATACCTAACTTAGATTTAGAACATCAGAACAGGTTTCTGTAGAGCACACACCATATCTCACTTAAATACTGTTTCCAAAGAAACAGAAGTCACTGTCTAGACAGATTCCAAATTTCATGTGTAAAAACGGCCAAATATAGAAGATATTAGAAGACAATTAATCTTGAGAATAATATATATATATATATATATATATATATCAACACACAGGGAGTTTCCATATATACTTTAAAGACTGTTACATGTGCACCGAAGAGTCATAAAAAAATTAGTGTGTGTAGTAGCCAGAAAGTAAACTTATAACTGTTCCATTAAAGTGAACATCCTGCATCTGTGCATACAACACGAAAAAACGCTTAAAAACTTCATCTCCAGTGAATATAGCAAATTTCCTTATACATGAATTTTGAAAACACAAGGTAACATTATGAATAAAAATAAATTTATAAGCATGTAAGTATACAGCAAATAATATACAAATCAAAATAATTTGCAAGAGTGATTACCTCTGCAATATGTACAAAAAAATCTTCTAATATAGTTGAGTATCTTAAAAGGTATATCTGAAGTCATCATAAGAAAGTATTACATCTTTTGCCAGCCTAACTTCGTCATGTATCTCTGTTGAATTGTATGATCTTCCTTGAATGCATAATACACTTACAAACGAAAAGCCTAAATTAAAAAATTAGTATTAACCTGAGAAAAATAAATAAACATAATTTGTAAATATGACAATGGTAGCTTAACTTATTTATACATGAAATTATTTTTTTCATCACTACGACATGTGGTATTGCTGTTCATGTTCTGTTAAATATGATTTGTTCTATGAATGGTGGGCCAATAAGCACTGCACCATTAATTCCTGATGGAAATGAGAGCTATTTCTGCAGTTATCTCTTTTCTCTCCACCAATACACAATGAGTGTGTTTAGAAAATATCAAAGCTATTCAAATATTTTGGTCACTAGAAAAGATAAACATAAAGTTAGGTTTCATGTGAAGTATCATATATTCCTCAGAGATCCCATACTCTTGGCTCAATGTATGGGGCAGCCAGTAGTATCCTAGGTGACAAAGAAATGGTTGTTATTCATCTCACTACTTGCCAGGACCCATCTTTCTTCATTCCCCTCTGATAATGTTGCTGCTGGCTTTTTCAAAGTTTGTTATTTTCCTTGTCTCAGGGTAGGAAAAGTAAGTAAAGTCATAAAGCTAATTCAAAATTATGATAAGACTACCACAGAACAATTTATTTTACTCCACTCACGCAAAAATCTATCAGAAAACCAGAAAAAGATAAAATATAATTCTTCAATGATATAAAGAAATTACAAAATATACCCATCTAATAAGTATGAAGTCCAAAATATACACACACACATTCAGACATACACACATACACACACACACACACACACACACACACACCACACACCACCACCACTACCACCACCACCCTGGAAAAAATACTGAAAGCTGTCAGAAACTTGCAAAGACCTGACAAGAGAATATGACTTTTTTAAAAATTAAATGTCACGGTATTGGAAGATCTTTTCCATTGTCTTTTCATTAGAGTATTTGAATTAAGAAACCTGGCTATGTTTTAGGTAAATTAAGAATAATTTCTGTAGATTTCCTTGAATTCTCAGCACAGTAGTGGAAATATTGCTAAAGCATGAACATCGTGTAGATTCAATTTTCAACTTCTGATTCCTATTGACCAAACCAAGGAATCCTGCTGACAGTGAAATACAACGAAGAAAAGAGGGAAAATGTGTTATGTCCTCCATTTAACAAATCATTCTAAGTCCTGGGAATTTACGCAGTCAGATGAACATTGTGAAAACTTAGAATTAACAGTAGCCTTCCTTAAAGGCAAAGAAAAAGAAAAGGAAGAAGAGGTGTAAAAAAAAAAAAGCAGGAAAACAAAAAGCAGGTATTGATGTAATCATAAGAAGAAATTCTCAAGAATTAAAGGAGAAGTTTCCTGGAAAAATGATCCCAAACAATGACAGATATGACTTCCAGTACCTCACATCATAAGATGTAATTACATCTCTAAGGAATATTTTACCACTCCAAGGGATAAAATTCTATATCCAAGCACCTTTACTAAAAGAAAATTTTGTTATTTATATACCAAATGGAGATAAGGTTGTCCTCATATGAGGGTTTGCTCTCTAAGAAATGTGTTGTGGTAAGCAGAAAGATAGAGTAATGTTAAAGAAAAAGACCTAGCATTTATAGTAACCAGTATTTAATGTAAACACCCCCCAAAAAATAATAAATTGTGCTAAAGATAAATTGATATCAAAGAGGCTGCTGTTTTTGAACATGAATAAGGATAAAACAATTTTACCTCAATATTTTCAAGTGGGACCTGATTCTATATAGGTCAATGATCACACCTGCATTTTTATTCATGGCAAGGGTTTAATCTAAATCCACCAATGATATGATATTTTCAGCTGCAAAAACACTGCAAAGTAGGGAGACTTGTCTAGAATAATTCAACCAACCTCTTTTGATTAAACTGTAATTATTTTATCAATATTTTCTCAAATTATCTTTATTAAAAATACCCAAATATCCTTTAGGTTATAAGTAGTGAGAAGACTACAAATCTGTTATGCTCTAAAATTTTCTAAAAAACAAATGTAAAATGTTATTAAATAATATATTTTTATATAATTGAATCAAATAATTTAGACATGCAATTGTATAATATATCCCTAACAACAGCCACTATGTTTTATCTGATTCAACCAGTTAATTCGATTTGTGAATTTCAATAGTAAACACATCAATATAAGATGATATGAGCAAAAGCAGTGGCTTCAATCAAAAGTGACTCTTCTATATTAAATGAAAGTTAGGTTTCATTTTGTTGTTGTGGAAAGTCAATCAAATGCCTACAACCTGAATCACTTGACAGAAGTCCATACATCAACATGTCTAAGTCATTATGAACATAGACTTTTTATATATTTTCTGCAGGATAGATTTGATATATTAAAAAAAATACATGTAAATCATAGATGGGACTAAGTGCCAACTAAATTACATTTTCCATAATAAAGTCCACAGCTAGATGCATATTCATGTACTGAATATTACCAAGAGAGAAGGAAGAGATTATAAAACAGACAAGCATATTTCTTTCTTTATTCTTCTTCCTCATATACTTAGTCTTTTATCAGGTGAACACATGCACACAAGCACACACACTCACACACACACACACAATGTTTTTTTTTTTATAATTTGTAGAGAAGAATGCATGGTTTTATTTTTAAGGACATTATGAATCCATATTGTTTGTTGCATATTTAAATTTGATTTGATGACAATCATTGACATAGTTTTTGATTTATAAAATTACCATAGAATTAAAAATTCTACTTATTGTTTTTTTTTCTCCTAACTTTATAGAGCTAGTTGGAGCTATTTTTATGTTGTTGTGATTAATGGAGGAAAATATTCTTATTTATTACACTCACTCATTCATTCATTCAATAAACATTTTGTAATGTACAGAAGGAGTGACCCTCACTGTGGAGACAAAATGAAGAACATGTGACACTTTTTCATAAAAGATTCATAACATATAACATTTTCCAGTTGTTTATTTTAACCTAGAAATATAAATATTCCTCCTTTCCCACTTAAATCTGAAATTCTCCTGAAATTAATATCTGTGTATGGAGCTGTAGTAAACAGAATATGACTCCCAATGAGATTAGGTTCTAACCCCTGGGACCTGTAAATGAGCTTTTTGGGTAAGGGGTCTTTTTGATGTGATTGAAGTAAGGATCTCCAGGTGAATTATGGCAAATTATCCATGTGGATTATAGAGAGGGAGATTTGACAAACAGCTAGAGGCACTGTGAAGACAGCTGCAGGAACTGGAGCAAAGTTAGGGTGGTCAACAGAAAAAGGAGAGGGGAGACCACACTAAGATCTCCACAGAGGCCCCCATCCTGATTTTACATACTGATGCTAATTTCAGACTTTTGACCTCAGAATGATGACGAAACACTTTTCTGGTTTTTCCTATTCAGTTGGAAAATAATGCAGTAATGTGAGAATCAGGAATCCTGTGCTACCACTTCCTTACATATATGGAAGAGGAATTCATTACTTGACTTAAAATGTTATGTATGAGGTTTATTTATAGATTATGTGTCTTTCATATATTGGTATCAAAAATTTCCATTATTTTACCGTGACACTGTTAGAATGTTGAGATTTTCTCTAGGAATTTGTTCATGTTTTCCAAATTTCCAAATTCTCTTGTTGGTCAGCTTTGTTATTTTCTCCTCCTCCCCCTCCCCCTCCTCTCTCTCTCTCTCTTCCTCTCTCGCTCGTCATCTGACCTG
>NW_025999963.1:151947-224583 GCF_001458135.2 Marmota marmota marmota | reverse complement strand
ACAGCTCCTCCCCCTCCTCCCCCTCCCTCTCCCCCTCCTCCTCCTCTTCCTCCTCCTCTTTTGGTACTGGGGATGGAAGCCAGGGGTGTTTAGTGGCTAAGCCACAACCTCACTTTTTGTATTTTATTTTTTTAATGTTGTATGATATGTTATTTTGAAACAAACTCTGGCTGAGTTGCTATGAGTTCTGCTACGTCACGAGGCTGGCTTTGAACTTGCAATCCTCCTGCCTCAGCCTCTTGAGCCAGTTATTAATATTTTTAATTTGTTGTTTTTTTACATTTTCTGATTTTCTCTATCATACATTTGTACAATAATGTTCTGAAACTTTGTTTTTATATTTATTTTTACCTTTTATTTTATTTAAACATTTGTTTTTATTTTTTAACTCTTTTCAATAGAGAACATAATCACATTTTAGCTTTCTCATATTAATATTTTCACCTAAGGCTACAGATTTTATTCCAAATTTAATTTTAACTCGATCTCACAAGTTTTA
Organism: Marmota marmota marmota; assembly: GCF_001458135.2. Classification (NCBI taxonomy): domain Eukaryota; kingdom Metazoa; phylum Chordata; class Mammalia; order Rodentia; family Sciuridae; genus Marmota; species Marmota marmota. The sequence goes on along the minus strand of NW_025999963.1, from coordinate 224,084 downwards.
ATATTATTTTACTTATTGATATCTTAAGGAATTTCTAAATTCTTTATTAATTTTTTTAGTTATATATAACATTCAGATTTATTTTAATAGAATTAAACAAACACAAAATATAATTTGCTGTAGTTTAGTTCCTAATGCTTCCCGTTTTCCTCTCCTCCTCCTCCTTCTTTCTCCTTTGCCCTTCCCTTTGCACTATTATAATCTTTCTGTTCTTTCTTTCTTTCTTTCTTTCTTTCTTTCTTTCTTTCTTTCTTTCTTTATTTATTAGTTCATGTCTTGTGGGTACACACAATGTCGAGATTCACTGTGTCCTGTTCATGCATGTAGGTACGGACTTTGGTCAGATGCATTCCATTGTTCTTCCCTTATCCTGCCCCTTCTTCTATGTCCCCTTCATCTAATCCTTCAATCTGTCTTCTATTTTGAAGGACACTTTCACCCTTCCTCCTGCTTTTTCCCTCTATTTCTTTCTTTCTCTCTCTCCTTCCCCACCCCCTTACTTAGGAACAGCTTCTGCTTATATTATAATTTTATTTATTTTTTGATATATGCATCATTTGAAAGTATCTTGTTTTATTCCCAACATTTAGTGTTTTTCTAGAAAACTCTAGTCATTGATATGTAATAATTTAAATATGGTCAAAACATTCTGAATAAGCGGTTTTTAAGTGGTGAATTTTTAATTTTAAGGATATATGTTAATTCTACATATTAAGGGGATGCAAGGTGATTTCTGAACACATGAATACAGTGTGCATGGATGGGTACTATTCATTTTCATCTACTCCAGCACCTCCTCACAAACTCTTTCCTACTTTCTAGAAACTATTTTTGTACATTCAGGTCAACTTTTCTTTAGCTTCTACATGCAAAGATGCACATGTGCTACTTGCCCTTCTGTGTCTGGATTATTTTAATATAATATCCTCCAGTTCCATTCATTGTTATTGTGAAAAAAATACTCCCTTGTGCCTATGTACCACATATTCTTTATCCGTTTATTTATTGAGGGCACTTAGGATGATTCCATATCTTAGCTAGTATGAATAGTGATGCAAGTACCTGGGTGGGCAGGTATCTCTTTGATATGCTGATTTTACATTCTTTGGTTATATAACAAGAAGTGGGAGAGTTTGATTGCATAATGGGTCAGAAACCCCAGGCACCAGTCATTTTCCGCATGAATAGTGCTTACATTTCAAGTGTATAATTGTTTCTTTTTCTCAACATTGAACATTTGTAATTTTTTTTGTCTTTCTGATAATCATCATTCTAACATGGATGAGGTGGTATCTCATTGTAGTTTTGATTAACTCTCCTCTGATGGCTAATAACATTAAGCACAGTTTCACATATTTAATCACCATTTATATTTCTTCTTTTGAGAAATGTCTATCCTGATTATTTTCTCAATTTTAAATTGAACTTTTTGTTTTTTGTTGTTTTCTGAGTTCCTTTTGAATTATAGGTATTAAACTTTTGTCAGATGAATAGTTGGCAAATATTTTCTGCTATTCAGTATGTAGGCCCTTGTTCTGTTCATTTCCTTTGCTGTACAGAGGCTTTTTATTTGATATAATCCACATATCTATTTTTTACTTATGTTTCTGTGCTTGTGGGATCCTATACAGAAAATCATTGACTACTCCAACATCTTGAAGTATCTCGTGTATGTTTTCTTCTAGTTGTTTCAGAGATTTAGGTATTACATTAAGGTCTTTGATCAAATTTGTGTTGATTTCTGCAAAGGATGAATGATAGGCTTTAAATTATTTTTTTCTGTTCATGGATTGCCAGTTTTACCAGCACCATTAATTGATGCCTGTCCTTTCCCCATGTGTGTTTTTAGCAATTTGGTCAAGAACTGGTTGACTGTGAATGTGTGGGTTTGTTTCTGGTTATCTCTATTCTGTTCCATTGATAAATGTGTCCATTTTTATCCTAATGACATGCTGTTTTGTTGCTATGGATCTGTAGTCTATGTTCCAATCAGGTATTGTTTTGTTCTTTTTGCTAAATATAGCTTTGGCTATTGAGCTTCTTCATATTTCCATATAAATTTTAGGATTATTTCTTTTGTTTCTGTGAAGAATGTCATTGTTATTTTGTAGAGAATTGCACCCAATCTGTAGATTTCTTTTGGTAGTATGGACATTTCAATGATATCACTTATTCTAGTACATGATCGTGGGATGTCTTTTCATATTTTCATGTACTCTTCAATTTTTTTTTTCAGTCAATAGTTTGTAATTTTCATTGTAGAGTTCTTTTTTCTTCCTTGGTTAAATATATTCCTATTTTTATTTTTGTAAGCATTATTAATGCAATTGCTTTTCTAATTTATATAAGAGAATCTTCTTCATTGGTATACAATATTGCTACTAATTTTTATATGTTCATTTTGAATCTTGCAACATTACTGACTTTAGGTAAAACATTTAATAATTTTTTGGTAGCATCTTTAGTTTTTTTATACATAGAATTCTATTTTCTATCAATGGGAAAAATTGGACCTACTCTTTTCCTAATCCTATATCATTTATTTATTTTTTGTTATTTAGTGTTTTCATTTTTAATTTGTTCATGTTAATGACACAGAATAGTGTGTATAATTGTAGTATATTTTTGTGTGCCACATTGTACGGAGCCACCAAGTGCCTAATGCTTGCCCAGATTATTTTCTAATTATCTCACTCTTCTAAAAATCGTTGTTCTGGCTTACCTGGTCACTGACTCTGGGATGCACTCCTGTTTTGTATGACCTCTCTAATTCTTCATGCAGCAACACAATTGCTGATTAGATTTGATCTCAGGGAATAACCAGGATGTGTACGGTGCTTCTAGTACACCAAATTCCTCCTCTCTGTATGCCCTTTATTTCTTCCTTTGCTTAATTGCCTTGACTGAATTACCTAGCAATCTATCAAATAAGGACAGTGATAAGAAACATCCTTCTCTTGTTCCTGGTCATAGAGGAAGTACTTTCATCATTTAGCACTCAGTTTGATGTTGGCTGTGATTTTTGTCGCTTATAGCCTTAATTGTGTTGAAGTATGATCCTTTTATATTTATTTAATTCAGCATTTTCTCATAAAGGGATGATGAATGTAATCAAATGTAATTTTATCTTTTTTTCCTATGAGACAATTTTATGAGTTTTATCCTTTGGTGTGTTTATGTGATATTGAATTCAGTTTTTAAAGTTTGTTCTGGGCTGCATCTTATTTATGTTGGTACATGTTTCATGTGCATTTAAGAGAAGGATTACTGGTAATGTAGCACTGCATCCTATATGGTTTATTTAAGTCACATTTATTTGTGTTGCTTTAGTTATCCCTGACACTAATGATTATTTTTCTCATTCTGCCATTCACTGATCAGTTTCTTCCATATTGCTATTGTAAATTTCTATTATTTTATTTTTGTCAATTTTATTTTATATATTTAGAAGCTATATATTATGTGTATATGACTCTCTAATCCTTTACCTGGTGGTTTGGTATTTCATTATGAAAATTAAAATATTAATTTATAGTAATTCTAATTTTTTAAAAATTTTTAATTTAATTTAATTTGTTGGCACCAGGGATTGAACTCAGGGGCACTTGACCACTGAGCCACATCCTCAATATATATATATATATATATATATATATATATATATATATATATANTTTTTTTTTTTAATTTGTTATACATGACATTAGAATTTATTTCAATTCATAGCACACATACAGAGCACAATTTTTCATGTCTCTGATTGTACACAAAGTAGAGTAACACCATTTGTATCTTCATATATGTACTTAGAGTAATGATGTCCATCTCATTCCCCCATCTTTCCTACCTCCACGTCCCCTCCTTTTCCCTCCCTCCCCTTTGCCCTACCTAGAGTCCCTCCATCCCTCCTATATACTACCTGCATCACCATTATGGATCAGCATCTTTATAACAAAGAAAACATTCAGCATTTTGTTTTTTGAGGGGATTGCTTACTTTACTTAGCATGATATTCTCCAACTTCATCCATTTACCTGCAAATGTTAAGATTTTATTCTCTTTGAATGTGAGTAATATTCTGTGTGCATATATATGACATTTTCTTCATCCCTTCATCTACTGAAGTGCATAGAGGTTGGTTCCACAATTTAGCTATTATGCATTGTTCTGCTGTAAATATTGATGTGGCTGTGTCACTGTAGCATGCTGTTTTTAAGTCCTTTGGATATAAACCAAGGAGTGGGATAGCTTTGGCAGTTCCATTCTAGTTTTCCAAGAAATCTCCATACTGCTTTCCAGATTGGCTGCACCAATTTGCAGTCACCCCAGCAATGTATGGTGTACTTTTTTCTCCACATCCTCACCAACACTTATTGTTGTTTGTATTCTTGATAGCTGCCATTATCATCAATATCAGGAAACAGTTTTATTTGGCTGCAGCCAGGTTCAGAGGGTACAGCTTTTGCTGTAATCAATCAAGCCCATGAACACTGAGTTCAGGTAGTTTCAGAGTTTTATACCCAGCATGTAAGGGGAGGGGCTCAGAAGTTCGCAGTCTGCAGAAGTTCACATAAAAGCAGCTTTTTCTTTATCTGTTTTGGGCAAGTTACCTCTTCAAGGACAATACCTGAGAAGGGGAGAGCTTCTGCTCTCCTTTCTTTCCTCCCCCTGCCAGTTTTTACCATGGAGCCCAATTGGTAACTTAAAAATGTCAACATCTCTGTGAAGCCCTAACTCAAGGCCAGAGGGATTGTTTGCACATTCCTACAAACTACTATACTGGATACATTTGTGAAAAACTAGTAAGGGGGTGTCCAGCACCTGAGTGCTGGTATCTTCTTAGCCAGTGGCCAAGTAAAAAAGAGAAACATGAAAATAAGAAGTTTATTTACATTGAACTCTTTTGCAGAGACTCTTTTGCTGACAGTCCTAAAATAAGCCATGGTGAAGATTTCTGGAGAAGCCCAATTAAGACTTTTATGTGGAGAAAGGGGGTGCCACTTCAAAGGTTTTTGAGTTCTTTATATAATTCAGAGATTAATGCTCTATCTGATGTGCATGCGATAAAAATTTGCTCCCCTTCTGTAGATTCTCTATTTACCTCACTGATTGTTGAGTTTGAATCCATTCTATTTATAGATTCTTGATTTAATTTCTTTAGCTAAAGGAGTCTTATTAAGAAAGTTGGGGCCTATTCCAACATGATGAAAATTTGGGCCTACTTTTTCTTCTCTTAGTTACAGGGTCTCTGGTCTAATTCCTATATCTTTGATCCACTTTGAGTTGATTTTTGTGCATGGTGAGAGTAGTGACTTAATTTCATTTTGCTTCACATGGATTTCCAGTTTTTCCAGCAACATTTGTTGAAGAGGCTATCTGCTGCAGTCCAGCTGCAGCAAAATAACCGCGGGGGGGGGGGGTGACAAGCAACTTGCGTACATTGATACAGCAGGAGTGGGAGCCCTTTATTGTAGGACAGGAGGGGTATATATACATTCCACACAGCTTATCTTAATTAACATAAACTAGATACAGCAGTCAACCAATAAGGAATCTCCACACTTAATGGCTCGCTAGCGTTACTTCACAAACCACTCCCTCTGGCAAAATACCAGGCGCCATCTTGACTTGTTTACAGACCCTAACAGCTATCTTCTCTCCAATATATATTTTTGGCGCCTAATATGAGATGACTGTATTATGTGGATTTTTCTCCGTTTGTCTCTATTCTGTACCATTAGTCTGCAAGTCTATTCTGGTGTCAATACCACACTTCTTTTGTTACTATTGCTCTGTAGTATAGTTTAAGTTCTGGTATAGTGATGCCACCCGATTCATTCTTCTTACTAAGGATTGATTTGTCTATTCTGGGTCTCTTATTTTTCTAGATGAATTTTATGATTGCTTTTTCTATTACTATGAGAAATGTTATTAGGATTTTGATTGAGATTTCATTAAATCTGTAGAGTGCTTTTGGTAGTATGGTCTTTTTGACAATATTAATTCTGCCTATCCAAAAATAAGGGAGATCTTTCCATATTCTAAGGTATTCTTTAATTTCTTTCCTTAGTGTTCTGTAATTTTCATTGTAGAAGTTTTTTCACCTCTTCACCTCTTAAGTTGATTCCCAAGTTTTTTATGTTTTGTTTTGTTTTTGAGGCTTTGTAAATGGGGTACTTTTTCTAGTTTCTCTTTCAGAGATTTGTCATTGATACACAGAAATGCCTTTGATATATGGGTGTTGATTTTATATTCTGTTACTTTGCTGAATTCATTTATTAGTTCTAGATGTTTTCTGGTTGAATTGTTTGGATCCTCTAGATATAGAATCATGTTGTCACTTGAAATTGATCTGTTTAAATTGTGTATATCATCTATACAATTTGGGAAAATCACATGACTCTAAAAGTTTGTCAATGTCTTTGATATTTTCTATGTTATTGGAGTACAGGTTTTCAAAATAATTTCTAATTATCTTCTGTATTTCTGTAGTGTCTGTCATAATATTTCCTTTTTCATCACATATGTTAGTTTTCTCTCTCCTCTTCATTTTCATGGTGAAGCATTTATCAATTTTCTTTATTTTTTCAAAGAACCAACTTTTTGTTTTGTCAGGTTTTTCAATTGTTTCTGTTTTTTTTTTCTCCCAATTTCATTGATTTCATCCCTGATTTTAATTATTTCCTGTCTTCTTTTGCTTTTGTTGTTGATTTGTTCTTTTTCTTCTAGGACTTTGAGATGTAATGTTAGGTCATTTATTTGTTGACATTTTCTTCTTTTAAGGAATAAAATCCATGCAATGAACTTTCCTCTTAGAACTGCTTTCATAGTGTCCTAGATATTTTGATATGTTGTATCTGTGTTCTCATTCACCTCTAAAATTTTTTAATCTCCTCCTTGATGTCTTCTGTAATCCATTATTCATTCAGTAGCATATTATTTACTCTCCATGTGTTGGAGTAGCTTTTATTTCTTATCTTAGCATTGATTTCTAATTTCATTCCATTATGATCTGATAAAATGCAGGATAGTATCTCTACTTTTTTGTATTTGCTAAGAGTTGCTTTGTGTCATAATATATGGTCTATTTTAGAGAAGGATCCACATGCTGCCAAGGAGAAAGTGTATTTGCTCTTTGATGGATGAAATATTCTACATATGTCTACCCAGTGGTGAAAGAGGTGTGTTAAAGTCAACCAAAAATTTTGTATTTTGGTCTATTTGACTCCTGAACTTGAGAAGAGTTTGTTTGATAAACATAAAAGCTCCATTGTTTGGGGCATAGATATTTAATTGTTATGTCTTGTTGATGTATGGTTCCCTTAAGCAGTATAAAATGTCCTTCTTTATCCCTTTTAATTAGCTTTGGCTTGGTGTCTACCTTATTTGATATGAAGATGGAAACCCTTGCTTGGTTCTCTAGTCCATGGGAGTGGTGTTTTTTTTTTTTTTTTCCCCAATCTTTCACCTTCAGACTGTGGAATTATTTTCCTATGAGATAAGTCTTTTGAAGGCAGCATATTGTTAGGTCATTTTTTTTTATCCAATCTGTTTTTTAATTGATGAGTTTAGGCCATTAACATTCTGGGTTATTATTGAAACATGATTTTTATTCCTTTTTTTTTGCATTCAACTTGACTTGGTTTCTCCTTTGGTTGGTTTTTCCTTTAGTGTTATACCTCCCATTGCTGACTTTTATTGTTGTTTTTCATTTCCTCCCCATGGAATATTTTGCTGAGGATTTTCTCTAATGAGGCTTCTAGTTATAAATTCTTTTAACTTTTCTTTATCATGGAAGGTTTTTATTTAATCGTCAAATTTAAAGCTTAATTTTTCTGGATATAAGATTCTTGGTTGGCATCCATTTTCTTTCAGAGATTGTATATGTTGTTCCAGGATCTTCTAGCTTTCAGGGTCTGGGTTGAACAATCTACAGAGGTATTATTTGGTTTCCCCCTATGTGTAATCTGATTCCTTTCTCTTAAAATTCTCTTCTTATTCTGTATGCTAGGCATTTTCATTATAATGTGACTTGGTGTGTATCTGTTGTGATTTTGTACATTAGGTGTCCTGTAAACCTTTGGTATTTATTTTTTATGTTTGGAAAATTTTCTGATATTATTTGATTGAATGGATTATTCATTCATTTGGTTTGAAAATCTATGCCTTCCTCTATCCCAATATTTGTTAAATTTCGTCTTTATGTTATTCCATAATTCTTGAATGTTCTGCTCATTGTTTCTTAACATCTTCACTGAGTGGTCAATGTTATTTTCATGATTATATATTGTGTCTTCATTGTCTGAATTTCTGTCTTCCAAGTGGTCTAATCTGTTGGTGGTGCTTTCTATTGAGTTTTTTATTAGGCTTATTGTTTCTTTCATTTCAGGATTTTAGATTTCTGGGTTTTGGGGGTTTTTTTTGGTTGTTGTTGTTGTTTTTGTTTGTTTGTTTGTTTTGGGGGGTGGGGCTTTTTTGTTTTTTGTTTTTTTCCAGAACCTCTATCTCTTTATTGAAGTAATCTTTTGCTTCCTTTATTAGTTTCTGTAGGTCTTTTTAAAAATGATCTTTAGCTGCCTATATTTGCTCTCTTATATAATCCTTTAATTCACAGAACATTTTAGTTACGTATATCCTGAACTCCTTCTCTGTAATTTCTTCTGTTTTTTTCTGACTATGGGTTCTAATAACGTAGCATCTTGGTTTGTTTGCGACACTTTCTTTCCTTGTTTTTTTTTTTTTTGTTTTTTTTTTTCATGTAGTTCATGTGTTTTGCCTTCTAGCACTGTGGGTCCTAGGTGTTAGAGTTTTTACCCTGTAGATTGTTTTTATCACTGCAGGGTTCCAATACTACTGCTTTAAGGGGGAGAAGAAAATTAATAGATCCCAGTACAAACAATATACAACCTTAAAACAAATAGCTGCTATTGAGATATTTACCATTTTGTCACAATATACAAAAATGGTGAGTTCAATTATTATCTACAATATAAACAGTAGGTTTGAAAAAGGGTCTATAGTTTCTGATAGTATACAAAGAGAACCAGGGATGAGGTATAGGATGAGATGTCAAGGGGGTAGGGGTTGAAGATACAGAGTTATTCGATCTTAGGAAGCATGAAAGAGGAATCTAAAGAAGTATGTTAGTAGCAGGAAAAGAGGCAGAAAGTGATTTTGGGGAGACACATAAGTGGAAAGATAATAGACACAGTAACAAAAATAAAAAAAATATTAAGAAGAAAATTGTTTTAAAAAAGTAAAAATAGGAGATAACAGAATATACAATACAACCGTAATATATTATTCAAACATCCCAGTCCTCAGTAGCCTAATTCATGTAAAGAACTTGATTTCACAAATGTTGGGGATATGAGGGTAGAAGAAGAGAGAGAGAAAAGAGAAAAAAAATCCTGAAGAAGACACAAGGATTGTTTTTGTTGGAGATCAGTATCTTTCCTGCTTCCTTTCTCATCCAATAGGTGGGGTTCTCTGTTGTTTGCTATATCTCCATTCCCAGGATGGTGATTGTTATTAGGGTGGGAGAATTGGTCTTGGGGGAAGACCTCCTGGAAGTTGGGTATAGCACTTGCTGTTCACCAATGGGAGATGGCACTCCAAAGATCTTCTTTGGGACCCACTCATGTGATGTGGGTGCATGATCTTATCTCCTCATATCACCTATAGACCTCACAATTCCTGATCTCTAATTTAATCTCTAATCTGTATCTCACTCACTCTCTCCCTTTTCCACTTCCCAGTCAGGATCCTCTTTCTCCAAAAGTCTTGTGAGTTGCACTGTGGAGGCTGCACATTTGTTGAGCAGATCTGTTTTGTATCGGGCAATTTAGAACCAGGCTTTGCGAGCTATGGACAGACCGCATAGCTGCAAGCACTGTCTGCTTTAGCATCTGCCAGGGAGTTGGGGAGTTGGGGACTGTAGGTACCTTCATATTGCTTCTAAGCCCCAGCAGCTGTCCCAAGCTTAGAGTTGCTCCTATTAAAGATGGCCATAAAGGTGTCCCAAGATAGAGGCTACTGTTTTTAGCAATGGGATGTCAGGTCAAGTGAGGCCGGGTAGTGGTGCTAGGTGGCACATTCAGAAATGCAGCTCTGTGGCATGCAGTGTGGTTGGTGGCTGTCTCCAGACTCTGTCCTATGTCTCCAGGTGCAGACTAGCGTATATAGGAGACTATGGCAGTGGTTGCAATGTCCCAAGATAAAGGTTACCAGGGGAGCCCCATTTTGGTAGATGGGGGTATACTTAAATTGGTGGCCAGAAGTCCTGCATATGGGCAGCATCAGGTGTCCAACGTGGGAGTGATGGCCAGGATTCCTGTGTGGGTGCTAATGTTGGTGGTCCTGATGATGGCTGGAGGTCCTGCATGGGCGAGTGGCCAGGAGTCCTATGCTTATGCTTAGGACTGGAGAATTCATGAGCACGGCAACCATGATTCCTGTGTGGTAATAGCTGAAAGGGTCCTCTAATAAGTCTCAGAGAAACAGTATACCCACTACTAGAATCCCATGTCATTGAGCAACATAGAAAGTGGCCTCCCTCTAGCCTGCCATCTTGGATGAAGTAATTCTAATTTCTTGGCTGCCTAAGTAGTTTTTGAAATGGGTGTAGTTAAATCATTTTATTTAGGTTGTTGTTCAAAAATTTTTTTTCCTTTTCATTATTGGCCTTATACATAGGCTGGGTCTATTTTAAGCAGCATGAAGTTTTGTATCAAAATTTTTATTACTGCCAGACAAAAACAAAATCAGTTTAGCAGTGTGGACCAAGTTAAAAACCTCAAAGACAATTTAAAATAACAGGCCCAAGAAAATTTTAAAACTACTATTTAAAATAAGAAAACTGCTTTGGAGCTACTGAGTTGTGCAATGAGGGTGGATTAAGCAGTGTACTGACTCCAAATCTTTACAGTGATTGAGGTATCACACCATACTTAAGAGAAAAGCCAGTTAAAATTGAGGTACACCATCTACTAAGACATCAATTTAAACTGATGAAATGTTCAAACTCTTGTACAAGTCAATAGCTATGGAAAGGGTCTGACAGATATGCTATGAATAAAAGATCAAATTCATACTTAAAAAACATCACTTAACTACAAACAATAAAGTAGTTTGAACATGGTGTTGCCTATGGTCTGGAGAATATGATAGGAAGTGTTAAGGGAATTACTGATACTGAGCAATTTAATCTTATTATTTTCTAAAAGAATCCATATGAGAAATTTCTGGTGCCAGACTATATGGGCACCAAAAGGGGTTCTTAAGTGGAACATAACTTCCCATATTTTCTTCTGTGACCCTTGTCCTCCCCTTCCTTAGTTACCTGAACAATTAGTGGTACTTATAAGATTAAACATTATTTTTAAAATATTTTTGATTTGCCTTCCTAGACTTCTGGTTTTCTGTAAATGTGTCAGTAGCCACACCTTCCAACCCCTTGATCCAGAGTCTAAAACAGGGTCAAAGTGAAAAGGCACTTCAGTGCTGCCTCCTGACTGAGGTTTATTTAATAATGCTGTGACTTTCTAGAAATCAAAGGGAATGGGAGAGAGAAGGGGAATTGCATGGAAGATGGAAGGAGACCCTCATTGTTATGCAAAATTACATATAAGATGGTGTGAGGAAGAAAAAAAGAGAGAGAGAGAGAAAAGTGTCATAATAGAGTGGGTAGAGAGAGGTGATGGCAGGGGAAAGGAGGGGAGGAGGGAATAGGAAGGGTAGCAGAATACAATAGACACTAATATGGCTGTATGTATAAACGTGGATGTAAAACCAATGTGATACTGCAATTTGTACATGTGGAAAAATAAGAATTCATACCCCACTTGAATCAAATGTATGATATGTCAAGATTATTGTAATGTTTTGAGCAACTAATAAAAAAATTTTAAAAAGTAAAAAAAGAAAACAAAGGATTGTGAAGAATGACCTGACCAAGTAGAAATTCCAATTGTTAATAAAACAAACTGAGTATTTTAATGGGAAATTTAAAAAAAATATTTAGGTCTTGAGGAATAAAACAAACCATAGCTATGTGTAAAGTGAAGCTATATGAAAATAAAATAAACTGCATAAAAAGAAATAAATGGGCTCAGGGAAAGAAAAAGGAAGAATCTGAAATACCAAGATGAAAAGCAGAGATAATGTGGGGGGATGAGATATCACCCATGAGTTCATGTAGTGTGGGCAATCCACAGCACGACTTCTAGATGCCATCACTATTGTGTAATGTATGCAATATGGGAAATAATCAGGGTAAAGAAAGGCTGCATTATGTTCTACCTATGTAACAAACATGCATGTACATTTTGCCAGACAGCTATGATGACCACCACTAAACTTTGAACTGAGGATTTGGTCCAAAAAAGTGAACGTCAGTGTGACACTTCAAGTCTTTATGTGGTATAAAACAAAATAAAAACAGTAAATTGTGCTATATACATCAGTGTAATTGGGAAAAAGAAGAAAGAACATTATATTACAAATAGAATTAAGCCCTCATTTCTGGAGTGGGGAAGATACCAGGGTTTGAACTCAGGAGCACTCGACTGCTGAGCCACATCCCCAGCCCTATTTTGTATTCTATTTAGAGACAGGGTCTTACTGAGTTGCTTAGGGCCTCTATTTTCCTGAGGCCCTAAGAACTGGTGATTCTCCTGCCTCAGCCTCCAGAGTTGCTGGGATTATAGGCATGTGTCACCGTGCTCAGCAATTAAGCCATCTTTTACAGACAGTGACAGTGTGTAATGAAAGTTAAAGAGGCCATTTTGCCTTGGTTAGAAATTATGAGAATACTGACTGTCTCCAAGATAAGCTTAGAAGTTTGAATGTATGATCATCACTAGCATGAATATTTGCTATTGGTAGGCAACGGTGTCTGTACATCCAGTTCTTTTCTGTTGTTCTTGTTGTTGTTGACCTCCTGTGGCAAGAAACCCCTAACTGTAGAATCTGTATCAAATAAACATTAAACTGCCATGAACTGGGCATCCAAAGTTTAAAACTTTTAAAATAGTAGGAGAGAATGCAACAGTCACTGGAATGCATATTTTTTCCCTTGTGAGGAGAAAGAAAAAAATGAGAAGAGTCAGTATATTAATGTTGGTATAATATATTTTTAAAAAACATTCTTCACTTTGAGAGACAAAGTAAAACATCAATTTGATGTTTTACTTTAGAATATTTAATCCAATGAGAAGCAAACTACACCAATTCTTAAAACATCAATCACTAGACAGCTGTATTTCCTCTTTGTTATATCAATGGCAAAAAATAATTAGAGTGGGGTGTACAAAATAGTATTACATTGCAATAATAATAAACATTCCAGTTAGCTTTTACTGACCCTTTTATGGCAGGCAGAGTTCACCTGCCTACCCATAATATCTAATTTAATTCTCTCATAGACCAACAAACTAATGACTCTTTATTTCCCTTATTCCACAGATGAAGTTGCTAGTAGCATCAATAGGAAATGATCTATTAAAGATTGAAATCAATCTCATCAAATTTTAGAGAGAAAGCTCTTAACTACTCTCTTTGCAGGTCAAGGAATAAGCTACCCTGCTGGCTGTCTACTCCCTTTGCTCAAAAGAGTACTGAGAACAATTTCTTTATGAAATTGGCTAAAACAAACACTGTTGGCAGTGACCTAGTTGATATGTCTGATGGTCTAAGAAGAAATCATTTCATTCCATTCATACACAAAAGAAAGCTTATTTTGTGACAGCATCTTGCAAAGACTAAGGAGACAGGTTATAAGGGAGGGGTAGAGGGGAAGTTGCTCTCCTTATTTCTTCTTTCTGAAATTTATTGAAAAGTCCAATTTTATTTTGATAAGTATTGGTTTTGTGAGCATTTAATTTAAATACTCTGTTGGTATATTTAGAGGTATTCCTTTTCTCCATTTCCTTTAACTAACCTATAGGTCCTTTTTGTGAGTTCCAGAAATGAATGGCTCTGATTTTCTTTGAGAATGACCATATCATTATGAAGAATGTCCAGCCATATTTAAACAGAACGATAATTTTAGTAAAAATCTATACTTTAAGGGTTAAATCAAAGCACATGTTAATAAATAATCTGAGGACATAAATGATCAATGCACTTCAGGAGTAGTAAAACACATACGTCTCATATAAAATTTTAACATACTCCAATTCAGTATGTCTTGTAAGATGCACTTCATTTACACGAAGATGTCATACTGTCCACTCAGCTTCTGGGATATTTGTTGGCAATGCCAATCAGCAACGTAGCCATCTCATTTTGGGTGAGGAAGCAGCAAGTTTAAAGAAGAAATTATGGAATGTATTATTCAATTTTGAGGATAAAACAGACCCTAGTAAGCCAAAGGATAATTTGTCAAACAACCAAAACATAGAGTTCATCCAGGGGGTAAGTGTTGGAATATCACACAATGTAATGTGTGATTTGTCTTTGGAAAAAGTAGGTATTTAAAAAATGCAGGGGATTGAATAGTAGGATGTGGCATTGCTCAGTAGGACATCTCCTGCCTAGTATCCATGAAGCCCTGGGTTAGATCCCCAGCACTGCAAATAAATAAATAAATATAGAAATAAAATAAGCAGGGAAAGTTCAATTTTTCACAATTCAGTGTACATGACCTTTGTTCATGGATGAGATATTTAGGAGGAGTGTATTCCTCATGTTCCATGATACAAATTAAGCAACTAATAGAAAAATCAATGTGGTGGAAGAAAGGAGCTACAATCTTGAACTTTTCTATTGTTCTGGCTTTTAAGAGTGTCTCCAAAAGTGTATATTTATGGCCTTTTCTACCAGAGTGGTGATATTTGGAGATACTCTAGACCCTTAAGAAGTGAAGTCTACTGACGGTTCATTAGGTCATTGAGAGTGAGCTCTCGAAGAAGGGTGTGGTACCAAAGTCAGATTGTCCCTCTCTAGGCTTCCCAGTTCAGCACGTGAACACTAACTCTACCATGCTGGGGCACTGTTGCCAGAGACTCAAACCAATGGGACTGCCCAGTCTTAAACATTGTGTGACTCATCTGCCAACATAAAAATATATTAAATCATCAACTTATAAAGGATTTCTTTTGGTTCAGAAGTTTAGAATTTTAAGTCCACGATTGGCTGACTAGCTTGTTGCTTTTGTACCTGTGGCAAGACACCTGTCATGAAGGAGGGAGTAGAGGGAAGAGGAAGAACTGGGCTCCCACTTTTCCCAGTGAATGCATACCTATGATGTACTCATGATCTTCTGCCAGGCCTCTCCTCCTTATGGTCTCAAATCCTCCCAATGGTGCCACAGGCAGGATACACATGTAACCCTGGGAACATTTACCAAGAACCATGAGACAGAATAATCCTCTTCGCTGAATAAGTAGCCTGTGTTGGTTGTTTCATTATAGTAGCAGAAAACAACTATTACACTTACCAAACAAGGTTAGTAGACAGTACATTTTGTGTCTATTGAAACATAAGAAATGAGGATATGTTAATATTTAAATCCATAAATTTAGGTAGAAATCAGAGACAAAAAGATCTATTTGTAGCATGGGAAAGGATCTGTAATGATTGGTATGATATATAAAGAAGGGGGCAATTCCCATTCCCATATGACACGCCAAGAAATAATTCACAGGCAACCATGAATTATTCTCTTTTAAAAACTACTTTTAAATTTGACTTTATTCCAGACAAAATTGATTCTCCTGAATATGCATTTTTAAGGAGTGACTGCTAATGGGCATAGAGTTTGTGTGTGTGGGGGGGAGGAGGTGATAATGAAAATGCTCTAAAATCAATTTGGGTGATGATTGCACACCTCCATGAATATATGAAAATACAATTGAATTTGCACTCTAAATTAGTGAACTGTATGCTATTTGAATTCTATCTCAATAACTGGATCATCAAATGAACAACAGGGTCATTATGAACCCATCCACTGTGACCCAAGGCTTAGCAGAACCCTGAGTCAGCACCTCTGATATTATCTCCATCAGCTGGAAGGAAATCATGGCAGATATACCTGATTCAGCTGCAGCTGTTAAGGGAGCTGGAATCATGATGAGAACTGCCTCTATCAGGCAGTGCATAGTAGCACAGGGAAGTCATATTTGAATTCGCTCAAAGGACAAGCAAAAGCGATGGAAGGCTGTCTTGACAGAGTAATGGCAATCAATCAGGACTGTTTATGAGGCTGCCTGGTATGAAAACAAAAACAGCAGCTATTGTATTCCCATGTTAAAAAACAAAAGTTATTTAAAATTAAAACAGCCCAAGTAAAGATTCTAAGAGTGCAATTAAGCAGCCATCATCAGATGTGAATGTAGAATTATTTAGTTGAAGAGTTAAAAAGAAGAGGACAGCAAGAACAAAGAGCCACCAGAAAGAGAGGATTTTAACCCCAGAAGCAATGTCTAGCATATGAGGTATTAGCAACAGACTGGGAAAAAAATGGTTTATCAAAATGCTAAGGAGTCAAAAGACTGTATGATACAACAAATGACCAGGGAGTCCATAGGAACTGCAGGATTACCATGGTGACTCTTCCAAGACTGAGAGAAAATTGAAAGGTAAAGGACAAAGCAAGGCCCAAGCTGGTCTGAAAACCAGACTTCACCAGCACCAGACAATGAGGCGTGAAAGTCTGGCTGCTTGCTGTCCTGGTCATCATTGCAAACCCCCCTGGAGAGCAAGCTCAACAGCTTGACCTGGATGCCTGCAGCTGTTGATAACTGAGAGGAGTGGGCTGGGTTATTAGTGTGGGGCTGAGAAACAGCAGCAATTCTGTTATCAGACAGAAGCATTTCCCAGACCACAGTCAATAAAAAATTTTCATAGTTAACTCTGCTTTCAGATGCTTTTCTTTTGTTCAATATTTTGCAGAAACTAAAAGTCCTTTACTGTGGCAAAACAAACAGGCAGTTAGAATGCTAACTATGCTTCTCAAGTAAAAAATATTTCATTTGCTGAAGTCTTACCACTTCAAATGAGTTTATCACGCCAGAATAATACCAATTTTCACAAGAACTATAGGAGTTCAAACAGGTTTTGTCTGTGTTTATTGACTAATTCACTTTTTAAAAATGAGATTTGGGGCAAAGGGTTTTGTTTCTGATGCACTCCACATAAAGAAAAGAAAAAGAATTTTCTTGGTTTAAATGTTTTTGATGGATTAAATTATTGATAGAATGTCTGTATGATCTGAAATGCTGTAACATTAACCATATTTTAAGGGATATACAGAATTAGAGAAATGAACATAATCTTGACTTTTAACTGAATCAAAATGTATACTTTCACCTTTGTTATCTCAAAGTACATGAATATTTGTGAAGCAGAATGGGAGTACTGAAATGCCTGCCTCCATTTTCATATCATATCAACAATGCGGTATCTTTCTTCCTCTTGTGTTAGCTAAACACTATTTAAATAAAAGGATAATAAGGAATAAGGTGGGGGAAAGGAGGAAAGAAAGAAGGCATCTTTTGTAAAGCATTAAGCACACTCATGAAAAATCCCTGGGGCCCATTTCTAAATTCCTTCCTCTCAGACCTTTGTACCTATACCATCTTAAATTTGCTAATGTGCAGGACAAAATTGCAAATAAATTGAACTACAACAGAAGACTTACCATCTTCTATTGTTGTTCTACTTGATCTTACTAATGTTAAGGATAGAAAAAAAAGTTTCTCAGTCAATAAAAGAAATGTCTTTTTTTTCTATATTCTTCTAAACATAATTATGACATTTTAGAACCTGTCCAATCTTATTTATCCTCATGGAATGGATAAGCAACACATTTATGTGTCTCAGATGACAGGGGTCAGGTAAACTTTTCAGGTGTCTACTGACATTAAACATCTTCCATAAACATTTATTAACAATGGATATGGCATATTTCTGTATGCTTAAAATATCTGTCATTTCATTTAATTTAAATTTTGTCAATACCTGCAATATATTTTTAAAGAATTTTCCAACTCTTTTATGGAACTGATAATTTATTATGAATCTCTATGTCAATAGTGTTCTCTATTATTCTAGAAAACAAATTTAAAGAGAAAGAATATAAAAATTAAAATTAATGTATTGAAGAAAGAACTGCTTATTTATTCAGATAAATGATTTAGCGGGTTGATACTGAGTGAAGAATACTTGGGAGAGGTATACACCAATAGAAGTTAAATTTGTTTATTTGTTTATTTTAATAAAGTGATAGAAAACATAAAATTACTGATAACCCCTGAAGAATGAAGGAAAAATCTAGAGAGAAGAATATCAAGTGAGAAACTCTCAGAGACTTTAAGTGTTCTCATCTCTCTCTCTCTCTCTCTCTCTCTCTTTCACACACACACACACACACACACACACAAATAATAAGGCATGGAGGAAACTATTGGAGGGTATAAATAGATTTGCTACATAAATTGTAGTTATGTAGTTTGTTCTGTATATTATCTCCAAACTCATAACGTTGGGTACACCAATTATGCCTTGCTTTTTGTTTGTCAATATTTTTAATGACAAAAAAAATAATAATAAAAGAGGATCAATGAAAGGATCGAGTCAAAAAGAAAATCTGAGGCTGCACAATGGCCCATGCCTATAATCCTGGTGACTCAGAAGGTTGAGGCAGGAAGATGGCAATTGCCTAAAAAGCTACACAGATGTTTTTAGTCCTATAACTTGATTATGAGACATATATAAATGAAATTTGCTGAAAGCTCTTTAGACACTGCTGCTCCATCAGACAGTAGTGCTCCACCTCATCCCAGTGCTCTACATATCTGTTTGTATGTGTTTTTCTTAATCCCCTATCACCCTTTACCAGTACCACAAGTTTGGCTGTGCAGGTCACAGCATGGCTGCACACTTTTAAGTTATATTTTCTTATCGTAATTATTTAATCTAATTTTTACAATATTTCCAGAGATGGGGCTTTGACTCTGTGTCAAACAATTGGAGAACTTATGTGCACTTATGTATTGGGGGCCACCACATAGGAACTGAGCATGTAGCAGCTGAGCACTACCCTTAGCCTTGAGCGATGGAGGTGTGGGACTGGCTTCTGCTCCACAAAAAAGCAGGTAGACCTCACTTCCATTCCACAGGGGAATGTAGCTCTGGGAATAGGCGTCACCCAACAGGATGGGGCTACACCCCTCTGAACCCCAATCCCCTGCCTCATTTGGGTGGAACTTTCTCAAGTATCTTCCCCTCAATAAATAGGGTCTCAGGCCTGGTCTCTCTCACTCTTTCCAATGGACCCTTAAGGTTGAAAGCCATCCCTGATTCCTGCAAGCAAATGGTATTTCTGTGTGTTGTGTGCTTTTTTAGACATTTTCTTAGTTATTGACATAGCCAGCGCTTATGAACCCAGCTCAGATCGTCAGCCTGGCTAATTGGCTATACTTGGGCATTGAAATTTAAGTAAAATATTTAAAATATTATATATCTTTTTAAATTGAATTACCAATTGCCAGTCCAAATGAGAGAGCTTCTAACACATAAGTCAATTTCACATGTTTTTCCTGGTCTTTCATGACTAGCAACGTCTTCTCTTGTGTCTGTAGAGCCTTAATTATCTCTAGGGTGTGCAGTAACAATTTTCTGAGAGCATCAAGTTCTCATGTGTGGGAATGACAAACCTTCCAAACCTGACAGCCAGCTTACAGATAGACACTGCCAAGATCGCCTGTGCTGAAGATATATGGAATGAAAACAGGAAAGACAAATATCATTCATATCACCATTTTACCTAGGGCCTGGTGTTTAATGGGCAAAATATTTCTTTTCAAGGAAAGCTATAATATTAAGAGAGATTTAATATTTTGACTTTTACTATAATTAATGTATATCTTGGTTAAAAAATATAATAAGACAAAAAGAATCTGGAGGACAAAGAAGCAAATGAGCCAAGAAGAGTCTGGACCAATTAAAGTACAAAATTCAACAACTAAGTTTGTGTGTCAGCTCTTCTCTTGAGGGGCAAGTGCACTCTGATGTTCTCTGATGCTCACTCTAAATGCACTAGAAAAAGTAATTCCAGTGAATTTATAGTCTGAAAATATTTCAATAGCTGAACTTCATTTGTTGGCAAGAAAATCTGCTTTCTTTAAAAATAAAAGTTCTAAATTAAAAGAATATGTCTCTGGCTTATATATTATCGTTTGTAAAAATTTTACATAAAGCTTTCCTAAAGTCTAATTAACATGTACAACTTTGTCTTATCTTTTTCCCCAAGAAATTAATTGAAGAATCCTCTAGATTTAATATTATTCAAATATTAACATTTACAATATTAATTTTAAGAGTCTTCTTTGTGGTTCCAGTGAACTAACAACATAATAATCGACATGATTTTCTTGATACACAATGTTTCAAAAACTATTTTTTTCCAAAAGTAAACTTAAGGGCTGGGGATGTGGCTCAAGCGGTAGCGCGCTCGCCTGGCATGTGTGCGGCCTGGGTTTGATCCTCAGCACCACATATAAACAAAGATGTTGTGTCCGCCGAAAACTGAAAAATAAATATTAAAATTCTCTCTCTCTCTCTCTCTCTCTCTCTCTTTCTCCTCTCTCTTTAAAAAAAAGTAAACTTAATTATAAAATTAATATATCATTTAGAAAATGGAAATAAGGCTCAAACAAATTATAAATGTAATGAATTTATGTTATCAAAATAAATATTAGAGAAAATTATGCTATGTGAATGAAAAAAAAGAATATGCTTTAGAAATATTTTTAATTTATTAAGAATAACATTCTACTTTGTGTTGGTACACACACATACATTTATATGTATGTATATATATACATATATATAGTCAGATGTGTGTATGTGTGTGTGTGTGTGTATATATATATATATATATATATATATATATATATATATATATATATCAGAAAAGGAATCTGCAGGATAGGGTTTAGATTTTAGTACATGCATGAATTACATTTATATATGTGAGAGTACTACACTTGCACTTTGCCTGTGAAGTCTGTAAAAGACCTTTATTATTTTTTTTAACATAGAAGACAAAAATCCTTAGAGAAATTGCAGAGAAGAAGGAGAATATGAATAATACAAACAATAAAGAAAGTGAAGAGAGCAGCAGAGACCAGTATCACAGAAGCAGTAACAGCTTTAGCTTCAGGCTGTGATCCTGGAAGTGACTACAAAACAAAGATCAGAGTTTTAGAAAGCAGCTTTTGTCTTTACCTAAAGATGTAACTGTGACTTAACTCAAAAACCTAAGAAACTCAAAGTAACTTTTTCTCTGCCTCTAGGCCAATAAAGTAAATATTGTTGGATGAAATTTGCAACCACATTTTTTTCAATAAAATATATAATACTGAAAGTAATTGAGTATCTTTAATCTGGTCTTCTTGATTTCCTCATGTCAAGATCTGACAAAAAAGGCAGAGTTGGATAATTGCACATTTGAACAAGGTTCACTTGCAAATTTCATTCATAGTGGAAATAGGCTTTTTTATACAGTATTTAATTTAGTACTAGCACTTTTAACTATCCAGCTAGATGACTTTAATCTATTAAAGATAAAATTGTAAGTACATATACATAAGTATTATACATATGGATACATTCAGTAACTCTAGATTCAGCATATGATTTTGGAAATGACAAGAATGATTTTGGGTATAATGCACATGCATATTTATATAAATATTAATGTTTACATACAAAAATATATGAACATATTTGTGCATGTGCCTATGTGTGTATACATATGTGTATAAAATATATACAGATATACACATATATAAAACAATATTGTCTATAAGTCTCTGTTGTGTGCGCGTATATATGTGTTTAAAACTTTTTAACTCCATAAAACTAGGGCATTGCATGTGCAGTGTTAGCAACCATAAATTTATATAGAATAGCATATTTTTAAAGGGATATTATTGTATATAATCACTATATACACATTACTATGTCCAGATAAAATACTAGACATAAAATTTTTCTCATACTTTCATGTGTATGTGATATTGTCTCTTTTTTCTTTAACCCAGAATAAAACTACCCCTTTTCCTCACTTAAATTTCTTCTCTAGAACTCCAAAACTTATTTGCTTTAATCAAGAAGAATATCTTTCAATAATCCATCTTCTTTCATATTAAATTTAGAAAAGGATGAAAACAGAGAAAGGTTGTGGTCAAGAATCTTTATGCTGAAAACACCCAGTGATTCTGCCCCTCATCCCACATTGCTACATGTGTTGCAAGCAGAAACACAGACTGCCCTTTGATTTACACTGTCTTTTAAAATATATTTGTATAATCAACATCCTTGGCAGATAGGTATAATCTCCTTCTAGACCAAAGGATAGCCATGTTTATTTTTTAAGTAAAATTATTTTTTAAAATCCTCCTACAAAGAAAAATTGGATAAAATTACTTTCCAATGTAACACATTTGGTCTCCTAAGCTCAGTGTTCCTCTCCTGTAATTTAGCACACTACAGTGCTATCTTGTTCCTCTTTGCATAGTCCTAATGAGAATCCAGTCCTAAAACACCAACAGATAAATTTTGCTCACTCCGTCTATCCTCATGGCTGTGCATATTAAATGGCCTATATGTCTGTTTCAGGAATCATGTGTTTTCTACCAGCAACTATGAAACTATGCCAGCCATGGAATTTCACAGTGTGCAATAGTATAAAACATCAGATACCTCACAATTCTTGACATTTCCCATGGCTCAGAGAACATTACCTTATCAGTGCTCAGAAAACCTTGTGTGATGTAGCTGCTATTTGCTCAAGCCTTACCCTTTGTCTCTGGTACTTTCTCCCAGTTTTCTTGGTCATAATTTTTGCTGGATATGTCTATCTTCTTGCTATTCTGATTGAATTCCACTCTGCCTCTTTTTATATAAAATCAATTTTGTCTTAAACAGTCTATCTTACATTCAACTTATATATGGCTGACATTTTTAATCTGATACAGATTTATTTTAGGTTATTCCCCAAACTGATCAGATTTTCAACATTGACTAGCTATCATGTTCCTTGGGCAATCCATATTTTGGAACACCTTTAAAATACTTGGAAACATTTTAAACTGGTATATAATTTTGCGAGATTAAATCCAAAAAATCATTTTTTTTTACAGTCTATCTTACGACTTGCCAGTTACATATATCTAATGCTGAGACTTGTAAACCTAAAAAATTAAGCCACATAGAGATTGTGGCCTGAGGGTGAGCAGCACAGAAATTCAGTTTTCAAATTTAGTTGGGGCAGCATTGTTAGTGGCAGAGTCAATAGTCTAGTTTCAAAAATAGTATTAATGTTCATGATCTCTCACAGCAGAGACACATCAGCAGAATAGCCCCTTGTGTAATTTTGTATATGTAGTTTTTCAACCCTTCACTTTTAAATTTTGATTCATAATATTACCCCCAAGTCCCTTAAATATAAACATTTTTTTACATAAATATTTTTCTGCTTAATTTTTAGAAGCATTTCTGTAAATTGCATTGAAGAAAATTAATGAAGTATTATCAAGAGTGCTACAAGTAGAAGACTAACAAAAAGGGACATAGAAATTAGTTATTGGACCTTCTTAGGCGTGATGACAATTAAGATCACTATATTACAAAATGGATTATTATATTCCCATCTCAGAGTGAATTAAATTACTATATATATATTTTTTGAAAACTTGTGTAAAACCAAGCAAGATTTTAGGAACTAGATATGAAAGGAAATATAATACTATCAGGGATGTGACCAATACATAATAACAAGAGGTGAGGAAGTTGCTTCTACCTGAATCAGACAAGTCACAGAAACAAAGTTGGTAAGGTAAGTCCCAATGCCTGGACTCAGAGCACAGGGCCAAGCAAAAACACTCTATACTGAAATAATCCAATCTCTTTCAGATATCATGCTCATGCACCCCAAATTCACACTAAAGGCTTACTCCTTGGGCTGCTAAATTAGATCGGTGTAATTCGCAGCCTCATTGGGTTATACATGAAAGTATGATCATTTATCAGAAAAGATAAGACTTCCACATCGTAAAAGGGTCGTAAAGAAAAGATTTATGAGACTCAAATCCAGAAACCCCACTGATCAAAATTTGCCAGTTAAAGCAATTTTGTGTGTTGATCTTTTTAACTATTTGATGGGGTCATTTCTGCCTTGATTTAGAATGTTGAACCCATCTCACCTAAGACAGCTAACTTCCAAGGAGTATCCTAATACCTTCACATTGCCTCCCCCTGATGTCCCGTTTTCTCTAGACTTCTAATGATAGCACTGCTAAACTATCCCACAGAGACCAATTTCCAAGTCAAAACCTGGGGAAAACAGTGTATTCACACACATCAAAATAAAAAATAAAAATTAGAAAATTTCCTTATACATCTATCTATCTATGTCTCTGTTAGTCTCTGTACAAATACTAATATATTGAACAGTTTGAATGAAATTTATGGGATGAAAATGGGCTTAATTATGAAACAAAATAAATTTGCATTAGATTAAGTGCATAATGACTTTACTGCTGAAGAAGCCTATGTTGATATCTAACATCTCTGCAATACAAGCTATGCTGTCTACATTCTCCCAAGAGTGAGATTCCCTCATCTCTCAGACCTTAGCCAATGATGACTGACTGTGAACTGAGAAAAAAAAGTTTCTGGCTTCTTTCTTTCAAGTTGAAAAAATATATATGGTGCTGCTTTCACTTAAGAGTCAAAACCCCACCTTTCTTATCACCTCCTTTCTACACCATCTTCATTCACTTTCTCACTCTGAAACTTATTCCTACTTTAAGTATTCTCTCAAGAAGCCACATAAATACATCCCACCTGGAGCTTGGCATCTAAGAGGCCCAACCTAGAGCAGGCACTGTGAGGACACACCCCAGGGAAGGGACACTTAGGATGGAATTCAAGAGAAGTATCACCTTGCAGCTGGATGACAATGAGGCCATAATCAATGACACAGTGGAACTGTAGATAGCTCCAGGTGAACAGTGCTGCCTGATTGCTAAGAAGTTTTTACTGTGGTAACTAACAGGCAGGTACATGTGTGGAGTCTACCTCGTTTTATGCAATGTTTATGGCTTTGGAAAGATACAAAGGAGATGGCAGATATAAAGGCTGGGGAATAATGTGGCTATTGCAGACCACTGTTGGTAACATTAAAGAGAGGAAAGGACAGGCTATGCTCAATTAATCATCAATTTAAGGTGAAGTGTAAGTCAGAGGTTCTCATTAGCAGTGTTTAAAGTGACCTGCAACTCCTGCACTCAGAGGCTGATGACGCTGAAAATTAAGATCAAAATGTGCTCATACAGTAGCATGATTATGTAGAATGCTGAATTTTCAGTCCAGATAAAAATTCTATACCACCAAAGTCAGGGTCCTGAGAGAAAAGGTGTGGTATTTTGATGCAAGACTGTATATATCTGGGTAGATGCACTTGAGAACTTTGAACCCTGAAGGTTATGGGCTTACAAAAATGACTCATCACTTAGTCAAGGACAGTATCCCTTGCCATGACTGACAACTATACAGAATCTTCAAGTGAGGCAGATAACTAATATGACAATGATTTTCTCCAGTTCTCTTCCTGCCAGTTATATCAGTATCTAAGTCTTATTCACAGAGACCTACCTGGAGAGAAAGTAGGTCTGTCAAGACAAAAATGATGCGATATTATATGTACAGAAATTGCTGCTGACTCTGACAAATTAGAATTGGAAGAAATGAAAAGGGTAGGTCTGGGAGTGATTCTTGAGAAATTCAGACTAAGAGGAGTGAGTAAAAAGTGAGAAAAGATAAACTTGGTCAAAATGGAGAACTTTCTAAAGATGTAACATTTACGTCTGGCAAAGACCTTAGAAGGCAATGTTGATATAGTGCTAGGTAATCTTTGGAAGAAGTCTAACAAAAACTAAGGTTGAGGGGTTGGGGTTGTAGCTCAGTGGTAGACCGTTTGTCTAGTATGTGTGAGGCTCTGGGTTCAATCCTCAGCACCACATAAAAATAAATTTAAAGAAAGGTATTTTGTTCATCTACAACTTAAAAAACAAAACAAAAAAACTAAGGCTGATATTAAATGGAGTGAGATGTAAGGACTAGCTCAGCACAGGACACAGGGGGCATAGAGGGCCTCAGAGAATTGAGAATGCTAGGAATAATGTCTTATTTGAAGACTGCCAACCCACCATCTGACCACATTCCTTAGGAATCCCAGAATGCTCTCTATTTCTGAGGATGATAGGGTATAGTCAGTAGGTACTGCATTCTGTGGGCAGTAAAAAAGAAACTATGTCAAACTCCAGATGGAATGACTGGGAAATTGCTATCATCAAGGATTTGGGGGCTGGTGATCTTCTTTATCCACCAGTCTGGTTCTTGAAGAGCCAGAGTGAATCACTGAAGGTGAGATTTACTGCAAATGTAAAGTCATTGCTCTAATTTTACTGTTGTACCATCTATGGCATTTTCAGTGAAAAACATTCTCTGATAAGAATCATGATTCTGAAAGACATGATACCAACACCATAATCCCAATTATTGAAATCCCCATACATCACAATTTTCAAAGTTAAAGAAAAGCTCCCAAATCTTGCAAACTAAAATTCCCACAGGGGGAAAACAAAAAGGAGGGTTTGTTATTTAAGAGGAGTGAAAAGCTGAAATCTGGGGGCGGAATCAGTGTTTTTCTGGTTGTACACAGGAGAGTGGCACTGAAGTAGGCAAAACAAAGACCTAGATACCTAGTACATGCATTAGTTTAGGTGGGTCTGTGAGGGTGAATTTTGAGTCCTTTGGTGTGTGAGCCTGAGTGGATTAGTAGGAATATCTACCCTCAATGTCAGCAGATAACCTTCCAGTTGGCAAAGGCCTGGAGAAAATAAGTGTGACTCCATGAAAGTACATTCTCACGACATCATCTTTGTATGAGCATTCTACAGGCACATTAAAAGGTTGAAACTTCCTCAAAAATGAAGAGATGTCCTTTTGTACATGTATATTTGGAAAATTATTCATAAATTTTGTCAAAATCTGAATCATTCATGGGATTGCATATGTGGGGATTGGTTTTTGAATGACCTCATCAAAATTATGTTGTCCATCATGGTGCTCCAGATGACCACCACAGTTGGAAAGGTAGGTGCACACAATTACCATCCACATTGTAAATGCTTATACTTTTCAATTTTTGACCTATTTTCTTATGAATACAACTCATCTTCTCATGACTGCTTTATATGTGTGACTGTGATTAGCACTGGTGCTTATACTTGCAACATTTTAAAAATTGGGGTGTTATGTTTTAAGGATTTTATATTTTAGAAATTTTTGTCATTAAGGATTTCAACATTTGGGATTATGGTGTTCAGGTTTGTCTTTCAACATTATGGTCCAAATCTGATATTTACTGTGCAATATGCAATTTTTGATCTGGCCTAAGCATTCTTTCACATTTTTTTAAAGATAGAGAAATTAGTTTAAAATCAAGTAATTTTATATTTAACTGTTGCCCTAAAGTTATGCTATTTATCCAGAAAAAGATGATAGTACTACATATGGTAGTGAGCATATATCACTGTTGGAACAGCACTGCTGTCATGTATACAGACTCCTAGGTTATTCACTATAGGAAGTGGAATAAAAATATGAGATTTGATTCATGGATGAATTAGCTTGGATATTGGTCCAGATGGAAAATTGTCTACTTTTATGCTACAGATATGCTTAGACATTGTATAAAAATCACTTGGTGTAGATAATTCTCCAGTGCAAAAAGTACCATCTATTTAATATAGAGAGAAAGAGTGCTGAGTTATGAATGTACATAGATTCATGTGCATTTACATATGTCTGGACTTTCGTAAATTTACAAATGGTTGGCTGGGGGCTTCAATAAAGTAAGAATTATAAGTTATGGACACAAATGTTGATGGAGGAAGCATACGGAAAGACCTGGGGGACAATATACAATATGCTCTGTATTGTATTTTTACATAAATCAGAGAACATTCAGTGAAGAGAAATGGAAAAGTCACTACTGTAGAAATATATGCCAGAAACCATCCACTACAGAAGTTACTGAAGAAAATAGAATAGACTGAATGCTTTGGTCAACAAATATGACCCTGAAGATGTATGAATCTCATTCCTCAGCCACTTCCCAGATTATGTAGTGGATCCATGACTAGAGTAGACAGGTGGCAGAAATCAAATCTATGGAGGGACCCAGGAGCATTGACTTTTTCTTACTTATAACTGCCTTTGCATGTCTGAACTACCAGCAGAAAAGAAGGAACTTGACTCTCAGTAGCCTAAACACTTGGAGAGACCCTATGAGATAATGTTAGGATTTTTGATTACATCAGGATCATTCTACATTTAATATGAAACTACTTTTTTATGGTTTTCCCTATCCTGCTTACTTCATATCATTATTGATCTTCCCTAAGAACACTCCTTCAATAAATCAAATAGACATAAGTCTCTAAATCAGCCTCTGCATTCAGGGCACCAGCCCTCAAACAAGTGTACTTACCAGAGATTATGATGACAATCTGCTAGTTCAATACACAGACAGATGTTCTAATTGTTTGCTTGGTTGATTAACTGAGATCTCTACTCAACTGCCACCTCCTATATATGAAGCTGAAAGACAGAAATTACTTGCTGAGAGAAGAAAGGATCTAAAAACTTAGAGAAATACTTATGCTATGTACTTCCTAAATATACCCCTAAACTGGATCCAGAAAGCACTATTTAACCTTCAGATTGACAAGTTGATTGGTGAGAGGAGTGGCAGTAGGCTTGAAATGTGCCCCTGTGTTTGTTCTCTGCTGAGAGAATACATTGTTGTTGAAAATTGCGCTTTGATTTCAGTAGGGAGTTGAGCTTTCTGAGACACTGTAGTCAAGTGATAGAATTCACCCTTCTAAGGCAAGGTTATCATCATATTAATATTTGTTTTGATCACTGTTGGCAACTTTGGTGGCTGATAATAGATTATTTCCTAGTTTGGAAATGATGAGCACTGACAAGATAACAATTTAAAAAGGGAAAAACTATACAGATTTGAGTCGCCTTGATAATGTCAATGACTTCCCACTCATTTTCCAGACCTAATATAATACTCAAGGTCACTTGAATAGAGAAGGAACTGGGAATCTTTGAAGTTATATCTTTACACAATATTAAAACTATGCACTGAGTTTCTTCTTAAAAGATTATACACACATTATATTTCTGTGGGTCACAATTTATTGAGGGAAGAAAATATCCTAATATTGTAGGCATTAATACAGAAAAATAAGATTACAGTCCATCCCTGAGACACAAAATCATCAGAGGTTTTGAATGATAAGGGTGTGGACTTACAGAGTTCAAGTTAAAAATGGTGTTTTGATCTCACTGTGGGACAAGTTGGATTCACTGGAAACAGAAACTGGTGTCAGTTATTTCCTCATTTTCTAACCTAGTAATTAGAAAGCCTTCACCTAGAAGAAGCCCTGCAATTACTCAGTAAAGGCAAGAGGCAGGGAAAATGAATAGCATTCCAAACATTTTCAAAATATTTGTCACTAGCATTCTTATAAACCCTATAACATAATGCAGAGATAATCTTAGCTAAAATTTATAGAACCCATTTTATGCTTACCCCCTTAAAATTGCCATGGTGCTTTGGAATCTTCATTTGACATATAGGTACTGGACACAGATTTTTCACATTAGTTATCTTGATGTTGAAAAATTAAACTTCAGCCAATTAAGTCATTCAGAAGAGTTCTGAAAGGAGCTATGCTATTTTTGAGAAGTTGTTCTTGGCTTGTTACTAAGCTGTAGGAAAGACTGAATGATAAACATAGTACAGTAGATGAACACTTGATCTGATTTGGCTGTCATGGATTTGGTGGTATCTTATCCATCAAGCTAAAAGTGCATTACTAACATCATTCAGCTACCAAGATGAAGTCATATATGCAGAGGAAAACCAGTCACCTGCTGAAAAATTAAGTTACATGAACATGTAGCTCACATTTCTTCATTTCTTATAGGCTTACTCCGGCCAGGATTCTGTTTCAAAATCTCAGTTCTTTAGCTCCTTGAATTGTGTGTGTGTGTGTGTGTGTGCAAGTACACGATTGTTCTGCAGTATTTGGTGACATAGCAGTAAGTGAATTGTTGGATATAATAATTGCATTGGAGTTTGGAAGGTGAAAACAGTGGAAGAGGTTTTATGAATTGGATGAGGAATCAGAAACTTTGCAGCCATGAACTTAGCAATAAGCTTTTTATTTCAGT
Organism: Marmota marmota marmota; assembly: GCF_001458135.2. NCBI lineage: Eukaryota > Metazoa > Chordata > Mammalia > Rodentia > Sciuridae > Marmota > Marmota marmota. The sequence continues at coordinate 193,754 of NW_025999963.1, read as the reverse complement.
AACACCAATTTGGCTCCTCCTTTTGAATCCCCAGTATTACTGAATGCCAAGTACATTTACAAATATCAATGTTTCTCATATCCAGTTTAACAACAATTAATAGTATCCAATCAATTGCTTGTTTTCTATAGTAGTTAAAACAGACACTGTATAAAAGTATAATTTAATTTTGTTTTCCTAGCTAACCATATGACAGTATATATTCTAATTCATTCACTTAGCAAAATAGTTTATTTTATAAATGTTTTATGCATAATATTGCTTCTGTCTAAAATTTTTGTGTCATAATAGAAATTTATGAACACAGAAAATTTCCTTGGTATTTGCTGATTTTGGTATACCAAATCACCTAAAAGAAACTGATTTTATGTGACAGGAATCAGTAAGAAGAAAGACTCTAAATCTGAGGTCAAAATCTATGTTATGTGGTATATATTCTATACCAGGTGGTAAAACATCTCACTGTTACCCTGATAACCAGTATATGTGGATAGTTTCCTAGAGTATTATATCTAATGGGAGGTAATAGTGTCACCCTGCATTCCCTCCTTTCTAATCTGTAACAGATTGGAAGTCTTAGTTTCCTCAAACTAAATAATTTCACCAAATGAATAAAGCATTTTATTGAATAAGAAGCAGAGAGAGAGAGACATGAGAGCATCTTATTACACTGAAAAAATAAGCTGTGTTCACCCTCTCTCCTTCCCTCCCCACTCCCATCTCCCTATTTCTCTGTGTTTCTCTTTCTTACTAAGCCTATGGGTTTTGTGAGGTATGCATAAAAACTAGGATTCCTAGTATACTTCATACAAGCTTATATTCACTAGAAGTATATATTAAAGGGGTTAACTATGACATCATGAAAATAGGTAAAGCCATACAAGGTGCAACTGTACATTACACCAAGAGATAAGGACACTGATGGGCTCACTGAAGATGTTAGATCTTGTCAACGATAATGTACATATTTAAGTGCTTTACCTGGCTTTGACTTCTCCCATATCATGTTACACATAGTATAAGTATGTTTTCTTCAGGCAAGGTTTATATTCAGTCTATTAAGAGCACTCTGTCTTAGGTGTTATTGTCGTTATTGTTATTTTTAATCAAATCTTATTTTACTTCATCTTACTTCATACTGTATGTATAGTATGTCAAAATATACTCTACTGTCATTATATCTAAAAAGAACAAATTAAGACACAGGAAAAGAGAAAAATAAATAAATCATTACTGTTTTGTTTTAGTCAAGGTGAAATCCATTGACAATCTAAGAAGCTGACAAAATTAGATGATCAAAATAATTGTTTGACCAAAAATTATATACATCTTTCCTCTGTTTGTGGGAAATATTAAATACATGAGTTTGAATGACTCTATAAACTAGCAAGTAAAAATTTCAATTTAGGGAGCATTTACTTGTGGCTCATGTGAGTGAGTCATTTATGATGTGAGTCTCATGTGAGTCTCTTAATTAGGTATTTCTTTACAGAACTTCTATACAGAAATTGCTGTTTTGTTGAGGCAAATTCCCTGCTGATTGCACCCCCAAGGAAGTTAATAGCAGTAGTAGTATTAACAGTAATATCATTACCATCACCCAATCAGTGATGTGAACTATTGTATTAGTGTGCAAAAGAGTGATTGAAGAATCTCCACTATGAGAACACCCTGATACAATGTAGGTAATGTTCCTGGCTGTACAGCTACCAAATTCAGTTCTTTTGGATTTTCTGGAAAATATGTATATAAACAAATGAGACTTAAGGTAATTTTATAAATCTCTTTCCTAATATAACTAGATAAAGTTGTTTATTTTCAATTCAAAAATAATTGCACCACTTGATTATAGCCTATAAATTATATTTTACTATTCCTAAAAACCCTATAATATGTAATATGTAATAAGATAATTCATATGATATACAAATATAATGTATTATGTGTATTTTATACACATGTAGTACATTCCACTTTAATTTTCTACCTCCAGCTCTCTCTTCCCAGCTGAATATAAATGTCATAACTGCAGAGATTCAATCTACTCTAATTTTAAAAAAAATTATCTATCAAAACAGAGACTGGAATAAACTAGGCTTTGAAAACTTTGTATTAAGTGAAATACATTGCTTGACAAATTAAAAATTAATATATAAAAGTGAAATGTTCATCAAGTGATTATAATTTGTCCCACCTTTAGTCATAATTTGTCCTCTGGTGAACAATAATTTTTGAATACATAAAAAATAAAGAAATTATTTTCCTACAATGCAAGGAATATGTTTCTGTAAATGTTGCAGTCATCAAAATTTTCTAGAAATAGAAGAAGGTTTATATGAAAATTTTGGTTTCAGGGGAGACCACTATAGAAAAATGCAAATTTGTAGCAAAAGAAGTGCTAATACAGAAGCTATAGTTATAAGAAATAGAGATTGCAAAACAGCAACCTAATGATTTATTTTAACATCTTATAAAACTAAGAACAAACCAATCTTATTCTAGTAGAAGAAAAGCAGTATGGAGATTCCTTGGAAAACTTGGAATGGAACCACCATTTGACCCAGCTATCCCGCTCCTCGGTCTATACCCAAAGGGCTTAAAAACAGCATACTACAGGGACATAGCCACGTGAATGTTCAAAGCAGCACAATTCACAATAGCTAAACTGTGGAAAAAACCTAGATGCCCTTCAGTAGATAAATGGATTTTAAAAATGTGCATATATACACAATGGAATATTCTTCAGCAATAAAAGAGAATAAAATCATAGCATTTGCAAGGAAATGGATACAGTTGGAGAAGATAATGCTAGGCGAAGTTAGCCAATCCCCCCTCACAAAATGGTAAATGTTTTCTATGATATAAGGTGACTAACTCATAGTGGGGTAGGGAGAGAGAGCACTGGAAGAATAGACAAACTTTAGATAGGGCAGAGGGGTGGGAGGGAAAGGGATTTGGCAGGGGATTAGCAATGATGGTGGAATGTGATGTACATCATTATCCAAGATCATGTATGAAGACATGAATTGGTGTGAACATACTTTATATACAAAAAATAGAAGAAAATTGTGTTCTATATGTGTAATAAGAATTGTGATACATTCCACAGTCATGTATTTTAAAAAATAACAGATATAAAATAATCAAATAAATAGAACTGAAGACAAAAATCACATGACCATCTTAATAGATACAAAAGAAGCCTTTGGAAAAAATCAACATGACTTCATGAGAAAAACCTTAATAAATTAGGGATAGAAGGAAATTTTCTTAATATCATAAAGGTTATATATGACATACCAAAATCAATACTACATTGACTAAAGAAAAACTGAAAGCATTTCCACTAAAATCATGAACAAGACAAAGATGTCCACCTTCACCTCTCCAATTCAGTATAGTACCTGAAATTTGAGCCAGAGCAATTAATCAAAAGATAGAAAATAAAGGGATGCCAATAGGAAAGTGAAGTCAAATTATCCCTCTTTGCGATGATGTGATCCTACATGTAAAAGACTTTAAATACTTCACTAGAAGATTCCTAGAGATGGTAGACAAATTTAGCAATGTGGCACAACATAAAATCAACTTATGGAAATTAAGAGCTTTTCTATAAACCAATTAACAATTCACTGAGACAGAAATTAGAAAAAAAAAACACTTTCACTATAAAAAATTCTTTTAAATACCTCATATTAAAAAGAATGAATAAGGTAAAAGTTCTGTACTGACAATTAAAGAATTCTGACCAAATAAATAGAAGAAGATACTAGAAAATGGAAAAATGCTAAAAGATGAGCAGAATTAAATTTATACAATGTCCACATTACTGAAAGTGACCTACACCACCAAAATGCAAGTGCAATCACCATCAAAGCAAGTGATGTTCTTCATATAGCTTGGAAAATATTCCTAAAATACATATGGAGAGAGAGCTAATGCAGAATAGTTTTAAAAAATTCATAGCAAAAATATTAATGCTGTAAGCATCAAAGCATCACAGTACCTGATTACAAAATACTACAGGGTCATAGTAACAAAAACAGCATGACATTGGCACTAAAACAGACATAAAGACCAATGGAATAAAACAGACAACACAGACACAAATTCACCCAGCTACAGACTTCATTCTTGACATAGATGCCCAAAACATCTGTAGGATAAAAAAACAGTATCTTTAACAAATGGTGCTACACTAACTGGGTATTAATATATAGAAGAAAAAACTAGATCCCTATCTCTAAACCAGCACAAAAATCAACTCAAGATGCACCAAAGACCTAGGTATAAGACCAGTCTTTCCAACAGCTAAAACAAACAAACAAACAAACAACAATAACAACAACAAAAAACAAATAAACAAAAAAACCCATGAAGAAAAACTCCAACATACAGATGTAGGTAATGACTTCTTGATGAGAACTCTAATAGCTCAGGAAATAAAAGCAAATACAATAAATAAGATAGTATTTAATTAAAAAAAAAAAAACCTCCTGCAAAACAAAGAAAATAACAACATGGAAAGAAACCTTAAGAATGGGAGAAAAATTTTATAATTTCTCTTCTTATAAACGATTAATATTTATAATATGCAAGGAAATAAAAAACTCAACATTAAAAAAGAGATACAACAATCAATAAATGGGCAAATGAACTGAACAGACACACTTATCAAAAGAACAAGAACAAATAGCCAATAATTATATGAAATAAATTGTTCAACATATTTAGCCATCAGTGAAATGCAAATCAACACTACACTGAAATTCCATCTCACTAGAGTTAGAATGGCAAATATAATGAATAAAAATAACAATCAATGTTGCCAATGACAGGACAAAATTTTACATATAACTAGGGGGAATGCAAATTATTACATACCCTGTGGAATTCAGTATGGAAGTTCCTCAAAAGGCTTAAAACATATCTGCCTTATGATAAAGCCACTTTCATCATATTTACACAAAGAACTAAAATCAACATACTATACAGATACACATATAACTGTGTTTATTGCAGCACAATTCAGAATATTCAAGATATTAATTCAGCCTAGGTATCTGTCAATAGAGGAATGGATAAATAAAATATGACACACACACAAATACACACACACAAAATGGGTTTTGTTAAGTAATAAAGAATGATAAAATTATGTATGAAAAATGTATGGAAATGGATACCACAATTTTGGTTAAAGTAAATGAGACTCAGAAAGAAAAGTACTGTATTTTTTTCTCTCATATGTGGAAGCTAGAAGAAAAACAAAAATGGGAAAAAGGACTTCATGAAATTGGAAAGGAGACCTGTAGGACAGAGGGGGTGAATAAAGGGGAGGGATGATGAAAGGAAAGGGAAAGTACTGAGGAATAAACTTGTTAAAATTACCCTTTTTTATATGCACAGATATGAGACAATGAAACCCACCATTTGTATAATTGATTTGCACATTTTTTAAAAAAATTCAAAATTGTAATCTGAACACAAATAAAAATAAAATAATTCCAATATAATTAATAGTGAAATATTTTTAAGTACATGCTATTTTCCTAAAAAATAAAAGCAAATGTGTGTGTGTTTGTGTGTGTGCATATATATGTTCTATATATGCAATTTGTTATATATACAAATATACATATGCATATATATACAAATATAAATATATATGTTTGGTATATGTAGGTATATATGTCTTATTTTTTAGGAAAAAAGCATTAAATTATATATACATAATATAATATCTATAGAATATAAACAGAAACAAATAATGTTTCTTTTACAGAAAACATTAAAAACTTGAGATTGCTGAATTGTAAAGAACAAAATCACAAAATCCACAAATATTATGTTGATTCATGCAAAAAGCACTTCCAAGAAGCTCAAGGCTAAAGTGGGCATAACAGAAGGAATACAAAGCAAATGGATATATACATTTCTGTATTATTCTGCTGTTTGCTGCATTTAGCTGTTTAATGTACTCTGCATCTACCTGATGTTACTTAATGGTGCAAAACATTAGTGAATTGGGAAAAGAGCACGTAAATTAATACAAATTTCACATATTATTGATGCCTCTTTGTATTCACCTCTACATTTAAGTTTCTGGATAAAATGTTAAATACAATTTTAACTACCCCCAATAGTGTAAAATAATCCATGTCATATGAAAATTCAATTGAATATCCTAAAAGGTTTAGAATATCAAATAACAGATATGATTTTAAATTATTTAAATGACTTTCACATGTGGAATTCTATTTTCCAAGTGTTTTGTTAGATAATTTTTGTAAGTTTTAAGTAATCCATAAAAATAGCATACATATGGATTTGCTCATTACCAACAGTCACTGTTCTCAGAATTGAGGCTTTATGATCTTGCAAATTATTCATCATGTGATTCTCAATCACTAGAAGATGAAAGGTAGGCCATCCTGTAAGTCACCTCCAAACTGCAGTCTAGAATCAGTGAGTCCAGGCAGCAGTGCCCATATGTACTCTTGATTCTTAGGCAACAGCACTGAAGGATCTCATCTTTTGGAGACCATAAGGATATTCATTCAAATCTAAATATCAAGGCAGAGCAGAGGGCCTAGCATGCAAATACTCACTACTCCCCATGCTCCTACGTATAAAGATATAATTCCACTCAGGATTTGCATTTGAACCTTCTTCAATAACATCTCCTGAAACTTACATATCAACCTGTCGACAAGTTTACAGCTACTTGTATTTCCTTTTATATGACCCAAAATATAACACACTATATTTTCTGAAATGTAAATATAATATTGTCAGCAAATATAGCATTTTGATTTTCAGAAAATATAAAATGTTATATTTTTCTACAGTATTAAAAATTTATGATTTTTGCTTTTCTTTCATTAACTTGGACTGTTTTAAATTTAAAATTAAATTTACAAAGGATTAAATGATCTAAATACATCATTTCATTAATACTATAAAGTGTATGGCAAATAAGTAAAATCCAGTTTACTCTCCTCATGAAATTGTACCCACCGATTGATGTGGGATAAAAATATAGAATGTAACTCAGTGTTTGAGACACAAAAATAGTTTTTCATATAATGTAGGATTAAGAAAGAGCATGTTTGGGGAATTATAAGACATATTTAGTGATAAGAAACCTCTTAGTTTGAAATCTCTCAATTATTTATTATTTATAAATAAAAAAGCATATTGAATTTCTCAAAATTTCACAGTTCTTATCTCTTATGACTAGTAAGTAACCATTTGATTTACTTTAGGTTGAACATGCTCAATAATATAAGAACTATAAGTATGCACATATTTAAATAACTTTTTTCCCTCTTGTGATTATTCCTCCCATTATTTATTTGACTGACTAAATAATATGCTCATATATTTCTGTAAATAAAGTTTTTTTGCTATTTATGCAACAAAAACAATTTTGTTGTAAGAATGTACCAAGTATTATGTTGATTTTCTATCAGTCATTTTCTTTATATACGGCATTTTAATTTTTTATTGATTGATTGATTGATTGTGGTGCTTGGGATTAGAACCCAGGGCCTTGTGCATTCAAATCAAGTACTCTACCAACTGAGTTATATCCCCAGCCCACATTTTAAAATTCCACACAGCAAAATGCAATAGCTAACCTGCAAACCTAAGATTTATGAGAGCATGTAAGCTTTAATAACACAGAACTTCATGTTCTTTCTCTTGTATTATTAGAATCACTTGAGAACCATTACAAATATCATTGTCTGATCACACTACCCTACCCAAATTTCAAAGTAATTAATTTGAATGGAGCATATAGTTGCTATATTTTGATACCAGGGATTGAGCACAGGGACACTTAACCACTGAGCACAACTGCAACCCTTTTTTTAAAATTTAAATTATTATTTATCTATATATTTATTTATTTTGACAGAGGGTCTCACTAGGTTGTATAGGGACTCAATAAATTTCTAAGTCTTTATTTGAACTCACAATCCTCGTTCTCCAGCCTCCTAAGCCACTGAGATCACAGGTGTGCACCCAATACTCTGCTGGATTGCTATATTTTGAACTCACATTTTATTTCAACAGATAATCATTTGGAAATTTACTAAGGAAATTTACAGAGGATTAATATAGTTTTTACTGAAATATGCCACTCTTCAGATATGTTGTGGATCTTGGTAGGCAAGCATCTAAAGTGCCTCACAGATTCCTGCACCTGTGCCTACTCCCTGTACCCTCTCCCTGAAATTGGGCAGAACATGTATATGCATATGATGGGAATGGTACTCTTGATTGTGTTTGTTATATGAGCCTGAAATTTAATACACTGGATGGAAAGAACAAACAAATGAGATTTTCCTCCTCTTTTTGAAGAAGCAAGCTACCATGATTTCAGAAGGGTTTGTGATGAGGTTATGAAGATCACTCCTAGGAAGTGAGAACAAGTTTTAACTGACATTCCACAAGAAAAATGGACTTTGTGGTGATGCTTTAAGGAACTGAATTTATGGAACAACTCAAAGGAGCTTGAAAGAGGAGTCTATGTCTAAGATAGAACCACCAGCAAAACCAACAAACCGATTTCTGCCTGGTGAGGCTCTGAGCAGAAGACCCATTATATCACTGCCTGAACTCCTGATTATAGGCTTTTCTGAAATAGGAAATTGTGTTGTTTACAATGTTACATGTGTAAGCAATTTTCTTACAGTGGTAGAAAACTAATACTTGAGTCAATAAATACCTGCTTTTCAATTTACTGATATCCAAAGGATTTTAGAGTCATCCTTTTTTTCTTTCTGAGATCACTGTTCTATAAATCATTTTTTGTTTTTGTTCAACTTCTAATCTTCCAGTTATTATTAGTCAGGCTGTGCTGATGAAAGAAAAGGTGGTGAGGGAAGTTATTATGAGTAAAAACTAGTGTATAGTTTCAATTCAATTATAATGAAGACATCCAAAAGAAATAGAATATATTCTCATCTGATGTAGTTTCAAAAGACTTTGGATTTTAAAAGGGAAAAGAAAAGTGCTTATTAAGAACTTTGGTTATGCAAAGACAATTTTCTGCCAAGCAATCTCTATTTGCACTAGAATATTGTAATAAGTAGAATGATTACATGGAAACAAATCCAAGCAAGCATTGCTTAGCAACAGTTATCACCAGACTGTGGATTTGACATATGCTTAACATGTTGTATTGAAACAACCAGAAATATTTGAAGACAGAGTTCTGGATGCCTATCTTTTCCCAAAAGTGCTTTGTGCATCTGAATATGTGTGAGTCTGAATATTCCATTAAATATCAAATCACTGCATCCCATTTTGAGTATGCTCTTCACCTCACACTGCTATGAATTGATCTTTGCAAGGGATGATGCATGTCAGGGATAGTCTCTGAACAATGTTTGCCAGAAACATGCAAAATTTGTCACGGTTTCTCTATGGGATTAATACTAAAATGTTTTTATTTTTTGTTGATTTTCTCCCAAGATTTTACAAATTGTATCTCCTGATGTATTAGGTTTCAGAGTCAAAACTTTACATTACCAATAAAATGCCTGCATGTTTTTTAATGTGTCAAAGAAGTGGGAAGTAAGCCATTGTTAAACCCCAAGATAGGTTAAATAAATTACTCTGTATTTCATATACTATTCATATTACTTGAATTTCTTCTTTCAACTACATGGGATAAAATAAATAGTTTGTAGTAAATTATTTTTTAACTCATATTGGGATTTTTCTCTGCTTAGTGTAAGAGAACATATCCAGTGCATGATAATTTAATGCATGATAACCACAAACAAAACATTTATTCTCTAAACATTTTCCCATTTGAAATATTTATAGCATGTAAAATAAAATATGTATACAGTAACTGAGATGAAAAATGTTCTTAATAAAATCTGTATTTCTAAAGCTGACTCAAAAGTCGTGTGTCTCAAGTGCTCCTCAACCTTGTCTTTCCTTGCTAAGCATCATTTCCAAGATGTCTTTAACTTTTGACTTGAGATGATATCTCTATTCATTCAGGAGAATATGCATGGCATTGTATGACTTCTCTTTCTGATTCTTTCAGCCTGACTCCAATGATCCCAAATTGTTCTCTTTGCTAGTTACTCTCTCATTTTAATGGAGCAAATTCAGTGCCCAAGAAAGAACATGTGAAAGAATATTATGCAAGACCTTTATAGATGCAAATATTCTATTGTAATAATATTTCTATTGTACCCTAATATTCAATTAATATTCTGGGTTGATATCTACTCTAACTTTTTTTTTTTTATTTTCAAATGTTTTAAGGCACCATTTCATTCTGTTTGAATATTTGGTGCTCTCACTAAAAAGTCTGCTGCCATTTTTATTCTTACTTTTTTTTGTATGTTTCTCCTGGTGTGTTAGAGGTAACCTCTGCAATCTTTAAAATAATCTTGACATTACACTTTGATACTTACAATAGAAAATTTATTCTAATTTGAGCAAACAAATTCTCAATTTTCAAGCTTTCCTTATTGTTCTCAAATTACTCTTGTGTCAAAACATCAAAATTTTGATTTATGCATAATTCTTTTCATATATATCAATACAATAATTGAAGTTTTGTATGATTGTCATAGTGATTCCAATTATTAAATATTTTTATCTGTCCTATTAAATTTCATGTTAATGTATTTTGATTTGTTCACTCAGAAAAAAAAAGGCAGTAAATAGAAATATGTTGCTTTAAATACCAGTTTGGCTTCCCAGCTTGCATTATTTTCTCTAAGTTGATGTGAGGACTGCCTGGGGAAAAAACTCCTTACCATTAAGGACAAATGGAACACATGTCTATTGTTTCATCCTTGTCCTTTCTTCATTTCACTAGTAACTTATTACAATCCTGTTTCACATTAATTATTTTCTCAGCACAGTACCTTGCACATTTATCAAATTTGAAACTGCAGGTAACATCTTCTCTGCTTCCTGCCTTCACCAACTCTGGGCTTTGTCACTTTGCTTTGGGTTTGTTTATTTTTGAAATCTTTACCTGCTGATTTGCAGCTCCATATTTGGTGTTATTATGGAGTTAATAAAATTAAGTCAATTAAGTTAAAAACTCCTTAAGTAAAAATGTAGAAAAATAGGATATTTTAGAGGAGATAATGAAGTGCAGTATCTTGATTTGTATTTTTACCATATTTTAAACTTAAATTTCCAATTTTTTAAAATTTGGCATTAAAATAAATTGAACTTATTCATTGAAACTTTATTGTTATGTAATATTGTATTTTATTCTTATTTATGTCACTCCCATTGCTTTCATTAAGGTCTATTTCCTTTCTGTCAAGTCATAATGATGGTATATTTATTTTTATATGACATACTTTAAAAAATTGGCAATATAACATTCTTGTGTTTTATGGTTAAAAGTATCATAAAGCAATGAATTAGATACCAATGGAAAGAAGACTAGATTGGCACAGTTAATTCTTGATATGGTATTTTTTATGCCTTCACATTAAAAAACTCATATATATATATATATCCCTACAGAATGCAAGCTCTTGTAGCCCATGTTGTTAATTCATTGTCTGAGGTGAGGAAGAACAAGCAATCATCAATCATTTAGTCCCCAAGGGCATGTCCCCAGTGACCTACTTTCTCCATCCATATCATATGTGCATATAGTTACCAACGTTAATCCATCCAAATTATGTAGTTCAAATGAATTTATCTACTCATTATGTTACAGTTACATATCTAATCACTTCATCTTTGAACATTCCTTCATTGTCTCACAGATGAGATCCAGAGGGATACCTCATATCCAAACTATAAAGATCTATATGTCCTCAGTTTCAAAATAAAGCTACACTTTTTCAATATAGCAACTACTCATATCATTTTATGATATTCCTTATAATTGAAGACTTTAGGAGATTTTTTTAGAAGACTTGACAAAACATTTTGTGATTTCTGGAGTAAATTATTTCATAGCACATATATGGGTAGGCAGAAATACTTTCATGTATCCTCTGATACCATTTGCAAAATTTTCATGTGTGTTCTTATAAAGCACACCAGGGTACATCTTGATTTGGGGTGAATGGAGGCACTCTATAAAAGAAAGCTGTAATGGTCAAAGAACAATGAGTATTAAGATTACTTCTCTTATCTATTAATTAATCCAAAGTATTGATTAATATATATTTATCATGAAGAATTCTAGAAACTGCTGTCAAAGATGAACACGGTTGTGCATGAATTAAAATGATAAAAACAAATTGTATTTGGTAACTACAGATAGGAGGAGAAAGAACTGTGATCTATTAATGCCACAGTCTGGCTGGGCACAAAATCACGAGCCACTCACAGCCTTGTAGATTCAAACAGCAATTCTTTATTCCAGAAACTCACTGGCACTTTACACGCACGTTCTGGGGGAAATCCACACCTCCACCAGGCTCTGCATCCCAAAATACTCTCTGAATCCCATGAGAACTCAACAAGAACTCAAGGAGCGGGCGGGCGCCTGAGGCAGCAGGATACACCCTATTCCCAGCAGGGTCCACCTTAAACCTGGAACCGCCCTAAACCCAAGGAGTGGGCGCCTGAGGCAGCAGGATACTCCCTATTCCCAGCAGGATACACCCTAAACCTGGACCCACCCTAATCCAGCAGGATCCTCCCTAAACCCGGATCCACCCTGGTCCTTGAGCAGGGTCACCTTTCTCAAACATTCATGCAATGTCACTGCAAATGACCTGGGTCCAAGGCAAGCCCATTTCCACAATGGAGAGTCCTCCCTCTAAGCAACATTGGGTAGGCTGACAAAGAAATTGCCATGCGTCATTCCTACTTGGCTATGGCTCTCAACATATTCTGATTAGTGCAGAGGTCACTGGGCATTTTAAAGAGATAAGGAAGGAGAGAGTTGAGAGGGGACTGAAGCAACAGGGAAGTAAAAAATCACAATGGGCTGGTCAGTATAAGAGCTATTAGGTCAGCTGGGTTTGCCAGCTGACAATTTTGGAAGTTAGGATTCTATCTTCTCACAGGGACTGGGAGACAGCCCCTTTCCATCTTGATCATTAATTACATTTTAAAGGAAAAGCTTTTAGATCCTTGGGAAAACACTTTAGAGTTGCAGGAGAGATGTACTCATCCCAAGACCTGAGAACATATTCATAATTATAATTTTTAAAAAAGAGGTCAGGGTCCTTTCTCAGAGGTTGACTAGAAAACACTATAATTTTTCCTGTCAGTTTTAAACTTTCTCAAAAAAGCATTTTAAAGTGTGTGTGTTTGTTTGAGGTATTTGGAGATCGAACCCAAGGCCTCCCACTTTCAAGGCAAGTACTCTGCCTCTGAGCTACATCCCCAGCCCTTTTGGTGTTTTTAGTTTTGTGTGTTGTTTTGTTTTGTTTTGTTTTGTTTTTAATTCTGAGACAGGGTCTCACTAAATTTGCCCAAGCTAGCTTCAAATTTGCAATCCTAGCTCAACCTCTTGAATAACTGGATTACAAGCAAGTAGACACTGTGCTCAGCTTCCGCTCCTCATTTTCGACATAATCCTCCCCTTAACACCTTCTCTGGAAGGCAGATAAGTAATTTAAGGGAAGATATTTTAAAAACTTTAAATATCCAATCCTTGGCCAGGCGCAGTGGCACACACCTGTAATTCCATCAGTTCAGGAGGTTGAGGCAGGAGGATCAGGAGTTCAAAGCCAGCCTCAGCAACAGTGAGGTGCTAAGCAATTCAGTGAAACCATGTCTCTTAATAAACAAATCAAAAGGACTAGGGGTATAGTTCTGCGGTAAGCACCCTGGGTTCAAGCCCAGTACCAAATATAAATAAATATTCAACCCCCAATAAATTTTCACCTCATGGTAAATAAATTATTATATGTCTCTTAAATAACAAACTGTTTTAGTGAATTAAGGACTGTATGAGGGTACAGATCTTGGGAGTTTGAAAGTGCCAAGAAAAATGATCCAAAATAAATTCATGCACCATCATTACTTTTTTATTGTAATAAATTTTTGAAAAACTCAGGATAATAAAGTTAAATAAACCAGGTGCACTCATATAATCTCAGCAACTCAGGAGGCTGAGACAGGAGGATCACAAGTTCAAGGCCAGCCTGGACAACTTAGTAAGACCCTATCTCAAAATAAAAAAATAAAAAAGAACTGAGGATATAGCTCAGTGGTTAAGCACCCCTGGGTTCAATCCTTGGTACCAAAAAAAAGAAAAAAGAAAAGAAAAAAGAGGGAGAGAGAAGAGATACTCTGGTACATTATGTGACAAAGGGCTTCAATGCCAGCCATGTACTCTTAAATGTACAGCAAAATTTATAATAATTCATAGAGAAAGTGAGAGAGAGAAACACGGCATTGAAATATTCTTGCAACTTTTTTCCTCAGTGTTTATTGTTTGCCACACAATATGTCAGGCACCGATTAAAAGAAACCATGTTTTTTACCTCAGCAAATTCAGAGTCCAATGGAGAAAGAGATAAATTGCAATATTGTGGGAGGAGCAGAATGATAGAGAAATCTTTGCAAGGTGCAGAGAAACAAGGTGTGTGAGTGTCTCTCTTCACCTGAGTGATGAATTCGCAGAGCAGACGATGCTGAAGGTAAGAGCTGAAGGAAGAGCAGAAATCTGCAGGTGAGAACTAGGGATGTGGTAGAGTGCTTGCCTAGCATGCCTGAAGCACTGGGATCAATCCCCTGCACCACTACAAAAAGAAAAGAAGTTTTCTGGAGAGCAGGCAGAGAAAGGAAGTTCCAAAGAAGAGCATGTGCAAGGACACTAGAGAGACACTAGATGGCCCTGAGAGAGCCTGCTTAATCACAGCCTCAGGACCTAAGGTTGTGAAGAGGTGGGACATTTGTGACGCCATCGTCGGTGCTCCCACATCTGTACGATCTAAACGCTTAGGACATTGTCAGTCTCTGAGAGACTTTTGGTTTTCTATAATTCCTAAGCCGAGAAGGTGGGCTAGAAGAGGGAACCCAGGCAGAATTTTTCAGTCTTCAACCATAAACCTTAACTTCATTCTTTTAAATCAGCAGTGTTTTTTATGCCACACACCTTCAAGGTTTTTGTTCTCCCTCTGTGAACTCAGCTATAAAATNGGGTGGAGAGGAGGTGCTGTTGGCCTAAGGACATGAATTTAGGTTGCTATAAGCAATGGAAGAGTCTGGTCATTTCTTAAAATAAAGGCTTGGACTGAGTCCTTTTGTGCTGAGAGTTCTGCATGTCTCAGTATGTGCAC
Source organism: Marmota marmota marmota (assembly GCF_001458135.2). NCBI lineage: Eukaryota > Metazoa > Chordata > Mammalia > Rodentia > Sciuridae > Marmota > Marmota marmota. Next base: position 178,497 of record NW_025999963.1, on the reverse strand, counting down.
AAAAGAATATAAGAAAAATATCCTGCCTTCATAGTAAAAGAGGCATATGATAAGTTAATAAATACTACTTAATGAAAAATCTGGTAGTGATGAAGTTAAATCAGAGCATCTATTGAGCCACTTCTGGTGGACTAATAACTAATATTTATCCTCAAAGTAAACTTTCAGTATACTATCCGAATATCTAGGAAGTTTTGAAATTTTATCAGTAACTAAAAAAAATTAAAATAACTATTACTAGGCAATTAACCCAAGTGCAATGGAAATCTTAAAATTATGTTGATAAATGAAAGCCAGATGTCTTCTTTTTACCTAATTTCTGGGTCAAACACAGCTTGACTTTCTTATTTATTTGTCAACCAATAATACTCAAGAATAGATTTCAAAATACTGTATAGGAAGCATTGCTCTCACTACTTTTTTCATGAACTAGATAATTTTATTCCTAAAAATAACCTTTGGGAAAGATGCCAATATCATTATGCATTCAGCAGCTGAGAAAATTATAGCAAAGACTAATACCGTGACTCTCCAAAGACCTTATAGCCAGGTTAAAGGTATCAGCATTTGATCCTAGGTAGGCTGGTCATTCTTATCTTTTCTCTGTGTCATTTTCAGGAATTTGGTTTAGGGCATAGTTCATAGGGAGTCTGACTTACATATGGTTGTAGAAAAATCAAACAATGCTATGGTTTTGGATGTTCTCTTCATCTTTCTATTCATAAGAAAAGTTGTCCTGAAATGGATTTTGATGCATTTTCCACATAATTAATGTACAGTGTATGTATATATGGATTAATATATATATATATATATATATATATATATATATTCACATTAATATTATATATATATATATATTTATTTATTTATATATTTATATAATAACCAGCAATAGCAAGTGTATCTAGAACATGAGAATTCCTAGGGCTATGTGTGTTTTACTCATTGCTGTCTTCATACAACCCTAGGACAATGTCTGGCACATATTGTTTTATACATTTTCTGGCAGGTTTATTTAAGTTATACTGTTAGCTATTAGTTTCTCAGATCACTCTTTCTGCATCTTTTATTATCTGGCATCTTATCCTGTGGATATTTGTAACAATATCTCCCTATTGAGTAAGATGTAAAAATATCTGTGTGCATTTTTTCCAACGCATTTTTAATTCTACATGCTTTAGGATTTGATTAGTGAGAAAGCAGACTCTAATTGGGGGGTCCTTTAATCCTATCCTTGAAATTAATTATGAGATTAAGATACAAATCTGGGAAATGGATAAGATTGTACCTTCTGCACCTCTCTGCAATTAGAAATGTTATAGGTGACTTCTACCAGCCAATAAGATTCCACTGGCAGTCACATTGAAGTGAGATAGGAGAAAATGAGACCCCATGATGTCTGTCATAATCCCATCTCAGCACCCTGTTAACCATGCAGTTTGATCTTCCTACTAACAGGGTCTGTGAGACCCCCTAGTGACTGACCATAGGAGGGGAGATAACTGGATTACAATATGGGGATACAATATGAGGGGGGGGGTAAGGCTAGCTTTTATTTATTTTATTTTTTATGTGTCGAGGTTTGGGAGTTTTTACACCAGCCTGTCAGGACATAAAGTTGAATATTCTTTCTTAGAATTAATAAGATAATATCTCTACTTTAAAAAAAAAGTTCTTTCTCATGCCAAGACCTGTGCTAGAATTTTGCAACTTTTGGCTCAGTAGTGTTTAATAACCAGTAATAACACATTTTTTTGTAGAATGAGAACACCTTTATAAAAACCCATGCCTTGCCTACATAATTACACCAATTTTACAGAGGTGGGAACTAAAGCTCAGGAGAGTTCTGTTTGTTGCCCCAGGGTCCCCAGCTAATGGTCTAGCTGACTTCAAAGCTGCTGCTCTTCTACTCTTCCATTCTGCCCCCTGGCTCACCTCACACTTTTAAAGTATCCTTCTGCCCTTTGCCTTCAACTTGTGACAAGTTTTGTCTTCTTTTCCAGTGAACATTTCAAAGGAAAATAAATTGTTTGCACCGTGCCTCTGGGAAGTGACAAAATGTTGCATTGAGAGGAGCATCAGATTAGGAGAGGATATAGGCAGTTCATTTAGGCAGTAACAATACCTTGGGAAGGAGGGGAAATTGCTTTGCCAGGTGGCAAAAAAGATGATGGTGAGTATTTTCTGTTCCTAAAAGAATGCAGAGAAAAATGATTGGATTTTATAATAAAGTCAAAAATTAAGCATTTATTTCCTATACTGATAATAAAACTTTAAGTTGGCACATTTTCAATAAATCAAAATCCAATGAAACAGTATATTTAATGAACATTAATTCATTTCTAATAAGGCAAAGTACATAAAAGAAAATAACGAGATTATAGGTTCATTTAAAATTCTAATTCTGCTCATTAGTTTTCATTTGCTACTGCGTAATCATATGCATATGGAGGTGGAGTAAACAGTGGCCCCAAAGGTATATGCTTTTATCACGAATCCCAGAATTTCTACAGAAGATAGTGAAGGAAGGTTAAGGAGCATGGGGGTGGGAAGGACAGTGGAATGAATTGGACTTTATTACCCTATGTGCATATATGTGATTACCATCTGTGTAATTCTACATACTGTACAACCAGAAGAATGAGAAGTTATACTCCATTTATGTGTGATATATCATAATGCGTCCCACTGTCAAGTATCACTAATTAGAACAAATTAAAAAAATGTGAAAATATATTATTGTACATGGGAAAGGAGTGAATATTATCTTTTACATTAAAAAAATATGCAATTAAAGATCTTGAAAGAAGGTATTGCCCCAGATTATCCCTGTGGGTCTTAAATACAAGCACAGGTATTCTAACAAAATAGAAGCAGAGGGAGTGTTGATAACAACACAAAGAGAAGAAAATATAGTGTGAAGACCAGGGTTAGAAACTGGAATAAATTTGTGCATAAACTTAGGAAGGCTGACTGCTATCAGAAAATAGAAGAGGCAAAAGGGATAGATGAGCCCCTAGAAAACTCCATACAAAGTACAACTCTGCAACACTTTAATTTTTCCATCTGGCATCCAGAAATGTGAGAGAATGAAGTTTGTTTTAAAAACACCCAAAATATAAAAGGTTCATAGAATACCCTTAGAAAATTCACACAAAATTTGGTGACAGAAAATAGAGCTGCTGAAATAAGCACTTAAAATGTGGAAGTGGCCATCAGATTGATAATGGGTAGAGGCAGTTAGAATTCTGAGGTACCTGATAGTAATAGGATATTATGATGCATTAGAACCATAAAGTGTGCATGTGTTACCATCACCATTCACTGTATTTATTGCTGCAGTAGAGACACATCTTTGACAATATTAGAGTCTACAAGAAAAACACAAACAAGAACCTAACAAAAACTTGGTGTAAAAATTCTATAATGATGAAATTAATGAATGAAATCATTCATATCACTCACTCTCTTAATGATCCTTTATTATTCAAGCACTTTCTTAACAATGCATAATGATATGTATATCTAATCAATATAATTATTGCATACAGTTTTTCTAGAAGTACCTAATATTTTTCTTTACTGTTAATTCCCAAGTTGAATATCTGCGTTAAATATTAGATATCTTTAAAGTTACTTGATACCTATCCCAAATTTCCTCAAGAATGATATTATTCTTAACAAAAAATCAAAAGCTTACAGTTGTTGCTGGGCATGGTGGCGCATTCCTGTAACCCTAGAGGCTTGGGAGCCTTTTGCAGGAAGGTCAAGAATTCAAAGCCATCCTCAGCAAAAACAAGGGACTAAACAACTCAGTGAGATTCTGTCTCTAAATAAAATACAAAATAGGACTGGGGATGTGGCTCAGTCGCCAAGTGCCCCTGAGTTCAATCCCCAGTAGCAAAAAAAAAAAAAAAAAGATTACAGGTGTTGACAAGGATGAGGAAAACAGGAAACGTTGTTGGTAGGAACAAATATTGGTACAGACAGGATGGAAAATGATATGGAGATTACTAAAAAAATTAAAAACACACTACCATATGACTCAGCAGTCATGCTTGTCATACTTGTGAATATATATCCAAAGAATATGAAATTACTGTCATATCAATATATGAAAGATACAGTGACACTCTCCTGTTCACAGGTACTCATGATCTGTGGCATTATTATCAAAAACCAAGATATGGGAATGACCCATGTGGTTCATCAACAGGGAAGTAAAAATAATTTAATAAGTATATATAATGAATTTGGGATATGCATATATTCAGTCGTAGGAAAGGAGAAAATCTCCTCTCCTGGCATTTGTAACAGCATGGATCAAACCCACAACTGAGATGAGATACTGAGATAAGACAAAGAAAGATAAACACTGCATGATCTCCTTTTTATGAAGAGTGCAAAAAAATTGATTTCAGGAACAGAGAATAGAAGGGTGTTACCATAGGTTGGTGGGGAAACGGGAGGAATGGGAATATGCCGGTCAAAGAGCAAACTTCCAGTTATAACATAAATGAGTTCAAGAGAAATACAGTGCAGCCTGGGAACCATAGTGATCAACCCCTCTATTCATTCAAAAAAGTTTGAATAAGCTTTACTCATCACCATGAAAAAAATAAATGCCAATTGAAGTACAATGCTCATGCTTGTCTGCAGTGGAAGCAACTTTCCCTTCATAGCCCCTCACCCCGAGAAAACATACACCTGCTCAAGATTCTCTGCACCCCTCCTTGGTGAGGAGCGCCACCATCTGCAGTGGTTCTGAACCATTCAGAAGCACTGAGAGATGACAAGAGCCTTACCTGCTTGTCAGTCCAGGGTCTCCTGACTCACTTACCTCTAGACACAGCGTCCAGAACACCAACACAGAATCAAATTCACTGAGCCACAGGCTCCCACAGTTGGGTGGCTGGCCATGAGGCTGGCGTGGAATTATAATTGGGAGTCTGATCATTGGTTTGCCAGGGGCCCTCACTGAAGCAATAGCTCTTCTCTATGCCTCTCTGGGCTTTGCCCTCTCTGAAGCCCTGGGGTTCTTTGGCCTGATGGTAGCCTCTAAGTAGTACTGTCCACATCCCATTTTTTCTCACATGTCTTGTCTACACTGTATTCCTTTTCCTATGCCTAAGCAGGCACTCTGGGAAAAGTGGTTGACTCCAGGAAGACAAGTACTGTATCAATAATAGAGAAAAGTAAGTACAGTGCTATTTTGACTTAATTTTTGTTTTTAGCCTCACTGTTTTTTTGTTTGTTTGTTTTTGTCAAAACACCACTTTCCAGTTATGAGGTTCTTCTGTTTTTACCTCACTCTCTTCAATGTTGTTATGTCATACATCTATAGGAGAATCTGCATTATGCCTTGGGATTCTTTGACATTCTGGTTGAGTTTGTATTTCAGTAATTGTGGAAAACAGTATGGAGATTCCTTGGAAAACTGGGAATGGAACCACCATTTGACCCAGCTATCCCTCTCCTTGGTCTATACCCAAATTATGGTTTTGCTTTTTGTTTGTTCCTTAGATTTTGCAATTGCATACATTAAATTCCTCTTTGTTATGTATAATTCTGTGGCTTTTACAAATGCATGCAGTATTTATTTCCCACAACAGCTTCATGTAACAATCCTTCCATTCCCAAATATCTCCTTTTATTCTCCTAGAAATCGATGATTCCCTAATTCCAACCAGTGGAAATCACTGATCTCTTTCCCATTATTAGGGTTTTGCCTTTTTCAGAATGGACTACAAACCGAATTTTACAAATACAGTCGACACTCTGTATCTGTGGTTGCATGTACATGGATTCAATCATTTGAGAATCAGAAGTATTTGAAAACATTTGCATTTGTTCTCAGCACACAGATTTTTATTCATGTCATGATTTCTTAAAAGATATATATATATATATATATATATATATATATATATATATATATATATATATATATATATTTGTTCATTGATTGAATATCCTCTTCTGAGAAGTGTCTGTTCATGTCTTTGCCCATTTATTGATTGGGTTAATTGTTTGTTTTTTGTTTTTGTTTTTGTTTTTGTTTTTGGTGTTTAGCTTTTTGAGTTCTTTATAAACCCTAGATATTAGTGTTCTATCTGATGTGTGAGGGATAAAAATTTGCTCCCAAGATGTAGGCTCTCTATTCACCTCACAGGATGTGGGGGAAAAGATACACCCATACACTTCTGGTGGGATTGCAAATTGGTGTAGCCAATATGGAAAGCAGTATGGAGATTTCTTTGGAAAACTTGGAATGGAACCACCATTTGACCCAGCTATTCCTCTCCTTGGTCTATACCCAAAGTACTTAAAAACAGCATAGTAGAGGGAAACAGCCACATCAGTGTTAATAGTAGCACAATTCACAATAGCTAAACTGTGGAACCAAACTAAATGTCCTTCAGTAAATGAATGGATTTTAAAAAGTGGCATATATACACAACAGAATATTACTCAGCAATAAAAGAGTATAAAATCATGGCATTTGCGGGTAAATGGATGGACTTAGAGAAGATAATGCTAAGTGAAGTTAGCCAATCCCAAAAAACCAAATGGCAAATGTGTTCTCTAATATAAGGTTACTGACTCATAGTGGGGTAGGAAGAGGAAGCATGGGAGGGATAGAAAGACTCTAGATAGGGCAGAGGGGCGGGAGGGGAAGGGTGGAAGCAGGGGATTCGAAATGATGAAGGAATATGATGGACATCACTATCCAACGTATATGTACAAAGACATGAATTGGTGTGAACATACTTCATATACAGAGATATGAAAAATTGTATTCTATATGTGTAATAAGAATTGTGATACATTCCACTTTCATGTATTTAAAAAATTCAAAAATTAAAAAAGGATATATATAAAACAAGTTATGTACATAGCATTTACATTGCATTAGATCTTTGAAATAATCTAGAGATAATTTTTTATATAAGAGAATGTGTACAGGTTACATGTAAATACTGTGTTGTTTTATTTAAGGGACTTGAGCATTTGTAGATTTTGTTATTGACAGGGAGTCCTGGGATAAATCCTCCACAGACATAAGGCACAACTGTGTAGACTTACGTTGCTCAAGGTTTTTTTCCCCTCAATAACATGCATTTAATATTTGTCTATGCTGTTTGATGAAGCAGTAATTTATTCTTATCTACCAAAACAAGGTATTCCCTTACATGGATACATGGCTGTTTATCCATTTCTGTGACAAAGCAGTGGGAGTTTTCCCTGGACATTTATAGTCAGTGATCCTGTGCAGTCTTTTCCATGCACATAACATATTAGTTCACTTGACAAATTCTTAAGCATGATATTACTGGGTTCTATGGTAAATTTATGCTCACCTTTATGAGAAAATACCAAACTGATCATTAAATTAGTGGTAGCATTCTGCATTCCCTTCCACCATGAGCCAGGGTTCTTTTTATTTCCATATTCTTACTAGAATTTAACTCATGAGTACTGTAGTATTCTACTTTTTAAATTGTATATATTTTCTACTTCCATATGCCACTCTGTTATAATTATAGAATAGTTTTATTAATAGTTGAGGAGGCATGTTTGGATTTCTAGGAATTGTTTGTTATGATTTGTTAATTACTTCCAAAAGTGCTAACCTAAATTCAATGATAACCTGAAAGAATTGTTCCAGAGCAAACAAACAGAGCACAAAAGTATACAATGGGTAAATAATTAAATATATGTGTGGTCAGATATTTTCATTTTTTTAAAATATTCACTCTATCCATATATGTGCTGATATGTATGAACTTTTTACTCAATATTTTTGGGTAATTTTTTAAAGAAAATAAACAAGATCAGTCTATTTTTCTGTGGTGTGTTCTTTATGTATAAACAGGTCATGTTTGTGTGTGTATTGTACATGCACAAAATACTTTTATGTATAATGAAATTTTGTTTGGTTTTGATGCATTGTATTTTTTTTCTTTATGGTATATAGTTCATCCCTGAACTATATACTGCATTCCTAGTATTTTTTTTTTTCATTACAAAGTCTTGCTAAGTTGCTGAGTGTGGCCTTGAACCTCTGATCCTCCTGTTTCAGTTTCCTGAGTTGCAGAGATTACAGGTGTGTGCCACTGTATCAGGCTACTGCATTCTTATCTAAAGACGAAAAAAGCTAAGTCGAGAACAAAGAAAAGGAGAGGACCAAGGACGGTGGTGAGTAGCTCTTTCGATAATACTCCCATTTATCTGCCTAAGGATGTTTGTGCAGTTCATTCTCACAATAAATAAAACATGGTTTCATATATAAGAATGTATATTTTTATCTTTTAATTCATTCCTCTAATACTTATGTGAATTTTTCATCTTCCCTTAATGTACATTGAATGTTAGTTCATTCAATCAGTTAACTTATAAAAAAGTGATATGATTATAATATCTTGATTTTACAAAAATTATAAAAATTGAGAGTTATGTTAGGAGGACTCAAATGTAGAGGGTATGGATTCAGAGTCTACATCTCTTTGTCTTGATTTTTATTTTTTGGGGGGTAATTTTTCAAACTTTTTTATTAGTGCATTATAGTGATGCAAAATAGATTCATTTTGATGTAATCATACAAGCATGCAATATAATTTGCTCCAGTTTAGTCCCCAGTATTTTTAAAATAAGTTCTTGTTACTGTAATTTTTCAACTACTCTAGAGTATACTCAAGTATGATTTCGAGAGAGACAGCTAAATTTCTGAACAAAAATAGGAGGGATAAAATTTCCCGTACTCTTTGAACATGTATGTGGTTTTGGAAGTGGACATCCTAAGTGATGTTAGGTAATAAATCATTTATTTTGAACTACTTAATGATAGCAACAGATTGCATGATGCATTAGCAACTTTGAACACAACAGAGAAATGCACAGTTGTACAAAATATACCTTCAGTCTACGTTTTGTTTTGTTTTTTTTTTTGTTTTGTTTTGTTTTCTTTTTTACTCTCTTTAGACACAAGGTCTGCTCTGAAAGTTTTCCTTATATTGGGTGTAAGATTTGTGCATATTTTGGCACTTTTGCTGCTCAGTCCTCCCTAGCACCTGTTTCCACCAATCTATTTTACCAACATTTTTTAAAAAATATTTTTTTAGTTGTAGATGGACACAATATCTTTGTTTATTTGTTTTTATCTGCTTCTGAGGCTCGAACCCAGTGCCTCACACATTCAAGGCAAGCACTCTACCACTGAGCTACAGCCCCTGCCCCTTACAAACATTTTCAACATACCCTTACCCACTTAGAAAAGTAAATTTCTGTTTTTATTACTACCTTAAAGTATATTTATTTAAACTTGTTTTGAAAGGAATTTAATATTGTCATTATAACTGCTTTGATTAGAGTCATATATTTTTATTGACACAATGCTATCTTTTCTGTTAAAATTCAATTCTAATGCAGTTGGAAAACAAAGTTTTTCAAGAACATATTATGTTATATCATAGTTGAAGCACCTATACAAACAGACTAAAATTCAGGAAATAATTTCCAGATACAAGATCGCAATAGAAATGAACTAAAAATATTCTCAAAATTTGAAAACTCAAACACGTGGCAAAACAAACTTCATATATAATCTAATCAAACTGAGATGAAATTCTAAAAACAATCTTTGTTAGGAATGTTTTATTAAGAATGAATCCCAGCACAAACACAAGATTAAGATTATCATATTTCCATTCAAACTTATTTTGGGAAGCCTCAAAATAACTTAGTAACTTACAATGTGTAGATTTGAAGCAAAATAGCAAAAAAAAAATTAATAATAATGTTAATAATTTTGCCAAAGATATAATTTTGGATATAGTTATAAACAGTACAAATTAGAAGCAAATGGATACCAGACCCAATAGTGAATGAGAAATGCAAACTACATTGAAAACACTTTTTCTGTGAAGGTGTTACAATAATGCACTAGCCCTGAAACCTTAGTAAGTAAGAATTAGGCTCTAAAAGCCTACAGCTATAATTCTCACTTGAGATATGTTCATGGAAAATAATAAACAGTGAATTTCCCATTAGGATCTAGGGGTACCAATGAAACTCCACATCATGTACTACCACAAGAATGAGATTCTAAGTAGAATAAATTATACTCTATGTACGTATATTATGTCAAAATGCACTCTTCTATCATGTATATATAAAAAGAACAAATTTTAAAAATTAGGGGTTTTTGGTTGGACATGATAGTGCACACCTATAATCCCAGCAGCTCTGTGGGCTGAGGCAGGAGGATTGCAAGTTTTAAGCCAGTCTGAACAACTTAGTAAGGTTTTAATTAACCTAGTGAGATCCTGTCACAAAATTAAAAATAATAATAATAATACACCAAAATAGTTGGGATCTGGCTCAGTGGTCAAGTGTCCTTGGGTTCAATCCCTAGTACCTAAATAAAATAATCTATGGGTTTTGGACAACTGTGGAGAGGTCATCAGAATTATAAGATCTTTTGTACATCCTGTTGATTGTCACTAGTAAAAACATATTATATACTTCACAATTGCTAAGGGAGTAGATTTTAAGTGTTCTCACCACACACACACACACACACACACACAAATAAAAAAAATAGTATGAGGTAATGAGTATGTTAATTAGGTATGTTTAGCCATTTTGGAAAGGACGTACACATCTAAACATCAGGTCTTATCCCATACATGTACACAATTTTAATCATCAATTAAAATAAGTAAATAAATAAGAAAATTTCTCTTTTTCAAGATAAATATTTCCTATTTGATCCTAGGGATTCATATTTTTTTTGAGAATGAAGGGTTAGGTGTCTTCCACATTTACTTTCTCTTTTTAATTTGTCTATTGCTGCAGTCCGGCTGCAGCAAAATAACTGGGGGGTGACGAGGAACTTGTGTACATTGATACAGCAGGAGTGGGAGCCGTTTATTGTAGGACAGGAGGGGTATATATACATTATACACAGCTTATCTTAATTAACATAAACTAGATACAGCAGTCAACCAATAAGGAATCTCCACACTTAATGGCTTGATGGCGCCACTTCACAAACCACTCCCTTTGGCAAAATGCCAGGCGCCATCCTGACTTGTTTACAGACCCTAACATTTCCCCCTTTTGTTTAATTTAAATAACGACCATAGTGGTTTTTACACAAACACCACAATCAATCTGCTACAAGCAGAAGGGGAGGATACAAAATGCCACAATACCAAGCCAATTGATGGCTCCATGCAAGAAGCCCTTGGAAAAATTATACCAGCAATGACACCGTTAGCAAAGATACGGAGTTACAATTTGTTGTACATTACAGTTTGTTGTCTCAGTTCAGGTAAAGCAGTTTCTCAATAGATTATCTCACAGTCCAGGTAAATTCTGCAGGCAGCTAGCTTAAATCACAGTCCAGGTAAGTTCTGCAGGCAGCTAGCTTGATCAGAAGTCTCATCCGGTTCTCAGCAACACTGGAAATTCTTCCACCTTCATCTTCACTGGCACTTGGACGAAGGCAGGAACTCAGGATGGCTAAAGAAAATCCTGTAGTATTCCAGTAGGCACTAAGAAAACAACCTTCTGAACAATTTAGTACATTATCTCAAGGTTTTTTACATTTGAAATAAGCCTTAATGGCGCTCATTACTCATTAGCTTCCAGGTGTGGGAGAACCATTGTAGTTACTGGCCTTGGAAATGATCAAACTTCAGGGATGCAGCTGTCTTCCGCCTGCAGCGTCCTGGGCAGACCCAGATGGCCCTGGGGAGTGTCCTGGACTCAAACTGCCACTGGGCACAGGGAGCAAGAGCCTGTGAGACTGTGCCTCCGGGTCAGGTTTGGATTTGGGCTCTCGCAGTGGCGTCCCACCCCCCGGGCGGGGGGCTGGGAAGAGCCTGCTGCTGCTGCTTAGAAAGTCCTTGCTGCGCCATGACTGGCTCGCTCACCTGGCAGCTGCCGCACTGATTCACGCACCCTCCGGTAACGAAAAGTATTTAGTAATAGCCTTTTGCTGCAACTTTTTTCCTGATAAACCTTCTTCTTCTGAACTTTCTTTTTCTTTCTGACTAGCGTTCCTGGGCTCTTATCAACACATGCCCTAACTATTCTTGGTTCCACTGGGGTGCCTCCTTCCCTTATCAATTTACTTAACACCCCTTCCATATTTTTATCACTAAGACAATACAATACACTGAGACAAAACAAGACACAAACATACGGTATCAATCTTCTCCATTTTCTCAAAATGGTCATTTTTCCTCTTGCCCTATCTAGGGACGAGCAGATTTGCTCCTGTCCTATCTATGGACCGGCAGCTTTTTTTTTTGTCACTTACCCCTGAGTGTCCCAGGGCTCCCTGTACAGGCCACCATGTGCCGCAGTCCGGCTGCAGCAAAATAACCGAGGGGTGACGAGGAACTTGTGTACATTGATACAGCAGGAGTGGAAGCCGTTTATTGTAGGACAGGAGGGGTATATATACATTCCACACAGCTTATCTTAATTATCATAAACTAGATACAGCAGTCAACCAATAAGGAATCTCCACACTTAATGGCTCCATGGCGCCATTTCACAAATCACTCCCTCTGGCAAAATGCCAGGCGCCATCCTGTCTTGTTTACAGACCCTAACAGTCTATTTATTTATTTATTTATTTGTTTGTAGTTGAAGATGGACAGCATGCCTTTATTTTATCTATTTATTTTTATGTGGTTCTAAGGATCGAACACAGTGCCTCACATGTGCTAGGCAAGTGCTCTTCCACTGAGCTACAGCCCCAGCCCCGCATTTTCTTTTTGATTGAAATTTTATGGCAACTGCTTTCTGCCTTTGCTTCTCTTTAGAGATACAATTTGTTAAATTTATTGGGTCACAGAAAAAACAATATATCCAGAATTGATGGAGATGTGTCTGGAAGTCCTAGAACATATTCATGATTTAGGAATCAGATTTTTTTTTATAGTGTTTGTTTCCTATAAACAAAAAGAAAGATATGTTAGGATAGTTGTGTAACACAGGATGATAATGGCATAAAATGTTCACCAATATTGTAATCTCCTTTTCATGGGCTACCTGTATGGTGTGGAAGGGCTAACTATTCAGGATCTATTTTCCTCAGCATCTACTCTTCTCTCACCTTTGCATCTAGATGAGGTATAATGACTAGTTTTCTGTATTAGAAGACATGGAAAGATTGATGGCTGTTTAGTTCTGTACCCTCACCTCACAGCTTCATCAGCTGACTGCTCATGCATAATAGCATCAGTATACCAAGTGACAGAGGTGGCAAACTTTCTATCTGTGAGCAGAGTAGAATAAACCACCATTCCTCTGATGAAAACCTAGAGAACGTCATAGGACTAGAGAGTGGATGATAATGTAGCTATTTAATTGAACCATTTAAATGTAGATATATATTTTTAAAGTAGCTAGTATTACAAGGACTTACATAATGGCAACATGAAAGATGTTAGTTCCATTTTTTATGTAAAAAGAAGCTGTTATGGGATGGGGTTATGGCTCAGTGGCAGAGTACTTGCTTTTCACATGTGAAGCACTGGGTTCAATCCTCAGCACTACATAAAAATAAATAAACAAAATAAAGATATTGTGTTCACGAATAACTAAAACATTTTTTTTTAAAAAAAGAAGCTGTTATAATTTTAAACTAGTCTTATCAGGCTTCAATTTTAGGCTAATATCAAAAATAATAAGTGCTTAAATAAACAGAATGGGACTTTTAGAGTTAACAAATGTAGAAATATTATTACATATATATGTATGAACATTCATATATATACACATATGTATATATATATTACCTCTTTTGTTATTCAGCACTGTTATTCACATGGCACCATGTGAATTATAAAATTGTACCTTGTTGTTAATGAGAAGATATTTTCTTGAAGCTAAGTTGAGTTAGAAAATCATACTGGGATTTGGAAACAAGGGAATTTCACATGTGAATCCACCTTGTAACTGGTAGCAGCCATCAAAATTACAATTGACCTAGGTACTTGTAATGTTATTAAATTAGTAGATATTTAGTAATTATTTAAAAGGAATCATAATTAGTAAGCATTTCATAGTGATATTTTTAATATTTTAATTCTGAGAAAAGCTCAGGTAAAAGCAATAGATCACAGACCATCTTATTTTCCTTTTTATTATAACTTCATAAAAAGAATTATAAATGCTCTTATCTTTGTGTGTACATATAAATTGCTATTGTTCTGTTCATTGAGAAAAATCACTTCTCCTTGGATAATGTCAAAATAATTTTGATTTTGTATATATACATATACAGATATTGGGCACAATATTTTATATATTTGATTTTTCTATTAATTGAAAGAATTCCAAAGCTACAAAGAATGATGTAGATTTAGCTAAAGACCCAATGGATTATATACATAATAAGATTTTCAATTTCCTTGTTTATAGCAGAATTATTTGCAAACAAAAATAATATTTATTGGCCCTTAGTTCTCCAGCTCTGCTTAAAATATTTCTATGAGATTAAACATTTGCAACTATTCCCACAGTTTAGAAACTGAAGAAATATGAAAAGAAAATATTGGTTTTGAGAATATAATACATAACTTCAAGTTGGATCTGTCTTTCATGGCATTTAATAGACTAAAAACTGAAATGTCAGTTTGCCATTGCTCACTCTAATCTCATATAAATATAACTGAAGCAAACACTTAAATGTTGTTTTATTTTCTTGCTTTTCATTCTGTGCTTGCTATTTGATTGACAATCAACAGATGTTCTTATATCCTGATTTTGAAAGACAGTTTATGATTCTTAGTATGTGTTTATTTTTGAATGATATTTAATTTGAATCACCCTGGATAAAATTTTTAAACCAGTGGTGGATATTTACCTTTTCAGTTTTTAACAGTCAAGGATAAGTTCTCTAATAGATGGTAGAACACAACAGGCAATCGAAGAATAAATAAATAAATAAATAAATAGGGGAGAGATAGGAAGGACGGAACAAAGGAAACGTACAGAGGACTTCAAAAAGTACATGCATTTTTTTTTTCTTTTTCTTCAATCTGAGAAGTATGCTTTTATAACAACAGAAGAAGTGTTACAATATGACTTACACTGTTAAAAGTATTCTATGTGTGCCTAAGTAGAGTGAAAATAGCTAATCAGTGGACCACTCACCATGGATTTTGGGTACTGCTATTAAGTATTAAGTGGCAGAGAAGGTCGTCTCAACCTGAATGACGGAATCAATGACACTCTCCACACACTTCAGTGCTGTCCTTCAGGGATAATGCCTTTTCTTCCCTCCCCCATCATTCTGTATAGTTTCTATCAATTTCTTTCTCATCTGTTTTCGTCAGCTTTTTCACTGGTGTGATTAAAAAACCCAACAAGAATAACTGTAGGAGCTGGGGTTGTGGCTCTGCGGTGGAGCACTCATCTAGCACACTGTGAGGCACTGGGTTCAATCCTCAGCACCATTCTTAGGGGCTCAAGGGAAAGCTGAGCATCATGGCATAAGAGTGTGGCTGAGGTAAGAAGCTTCACAGGATGATCAAGAAGCAGTGAGAAAGCTGCACTCACCACATACAAAATATATACCCCAAAGTCATGCCCCCAAAGACCCCACCTTTGCTTTCCACCTAGATAATACTGTCAGGGGATTAATTCAATGATTGGGTTACGAATCGCATAACCAAATCAAATTTCCTCTAAATCCTCTTGCATTGTCTCACACATATGAGCTTTTGTGGGATACCTCACATCCAAACCATAACATCATCACACTGTATAAAGCTCAGGCTCTAAACACTCATTTTAGAAACGGAAGTATCACAGTTTTGCAATAACATAAGTCTAGATTCCTTAAAACACACACTTTGTTTTTGTTTTTTTTAAGCATCAACAACAACAAAAGAGCAACTAACTAAAAATGATGCCATATGATTTTGCTAGGGTTATCATAGATTGGGTAAGTTAAATGACAGACACATTTTCTCACAGTTCCAGTGGCTGGAAGTCTAAGGTGAAGGTTATATCTTGCTGATGCCTTTCTCCTTGATTGCAGATTGCTACCTTCTCTCTGCAACTTGAATTATTTATTAAGTACTAGATATCCCTGGTGTCTCTTCTTAAAAGGACACCAACCATATTGAATGTGGACCCATCCACATGACCTCATTTTCCCCTCATTAGTTTTCTAAGGGTCATGCTGCCAAATTCACTCACCTTCTAAAATACTAGACTTCAGCATGTGAATTTTGCAGGGACAACATTTAGCCCATGATAGTTAGATGCTTACCACTTTTAATAGTTTTAAATGCATTGATAGGATGTCAAAGTAAAACTTTCTTGAGGCAAGAACTGTGAGAGATCAAGAACACAATAAAGCAAGATAAACATTCAAGTCAGTACTATCAAAAGATAACTTGTATTTTGATTTGTGTGTCCTTGCATGAAACAAGAAAAATGAAATGTACTGCAGAGTCTCTACAAGTTCTTTAGTCTAATAGAAACTACCTCTCAAAAAAAGAAGACAACAAAATTATATACTCTCAGTATAAAAGCAAGCTAAAAATATGATTGTACATCCCCACAAATAACATGAAAATTTTGTTTAAAATATGTGAAGGTATAAGATGGGTTATCAAATGCAGGAGACCTGTTATAAAGATATTAGGCACATTTGAATTTTTTAATATTCAGCTTCTAAAGATGTAAATTTCTTGGAAATTTACTTCTTCTTTTACTTATTTTGAGAAGTGAATTATACAAAATATAGTGTAGAGATTACACAGTGTAATAAATTTTTTACATAATTACACTCTCAACATTCATGATACTGATATAATTTGCAGTACCCAAGGGATACTTGGTGATTCTCCCTAGTGAATACCACCTTACCAAAGAGGTTGCAATATCATCATTAATTTTCTGGGATTTTTTTTTTTTAAACGTAAATTAAACTATGAAAGTCAAGTAGGGCTTAAAAAAGTAATTAAGATAAATAAAACTTTAATGTACCTTTGTTAAAATGCAGAACTAATAAAAAATCTACAATGAATAAAATATTAAAATTAGGAGTCTCATATTTTATTTTGACTATCAAACAATTGAATTTAATCCAGGATGTTGAGTATATACGAGGATATATCAATGCAGAATTTGCCTTTCAATGCATTCACTAATGTTTAATTTTTTTATTGCTCATTTCTGATTTGAAAATATTCTTTTTTGAAGACTCTGTCTTGATTTTGACTATTTTAAAATCATATTTTCTTATTATACATGAGTCATTTATTATTCTATGTGTCTTATAAAGTACAAGTTTTGACATGGATTTCACCCAGTTGGTGCCTTTAATTTGACTGTCTGAATAATGTCTCTTAAAATACAGATATTCTTAATTAGAATAAATTCAATATCATCTATCATCCCGTTGTCTCCTAATTGACTTGAGTTTTAGGCAGTGTGATCTCCACAGAATTGCCCCCCATACGTACACACACAAAAATGTCAACTTCCTAATCCCTGGAAACTCTAAATGTATTGATTCACATCAAAAGAGCCTTTCAAATATGGTCCTTTAAGAAAGTTGAGATGTGCAGATACATCTGCTACCTGTTTGGGTCTAATGCAATCACAAGGACCTTACAAAAAGTAGATGTGTCAGAATTAGGATAGGAGATATGATAACAAAATTGAGTGCTCTGAAGGTGTAATATTGTTGGATTTGAAGAAGGACAAGGGAGCCATTAGTCTAGGATGCAGACATGCTCTGGAAAATAAAAAAATGTAAGACAAGTGCTTCTCCCCTGGTGCTGCCAGAGGACCAAGGCCTGAACACATGGATCAAAGAACTCCCCGCTCCAGCATTTGGAGATAATAAGTGCACTGTGTTGTTTTAAGCCATCAAATTTGTATCAATTTGCTACAGCAATAATAAAAACTTGAAACAGATTTTGGTACCTGGAACTAGGGTACTGTTGTAAAAAATATGCATGGATTTAGAATTTGCTTTAGGATGAGGTAGAAGAGGTGCATGGAATTTTGATTTAGATAAGGTGATTTGAGGTTGGGGGGGACAAATGAAATATTGCACTTTGAGTTGATGTTGTAGTGGTTTAAGACTTTGAGGATGTTGGGATAATTTGCATACCTTACATATTTGTGTTCATAACTCTTTGAAGACGGGAAGGCATTGTCCTAAGATTACTATACCTATTTCCACAATCTGTGAGTATGTTAGAATATGAAGTAAAAGGGAATTTGCAGATGAGATCTTGAGATGAGAAGATTATCCTAGATTATCTGGTGAGTTGAATATAATCATTAGTGTCCCTGTAGGAAGAAGTCAAGACAACAAAGCTAGCTTTGAAGATGGAGGAAAGAGACGGAATGTAGGTAGCTTCTAAAAACTGGATAATGAAAAGAAATGCTTTATTTCCTAAAACATCAGTAAAGAATGCAGTCCTCCCACCTTCCCCCTTTCCTCCTCCCCCTCCCCTTTTCCTCCTCCTTTTCCTCTTTCTATTTCTTGATTTTAGGACTTGACTTCCAGAATTGTGGGATACTAAATTAATGATATTTTTTTCCTACACAGTATTGAAAATTTGTATAACAACAGTAAAAAACATACAAACAAGATTAAGAAACATTTATGTTTCTTAATTAGTAATAAAATGTAAGCATTTATGTAAGAAGTATATTTTCTTCAAAAAATAGTCTAAGAAATGTATTCTTTACCTTGAAAGGTGTATATAAAATCTACCTCAATTTAAATGAATGACTAAATGCCTAGGAACTATGTATCAAAAGGTCCACCTAGTTCATCAGTTGGTTGGGATGGTCTTGAGTTAGAAACAAATTACTGTGTATTGTGGATCTGTTTCTACACTTTCTATTTTCCTTTTTTGGTGCATTTTTTTCTTTCTTCTCTCTGTATTAATTATTGCTGTCTTGTTTCTGATAAGAAACTTGTCAGTTTCTAATCTTCTTATTCATATATGTCTTGGTTCTTCAAAGTCCCTTGCATTTTTATAGGAATTACTTATAAATAAAATAGAGAAAAAGAGGGCTTGTCAAAAATGGAGTCTAATAAAAGACATTTCAAGATACTCTTTTTGGACATAAATCCTTGTATTCCAGAATAATAATGTGCAAAGAAGATGGTTATATGTGGTTAATTCTAAATGAATATTGACTAAATCATACAACAAAAATAGTAATATGTAAAACAAAACACAAGCAAAATTTACCACAGAAATAGCATATATATTAAGGAAAACAGATATTTTGAAAATTAAACAGAATATATCAAATAGTGATATAAAATGATATAAAATGTTATTATGGTCTATATTACTAAATTACAAATACAAAACAATTTGCAAATTTCAAGACTAAATATAGTGAATTGTAATTGGTAAGGAATATGTCAATTGATAGAATAACATGTAAATTGAAGTTTTTTTTCACAACTATGAGGACTCTAACAGGCAACTTATCATAGCTCTTCACTTAAAATTTTAAATAAATACAAGCAGTACTTTAATAGACAAGTGCTTTTGATCACATACCAAATAATAGCTTTCAAATCAGATTTTTAATCACAATGCTCAAGATGTTATTCATAGTTTTTTTAAAACTATTTAGAACATATTATATTTTTAAATATTAAATTGAGAGGTTCACTTTCTTTACAGTTATTTTTAATGTTCTTTCCAGACTAAATATTTAACCTCTTAAGTTTATGGGATTATTTTCATATAGAGCTATATTTTATTATTCATAGCATAAAACATGAATAGTAGATGATACATTCTTATGGACTTGCCAAAAGCATACTTCTTGAGATACAATATTTGAGCATTTATTTAATGTCATTTGGTTTTAAAACATCTATCATTATTTTAAACAATATTTGTGGTAAGAAATAAATGTATGAACTGCACAAGAACAATCAAATCATGACTAATGTAAACTGAATTGATTGTGAGGAACCATGAGTTTCAATTTATGTCCCTCTTGATATCCACGCTTTGTTTTACCATCAAGGAAAGTGTTCTGTACTTGCATGTGTAAAACACCCACAACTGTTAATGCCTATAAAATTAATTTCACTCGCAGTCATCAGAAAGTCTCATTTGGATGCTTCTACAATGAAAACAACATATGTTGCAGTAACGTTTCCCTTGATTAGTCTGGCTTTTACCATGCATTACTTTTTGTTTTTAACACACTTGTGGCTTCTTCTGAAATATTCAATTGAGTTATTCAAATCCCAGTAGAACAAAATATATATACTTCAAATTTGTTTCCACAGAACTTGTTAGAATTCAGACAATCTACTTTCTGCTAGTATTTGTTCACCAATAAGATTTTTTCCATGCAATTTACAAGAATTATTTTTAACAGTGATTCTTATTGTGGGAATTAATTAAATTTGGTTATATTCTTTACCATCATCAATCTTTAAATTGTTATTCCAGAAAGGTCATATAAAAGGATTAATGTTTATATTTTAAATATGATGTAGGCCCTGATGACCAACTAAATTACACAGTATTTGAAAATACTTACCTATACTTAATTTTCACGAACAACATTAAAAAACAAAAACAAAACAAAAATCCACATCATTCTGTATTACTAATAAAGACTTGAAGGCTGTAATTGACCACTTGGAATAAATCACTTGATTATGAAAGTTAATTATTGAACACATCAGATCATTGACAACTATGAAGAAGTGTTTTAAAGAAAATAAAGTGGAAATAAACTCAGATTAAAAAAAAAATCTTAGGTGTGATAATGCCATGTCTGATTTAGATATGCACTCTCTAATGATGTGCACAAAGCATAAAGGAAAAGACTGATTGAAAAAATGAGATATATTAAATAAAGTATTTAATTTGCCATCAACACTCTATTATCTTGGAATGCCTTATTTGAAACTGACATATTAAAATCTAACCCATGTACCAGGAACAAACTCAAGTATTATGTCAATGGATAAATTCCCCTAGTTTCTTCTTTTTGTTCTCCTCTGTCTTTCTACACATTCATGGAAGATCTACTTGACATTTCTACATTTAAGCTTTCTCTCTCTTTTTTTCTTTACCTCTGTATCTCTAAAGAGAGATAGGGTGGGGGGAAGAGAGAAAGATAGAGAGAGGGAGAGAGAAAGTAGATTAAAAACATCTTGTTGATGCTAAATAAAGCCATCCTTAAAGGCAAAGAATAATGTCTATTTCATCTATGTACTTTGAGAGCTAGGACAGACATAGAATTTACACACACACACACACACATATATATATATATATAAATTACATACATATAAATTATATATATATATATATATATATATATATATATATATATATATATATATATATATGAATATGTACTGGTGACAGAACCAGTAAATAAAGAGTCTTTGCTAGTCATGACTACTTTTTTTTTTTTAAATTAAAGGGAAACTTGTATCCAGAAACTCTAAAATACAAGGAAACATATAAATGGATGAAAGCAACATGTCCAAAAACCTCTATACCCTCAAGTTTATTGTAGTGATATTTTCAATAGCCAAGAAATGGGAATATCCAAATTGAACATCACCTGATGACTTATTAAAGAAAATATGGTAAATAAACACAGTGAAGTTATATTGAGCTGTACAATAATATGAAACCCTGTCGTTTTCAGCAACATGAATGGAACACAGGAAGATTATGTTAAGTGAAATAAGCCAGGCACAGAAAAACAAATGTGTCATGATCTCACTCATGTTGAATCTAAAACAATTGATCTCATAGAAGTTGTTAGTGGACTGGTGATTTCCAAAGGCTGTGAGAGTGAGGAGAAGGTAGGGAAGGAAGTTACCAAGTTATAGTGCATTAGGAGCATTCAGTCTGCTGTGTTGTGCACAGTAGGGTGATGGTAGAGAATAATAACATATATTCCTTTCAAAAAATTAAGAGTGGGCCAATGATGATGTTGGTGGTAGAGTACGTGCCTAGCATGTGCAAGGCCTTGGCTCCAATCCCCAGCACTGAAGAAACACAAGGAAAAAACAAGCTATTAGAATGTATTCTGAAAGTTTTCACCATAAATAAATGCTAAATGTTTCATGAAAAAGATGTGTTAAATCTGAATTAAACACTGCACCATGCATACATGTTTCAAAACATCACATGGTGCTCCAATAATAGGTATGATTTTTATGGGCTCTTGTATCAATTAAGCAACAAATTTCATTACACAAAAAAGAAAGTTAAAGTTGGAGAAATAATAGAACAAGAAGTATTCCAAATCCCTAATTATGTAGGAAATTGAACTATATTTTTTCTGTATAAAAATGAGGAAAAAAAAACCCTTCATTAAATTGTAAAAAACCTCTAGTGATTTAATAGCAGAGATAAATTCAAATAAAACTTTTGGGAAATTCAAACAAGGGTTTTTTTTTTTTTTATAAAATTCTGTGACTAAAGGTTGACAATACCTATATAATAATAGAAAAACCTGTAAATAAAACATAAGTGCAGTAAAAATACAACAGCAAAAATAATATGTAGTCATGAGAAACATGGCCCTCCTCAAAGGGAAACACAAATCATTGAGCTTAATTTACTCTGGTGCTTACATGAGGGACACACACACACACAATATTGGCAAAAGATATACAAAGTAAAATATAAAATAAGAATTGAAATGAATGAAAATATATCAAAGAGTGCAAATAGCAACAAATCTGGATTGTAAAATTAATAGTAAAATCACTACCAATTAAATATGAACTAAAGAAATACCTTTTAAAACTCCATAATGAATTAAAGAAGCTTTATACAATTAACCACATAGCATCAGAAAATGTGACACAATGTCTGCTATGAATATAAATAAGTTTAGAATATTTAAATATAAGAAGACAGATTAAATAAAAAAATACAAAACTTATCAGTAATAAATTCAAGATTTTTAGTATACTAAATATAATGAACTTTCACCAGTAAAAGTGAGAAAACCCCCTTTTAACAATGCTGTAACAATTAGTAGAGTTAACCATTGCAATGGCTTAAAGAATACCTCAGTGAGTTTCCAAACTTACAAATGTTAAAAGGAAATGTTATTGTTATTGATATTTAAAAATATATCTACTGAGCTGATGTAGCTCAGTGTCAGAATGCTTGCCTTGCATGCATGAGGCACTGGGTTTGATCCTCAGCACCACATTAATAATTAAATAAATAAATAAATAAATAAATAAATACAAACAATGTGCTAATTCACACACACATATATGCTTTATATACTTTGTAATAATAACAAACAATAAAATGAAATAAAAAGGTATTGAAGATTTTAAATTTCATCCTAAATTACTGTTTTTCAAACATAAATAAAACTACAAGGACCAAGTTCCTTTAGATGTTATTGTTATGTTCCAGAAAATTTGATTTATTTTCATCCTAGACATTCGATTTGACTGCATTTTCCTTTCTCCATTGTTGTAGACTGCAAACTTGAAACTGGGTTCTAGCCACTGTGTGTGTCTCAATGATGCATCCACTTCTGGGCTTGGCCTATAGCAACCTCTAAGCACAACCCTCTGCTTTCCCCTCTCTACCAAGTGAGATGTGCTTGTGGATACAAACAAAGGAAGGAAGCACTTTGGATCTCTGAGTTTAGCTCTTTGAGGTTTTAAACAATAGTACCAAATCTACCTCTTGTTATGTTCATTTTTTTTCCTAAATTTTAAAATATATAATTGTTAAGTAAAAATCTATATCAAATCAAGGAATATAATATAATGTTTTCATGTATGTGTATGTGGTGCCATCAATGACACCTGTCATAACCTGTAGCTACCATTGACTTGTGTGTATTTTTAGATGAAGAAAATTAAAATATACTCTCTTATCAAATTTAAAGTAAACAATAGTTTCATTAACTATAGTCACAATACTCTACGTTAGAACTTACTCACTTTACACCTGAAAATTTATAACCTTTTCCCCAAATCTATCCATTTCCCTCACTCCCTGTTCTTTGCAATCCATGTTCTATTCTGTGTTTTTTCAAGTTTAACTTTTTAAATACTACATATATGTGAGATCATCCAGTATTTGTCTTTCTATGTCTGGCTTATTTTATTTAGCATTGTGTTCTCTAGGTTCAAAGGATTTACTTCTTTTTACAGCTGAAAAGTATCCTATTTTTTATGTAGACCACATTTTCTTTATCTATTGATGTATACTTGAGTTGGCATCACTACATTCAATCTTTTCCTTGAGTTTTGCCCAAATTAATTTCACCTACACTAAATATTTGTGGAGTCAAGTTATCTTCCTCTGCCAAAATATCCTCCTTGATAGAGTCTCCAACAATGTTCTTGGGATATCTTTGAGGGCATAGCATGTGTATCTACCACCAAGAAACACAGAAATCATGTAGATTACCATAGAATTTTACACCTATCGTGATATGGAAGGAAATTTGCCATGTTAAGCTCAAGTTTACTTTTTGTTTTTGTTAAAATAAACAATTGGTTCTCTTGTCATTCTGCTTGGTTAGAAACCAGGGCTCCGGGCTGGGGATATGGCTCAAGCGGTAGCACGCTCGCCTGGCATGTGCGGGGCGCTGGGTTTGATCCTCAGCACTACATAAAAAATAAAATAAAAATGTTGTGTCCACCGAAAACTAAAAAAATAAATATTAAAAAAATTATCTCTCTCTATCTTAAAAAAAAGAAAAAGAAAAACAAAGCAACCAGGGCTCATGTCTAGTGCTGCAATTTTTCTTTTTCTTTTTCTTTTTTTTTTTTTAGCAGTCTGCCCTCCTTTTTATCCTGCACTTCTCTTGATGAACATTGTTAATGGCACACACACGGAACTTTCTACATTCTGTATTATTTATTTCTTGTCCTTCAGAACCCTTTCTACCAAATAATTTGTTTCATTCACATGGGTACATTTAATCATTTTCCCATCAGTGGAATTTATTTTACTTTCAGTGCAATCAAAGTCACAGGCTTCTTAATAGTGCTTTCATCCCTGTCCTTGCATCTGTCTTTTACAAATGATAGAGTAAGTAATTTTTGTAATATTGCCCCAAACTAAGCAAAGCATAGAAGGTATTCCAAAGAATAACAAACTAGATGGCTGAAAGAAAAATGACAATAAAACATCAGTAAAACTTGTCAGTAGTGGATAAACGTGACAATGTTTTGTTCTGGAAATTAGTTTGGTTTGGATGTAGATGAGTCAGTGGAGTAAATGTTTATAAATAGCAGAATATCCGCCCTGCTATTTATGTTTCTATCTATATTCTATGATTTTTTTCTCTCTCCCCTTCCATTCATCCATTCCTTTTGGTATTCCCCTGCTGAGCTAACCAGAATATGCTGTTTTCTCACATTCTGATACAATATCAGATTATATTTTATTTAATGATCATGCTATACTATTTCTGAACTTGCCTCATTTGTAACAGTATAAGTTTCACATCTTCTCTGATAAAGCAAAGATGATAATACAAGTGGTACTGACACATGATAGAAATGCAGTTTTTAGACACTTGAGTCAGAGCACAAAATAGTGTAAGAAATTACGGAGGGAATCTCAAGATGGCAGCGAGGGGAGTGCATTGCCCCCGTGTGCTGCTTCACTGTGTGGGAGTATGACAAGTCAGGACGGCTAAAGGCTATCTTGTTAGGAATTTCCAGCAATAGTAGGGTGCTCCGGAACCTGAAGGAAGGATTTCCATCGCACGAGGATCGGCTACGGGGACTCAAACGCGAGAGGTTTGTCGCACGGAGGGTAACACTGCTTATTCAGCAAATCGCCCCGCGGCTAGAGTCTGCAGCGCGCGCTGAGAAATGAGGAGATAGAACGCAGGGATACAGCGCTGCAGTTTCTGCCAGCCGTGCAAGCACTGTACTCAGGGCTGAATTCTGGGTTCGAGACGGGGGAAGGAAGCGGTACATCTCGGTTCTCCACACCGGTCAGACCACAGAGGAGGCCAGCGGCCACCATGTTGGAAAGCTGATGTCACCATCCCTGTTTTCGACTGACCGCAGCTCATTCAGCCATAGAACAGGTAATTTCAGGCTGCCTTTTGCCTGTGGCTTGCAGACGGATTGCTCGGGCTCAGTGCCTGGGTGCTTCTTAGAGCCTGCTCTTATCGGAGCGAGCACCGAGCACGGGGTGGCTGAGTTCCAGCTCCCGGAACCACCCTGGCCCAGGGCTGGGGAGCCTGCGGAGGCTGCTTCTTGGAGCCTGCTCTTATCAGAGCATACACTGAGCACGGAGCGGCCGAGTTCCGGCTCCCGGAACTGAGCCCGCGGGGGCTGCTTCTTGGAGCCTGCTCTTATCGGAGCATACACCGAGCACGGAGCGGCCGAGTTCCGGCTCCCGGAACTGCCCTGGCCCAGGGCTAGGAGCCCGCAGAAACTGCTTCTCGGTCCGGGTCCTGCTGAGGGCCGGTCAGGACTCACCCGTTGCTTTGGTTGCTCGGCAAGGGGAACGAAATGCTGCCATTCGCATA